>NC_030833.1:49709766-50052123 GCF_001704415.2 Capra hircus | reverse complement strand
AGCTGCCACTTCTTGACAATTAAGTGTTGCTTACAAAATTGTTAAGAAGACTACTTGTTTATGGAGCCTTCGTATTTCTCCTTTCAGAGTTTTTCTCTTCGTTTCTGTCTCTTGACTTCATTAGAAGCCTATAAGATGCTGTACTCCAGCCATCACAATTTTAAAGACACAAAGGCCAGGCATTTAGTAAAAGACTTAAGTCTTAAGACTTAAGAGGACATTATGAGTATGTGTGTGTGTGTGTGTGTGTGTGTGTGTGTGTGTGATTATAAGTGTTATAAATTTTTGAGTGCATGTGATTTTGAAGCAGGGTCTCTCAAGTATATCTAATTGCTGCCATAACTAATTATGTGCTCTCAAAATAACATAGAGACTACATTTTTTATTTGGAATCTCTTCATTTCTAAATGTCAGTTTCAATTATGGAGTGAATTGTGTTTCCTCTGACTCCCACCAATTTTATGTTGAATTTTTAACCCTAGTAACTTAAAAAGTAATTGTATTTGGAGATAGGATTTTTAAAGAAGTAAATTAGGTAAAATAATGTCATATGGATGGGCCCTAGTCCAATAAGACTGTTGTTCATATAAGAAGAGAAGTTTATGACACAGACAATTCTAAAGGGGTGACCCAAAGAGCACACAGCAAGAGGTAGGCCATATGAAAGTCAGAGAAAGAGGTCTTTCTTGTCGTTAAGTCTCTTAGTCTCGTCCACCTCTTTGAGACCCCATGGACTGCAGCACACCAGGCTTCCCTGTCTTTACCATCTCTGGAGCATGCTCAAACTTATGTTTGTTGAGTGTGTGATACCATCCAACAATCTCACCCTCTCTGTTGTCCCCTTATCCTTCTGCCTTCAATCTTTCCCAGTTTCAGGGTCTTTTCTAATGAGTCAGCTCTTCACATCAGATGGCCAAAGTATTGGACCTTCAGCTTCAGCATCAGTCTTTCCAATGAACATGCAGGACTGATTTCCTTTAGGATCGAGTGGTTGGATCTCCTTGCAGTCCAAGGGACTCTCAAGAGTCTTCTCCAACACCACAGTTCAAAAGCATCAATTCTTCAGTGTTCAACCTTCTTTATGGTCCAATTCTCACATCCATACATGAGACTGGAAAAACCATAGCTTTGGCGAGACAGACCTTTGTTAACAAAGTAACATCTCTTCTTTTTAATATGCTGTCTAGGTTGGTGATAACTTTTCTTCCAAGGAGCAAGCGTCTTTTAATTTCATGGCTGCAGTCATCATCACAGTGATTTTGGAGCCCAAGAAAATAAAATCTGTCATTGTTTCCATACTTTCTCTATTTGCCATGAAGTGATGGGACAGGATGCCATGATCTTACTTTTTTGAATATTGAGTTTTAAGACATTTTTCACTCCCCTCTTTCACTTTCATGAGGAGGTTCCTCAGTTCCTCTTTGCTTTCTGCCATAAGGGTGGTGTCATCTGCATATCTGAGGTTATTGATACTTCTCCTGACAGTCTTGATTACAGTTTGTCTTTCATTTAGCCTGGCATTTCACATGATGTATTCTGCATATAAGTTAAATAAGCAGGGTGACAATATACAACCTTGATGTACTCCTCTTCCAATTTAGAACCAGTCCATTGTTCCATGTCTGGTTTTAACTATTGCTTCTTCATCTGTACAAGAAGGCCATCTGCAAGTCAGAGAGAGAGGTCTTGGAAGAAACAAAATGTGCTGACACTTTGATATTGGATTTCTAGTTTATAGGACTATAAAAAAAAGAACAAAAATATTCTATTGGTTAAGCCATCCAAAATGAAAGTCACTCAGCCGTGTCTGACTGTTTGTGACCCCGTGGACCATACAGTCCATGGAGTTCTCCAGGCCAGAATATTGGAGTGTGTATCCTATCCCTTCTTCAGAGGATCTTCCCAAACCAGGAATCAAACTTGGGTCTCCTGCATCGCAGGTGAATTCTTTGCTAACTGAGTATCAGGGAAGCCCCTTTGTTATGGCAGGCCCAGCAAACTAATGCCATCTCATTTAAAAAAAAATATTTTCCTGGTCAAATAAGGGCATCCAATTTTACCCAAAGGATGCTAAATTTTACCTCTGATTTATTGAATCATATTTTACCAAACTAGCTCTATAATTTGGCATCAATTTGTCAAGGCATGCAATTTTAACTCACTAGTTTTAAGTTAAGTGTCATATTTTTAATATGATTATAGATTCAGCTTCAGTTGTGAAAATAATATGGAGAAATCTTGTGTATACTTTATGGAGTTTCAACCAATGATAACAATGCAATATATGTCACACCAGGATATTGGCTTTAATTTACTCAATATACAGAACATTTTGATCAACATCTGCCCATCATGTTGCCCCATACTCAGTTCTTTCCCAGGAAGTGAGTTATTTCTTTC
The DNA here is from genome assembly GCF_001704415.2 of Capra hircus. Taxonomy (NCBI): domain Eukaryota; kingdom Metazoa; phylum Chordata; class Mammalia; order Artiodactyla; family Bovidae; genus Capra; species Capra hircus. Next base: position 50,049,723 of record NC_030833.1, on the reverse strand, counting down.
CTTAAACACTGAAAGCACTGGTTTGTTTTTCATTTCTTTAATTTTCTCACTTCAAGGATGATATACCAATGGAATCATGCTATGTATAACTTATGGATATTGGTTTTCACTCAGTATAATTTCTTGGTGATTCATCAAGAAATACATCAAGGTTTTTATGCATATCAATAGTATATTCCTTTATATTGCCAAGTAGTATTTCATGCTGTGATATGTTTCAATTTGCTTACTTTGTTGAAGAACAGCTAGGTTATTTCCAGTTTTTCTTAATTATCAGTATAGTTTCTATAAGCTATTGAGTATAGATTTTCATGTGAATAAGTCTTCATTTCTCTACAATAAATGACCAGGGATGCAACTGCTGGTATAGTAGTTACATATGTAGTTATTTAATCTTCCAAACTGTTTTACCAGAGTGGCTATGCCATTTTATATTCCCATCAACAATGTCTGAGTGATCTGATTTCCCTGCCTCATGTCTGGCATTTTGATGTCACTATTTTCTGTTTTAGTCACCTAATAGGTGTATAGTGATATCACATTATGAGTTTATTTTTCATTTCCCTTTTGTCTAAGGATATTGAAGTCTTTTCATGAGCTTCTTTGCCATCTGTATATATTCTTTGGTGAAATGCTTTTTTGTGTCTGTTGCCCTTTTTCTAATTGGGCTGTACGTTGATATTGTTATTGAATTTCAAAAAGTATTTATATATCAAATATCGTATTATTAGTCCTTTGTCAAATATGCAGTTTAAAATATTTTCCCCCAGTCTGAAGCTTATCTTTACAGAAGGAGGCTTATCTTTACAGAGATCGGGGGATGATTGAAATAGGTAAGGGATATAAAGATGTACAAACTTCCAGTTACAATAAATGGGTCTTGGGATGAAATGTACAGCATAGTGAATGTAGTCAATAATAATGTATTGTCTTTGCATGGTGACAAAGATGGTCAAAAGGTACAGACTTCCTTATGAAATGAATAAAATACTACTAGCATGATTAATGGCAATGGCACCCCACTCCAGTACTCTTGCCTGGAAAATCCTGTGGACGGAGGAGCCTGGTAGGCTGTAGTCCATGGGGTCGCGAAGAGTTGGACAGGACTGAGCGACTTCCCTTTATTTTTTCTCTTTCATTCATTGGAGAAGGAAATGGCAACCCACTCCAGTGTTCTTGCCTGGAGAATCCCAGGAACGGGGGATCCTGGTGGGCTTCCGTCTATGAGGTTGCACAGAGTCGGACATGACTGAAGCGACTTAGCAGCAGCAGCAGCAGCATGATTAATACAAAGAATATTACTACATGTTATATATGAAGATTGTTTAGAGAATAAAGCACAGAGTTCTCATTACAGGGAAAAAATTTTTTTATTTTCTATCTATGCAAAATGCTGGATGTTCATTAAACTTATTATGATAATCATTTTATGATGCTGATAAAGTTAAATCATTATACTGAATACCTTAAACTGATACAGTGATGTATGCTAATGAAATTCATTAAATATATAGAAAAGAAGAAAGATTCTTCTGGATCTTTGAAAATTTTATCATGGCATGACAGTCCTATTAATGAGTTTAGTCAGTATATGCTTTTATGCCTAAATTCCCTGAGCAAAGGTCTTAGTATAGGAGAAAATATTAGATATGGGGAAAACTTAAAAATTATGATATAAATTATAAATATAAAGCTGTCAAGTACTTTTGACATAGGAAAGATTATTTCAATAGCATAATAAGATTCTTCAAGACCTTTATATATTAGAAGATAACATGAGTCCTCTTCCTTGGAATTCAAAGATATTCCTCTTTGAATATCATTTTACCTTTGAGTCAATGTTAAATCATAGTTTAAGCATCCCATTTACTACTTGATGTTAATTGAAAATATTTTGTAATGTCAACATCTAGCACAATATGTGTATTTTAACAAAATAATTTTATTATATGAAATTATTTCTATTTCACTTGAAATTTTATTGGTACTGACTACACTGCTTATCAACAATTTCCAGTATCTATTATTATCATAGCATTTTATATTCTGTCATTTATGATGTAAGAACTGTTTATATTGATTAATTTGTTTAATTTTTGCATCACTGAATATACCCATTTGGTCATAAATTATTTAGATGTACTTTTAATTTTTCCATAGCTAATATCTTATTTAGAACTTTTGCATCTGTACTTACTAAGTTTGTAACTCTCCTTTCTTGGTAATACATTTGTCAATATCAGATAGTGTATTAATTCTAGATATTGTCTCATTTATATACCATCAAAATTATGTATTTTTAGAGAATCTGATTATATTACATGTCTTTCTTGCTTTTTTTTTTATAATTTTACCCAAGGATATAAAATTTGAAACATATTAAGTGATAACAGTCATGAGAGAGAGCTAAAGTGTTTTGAGTAGCACAAAAAGGTAGCATTTAATTTTAACAATGTGTGAATCATTACATATTGTACATTTACAATGTTGTACATACTGTAAATAAATTTCAAGTGCTAATCATTTTTGAGGAAGTAGGTCAGGAAGAAAAATAGTGACATGTGAGAACAAGGGGAGGTTGTCCTTGGCCTGCTTTAAGTTTGAAATTTATCTGCATTGTTACTGTAGATTTCTGCCAAACTTTTGTACTCTAGTATGTTCTCTGACAGTAGTTATTCAGGGTCAGAACTTGCCTGGTTAGAAATAAAGGAAATAGCCAGTTAACATCTAAATATGTCACTCTTGCAAGATTTGCTTAAGCAGAAGAGACAAAGAGCATTTATTGCCAATTGGAAATTCGCCACGAATTTTCTCAAGTGTTGCAAATCCCAGCTAATTAAATTTTAAGTAAGGGAATTGCATTAAGTGTTTTATATTATAAGGACACTGCTCAGTCCAACATAAGGCAGTCATTTTTTTAACTTTGACCCAAGCGACCCATAGAATTAATGACGCTTACAAAAATTGCTTATTCTTTCTCTTCCTGTTCCAAAGAATATTGACTATATGATTATGTCAATTGTATCACATGACAGTAGTAACAAAAGTGAGAAAACATTGAGAGATAATTAATTGAAGATAAGATTAGCTGGGTGTATCTTTTTAAAAGATCACCTTGGGGTAAGATTTACCAATGTAGACAATTTCAGTTCAGTTCAGTCGTTCAGCTGTGTCTGACTATTTGCAACCCCAGGAACTGCAGCATGCCAGACCTCCCTGTCCATCACCAACTCCAGGAGTTCACTCAAACTCATGTGCATTGAGTCAGTGATGCCATCCAGCCACCTCATCCTCTGTCATCCCCTTCTCCTCCTGCCCTCAATCCTTCCTAGCATCATGGTCTTTTCAAATGAGTCAACTCTTCGCATGAGGTGGCCAAAGTATTGAAGTTTCAGCTTTAGCATCAGTCCTCCCAATGAACACCCAGGACTGATCTCCTTTAAGATGGACTGGTTGGATCTCCTTGCAGTCGAAGGGACTCTCAAGAGTCTTCTCCAACACCACAGTTTAAATGCATCAATTCCTCGATGTTCAGCTTTCTTTATAGTCCAAGTTTCACATCATTACATGACTACTGGAAAAATCATAGCCTTGACTAGATGGACCTTTGTTGGCAAAATAATATCTCTACTTTTTTTTAATTTTATTTTTACTTTATTTTACTTTATAATACTGTATTGGTTTTGCCATACATTGACATGAATCCACCACGGGTGTACCTGTGATCCCAAACATGAACCCCCCTCCCACCTCCCTCCCCACAACATCCCTCTGTGTCATCCCCGTGTACCAGCCCCAAGCATTCTGTATCCTGCATCGGACATAGACTGGTGATTCGATTCTTACATGATAGTATACATGTTTCAATACCATTCTCCCAAATCATCCCACCCTCTCCTTCTCCCTCTGAGTCCAAAAGTCCCCTATACACATCTGTGTCTTTTTTGCTGTCTTGTATACAGGGTCATCATTGCCATCTTTCTAAATTCCATATATATGTGTTAGTATACTGTATTAGTGTTTTTCTTTCTGACTTACTTCACTCTGTATAATCGGCTCCAGTTTCATCCATCTCATCAGAACTGATTCAAATGTATTCTTTTGAATGGCTGAGTAATACTCCATTGTGTATATGTACCACAGCTCTCTTATCTATTCATCTGCTGATGGACATCTAGGTTGTTTCCATGTCTTGGCTATTATAAACAGTGCTGTGATGAACATTGGGGTGCATGTTTCTCTTTCAATTCTGGTTTCCTCGGTGTGTATGCCCAGCAGTGGGATTGCTGGGTCATATGGCAGTTCTATTTGCAATTTTTTAAGGAGTCTCCATACTGTTTTCCATAGTGGTTGTACTAGTTTGCATTCCCACCAACAGTGTAGGAGGGTTGAAATTAAAAGCTTCTGCACAACAAAGGAAACTATAAGCAAGGTGAAAAGACAGCCTTCTGAATGGGAGAAAATAGTGGCAAATGAAACAACTGACAAACAACTAATCTCAAAAATATACAAGCAACTTATGCAATTCAATTCCAGAAAAATAAACGACCCAATCAAAAAATGGGCCAAAGAACTAAATAGACATTTCTCCAAAGAAGACATATGGATGGCTAGCAATCACATGAAAAGATGCTCAACATCACTCATGATTAGAGAAATGCAAATCAAAACCACAATGAGGTAGCACTTCACACCAGTCAGAATGTCTGTGATCCAAAAATCTCTACTTTTTAATATGCTATCTAGGTTGGTCATAACTTTCCAAGGAGTAAGTGTCTTTTAATTTCATGGCTGCAATTACCATCTGCGGTGATTTTGGACACCCAAAAATAAAGTCTGACACTGTTTCCACTGTTTCCCTATCTATTTGCCATGAAGTGATGGTACCAGATGCCATGATTTTAGTTTTCTGAATGTTGAGCTTTAAGCCAAATTTTTCACTCCCCTCTTTCACTTTCATCAAGAGGCTTTTTAGTTCCTCTTCACTTTCTGCCATAAGGGTGGTGTAATCTTCATATCTCAGGTTATTGATATTTCTCTCGGCAATCTTGATTCTAGCTTGTGCTTCTTCCAGCCCAGTGTACAATTTATCCCGGGTCAAATGTATCCTGAAACCAGATCTAGTTAATTGAAATATTCACATCCACTTTTAATGAAAAGTTTAAGTGGAAGGAGAATGATTGAATTGACCTATAATGCAATAGAACAATTTAAAATATAATTTCAGAGAAAACAGCAACAACACGAAATGATGTCCTAAGAAACCAATCCATATCATGACCTATCCTAGCCCCTATTCCTGAACCCATTCTCATGAACACGTAAGTGAGCTCAAGGAAACAGCTGGTTCTAACTAGTGTTGAGTAAATTTTTAATAAGTAAATCAAAATTGTAATAAAAAGCAAATCAAAAACAGGCAAGCATTCAAACATTGTTTTGTAATGCATCTGTGTTTATGTGTGTGTATCCACATTTTTCTTTGTCTATTCATCAGTCAGTGTACATGAGTTGTTTATATATCTCAGCTATTATGAATAATGCAGCAATAAACGCAGGAGTACAGACACTTCTTTGAGTTCTTATCTGAATTAGTCTGTGTACATATCCATAAGTGGGATCGCAGAATCATGTTGTTTTTTTTTTGGGGGGGGGGGTTTCATATTGTTTTCCATAACTGTGGCAACATTTTACATTCCTACCAGCAGAGTATAAAAGTTGCAATTTCTCCACAATTTTGTCAACACTTATTATTATTGTTTTCTGTAATAGCTATCCTACCAGGTGTATGATGATATCTCACTGTAGTTTTTATTCGGGTTTTCTTGATAATGATGATATGCATCTTTTCATACACTTGTAGGCCATTTGTAAGTCTTTATGAAAAATGTCTATTGAGTCCTTTGTGTATTTTTTATTTGATTTTTTTTTCCTTTTCATTGAGTTGTAGTAGTTCCTTATATATGCTGAAAATTAATTACTTGTTAGGTATATGGTTTGCAAATATTTTCTCTCACTCCAAGATAGTTTGCCTTTTCACTATGTTGATTGTTTCCTGTGATGTGAAGGACCTTTTTTTCTTGATATCTGCTTTTTCTTTTGTTGTCTGTGGTTTTGGTGTAATATCCAAGAAATCATTGCCAAGCCAATTTTCAAGAGGCTTTTTATCTTTTTCCTGGGTTTGCAGTTTCAGATATTATGTTTAAATCTTTAATTCATTTTGAGCTGAATTTTTAATATGGTATCAGGGCAGTGTCCAATTTTATTTTATTTTGCTTCTTTTACATTTGGATATCCCCTTTTCAATAATTCTTTAAAATTCTTTAAATGTTCTTTAAAATATTCTCCTCCCTCCACTGTGTTATCATGGCATCCTTGACAAAGGTACAGTTGTAAGTTTATGCATGGGTTTATTTCTAGTCTCTGTGTTCTGTTCCATTGGTCTTTGTCTGTCTTTATGCAAATACCATATTGTTTTAATTGCTGTAGCTTTGGAATGTATTTTGAAGTCAGTGAGAATGATGTCTCCAGGTTTGTTCTTTCTCAAGATTGCTTTAGGTATTCCAAGTCTTTTGTGATTCCATATGAGTATTAGGGATATTTTATCTATTTGTATTTTAAAAATGGCATTGAGATTTTGGTGTGCTAGCATTGACTCTCTAGATTGCTTTGGGGTAATACAAATATTTTAACAATATTAATTATTCCAATTTATCAACATGAAATGTCTTCATTTATTTGTTTCCTTCAATTTCATTCATTAGTACTTTTTAATTTATGTTATGTAGATCTTGCACCTCCTTGGCAGTTTATTCCTGTGTATTTTATTCTTTTGGATGCTATTGTAAGTGGAAGTTTTTAAAAATTACCTCTTCAGGTGGTTTGTTGCTAGTGTATAGAAATGCCTTTGCTTTTTGGGTTTTTATTTTGTAATTTCCAACACTATTGGATTCACTGATTAATTGTTTTTTTTTTTTTTTTTTCTTTTGTGAAGTCTTTAGAATTTCCTATATATAGTACCATGTTATCTTCAAGTAGAGGCAGTTGTACATCTTTCTTTCAACTTTAATGATTTTTTTTCATTGCCTAGTTACTTTGGTTCTGACTTCCAGTATTTTGAATAAAAGTGTTGAAAGTTGTCATCCTTATCTTGTTTCTGATCTTAGAGGAAAACCTTTCAGTTTTTCACTGTTGACCATGATGTTAACTATGGGTTTATCATGGCTTTATATGGCCTTTTTTTAAAATGTTAAAGTACATCCTTTCTATGCCTAGTTTTTTTTTTAATAGATTTTATCATGAAAAGGTATTAAATTTTACCAACTACTTCCCCTGCATCTATTGAAATTATTATGTTATTTTATCTTTCATTCCTTTAATATGGCATATTTCATAAAATAATTTGTGTATTTTGTACAGTTTTCACATTACAGGGATAAATTCCACTTGATTATAGTATATGAGCTTTTCAATATGCTGGTGAATTGAATTTAGTGGTAGTTTCCTAAAGGATTTTTTCATCTTTGTGTATGAGGGATATTGGTCTATAATTTTTTTTTCTCATATTGTCTTTAGTTTTGGGATCAGCTGGCCCCATAAAATGATTTTGGAAGTGTTCCCCGTTGTTAAAGTTTTTGAAAGAATTTAAGAAGAATTAGCATTCTTAGAATTCTTCATTTAATGTTTGGTGAAATTCACTAGTGAAGTCATCTGATTCTGGATTTTCTTTATTCAATAGGTTTTGATTACAGATTCAATCTATTCAAGTTTTTTCATGCTTTGGTTTTGGTACGTTGTGTGTTTCTAGGAAATTATCCATTTCCTTAGGTTATTCAGTTTGTTGGTATATAAATTTTGATAGCATTTTATGCTCCTTTTTATTTATGTGACATCATTGTGATGTCTGCTCTTTCATTAGGCAAGTAACAGACTGAGAAGGCTTGTCATCTATGAATAGGGAAAAGGAAGATGATACAGATGAGGGTAGAGGAGCCCAGAGAGCAAAAAGATTCATGGCAAGTAGTTGTAAGAGGAAAAGTACTGGACTGTAACAGGGGGCTGATGATATTTGCATGCTGGGACTTCAGAGTTTCTATACTAATTATTGTGTGCCTACTATTTTCTCCCTTATTAAATGGAGGTGTTTGCTGCTATTGTGCTATCTTTGACTTACCATTACTTGTGAGGTGTATTTGGGAAAGAAAATGTATCTCTTTAGTATTAGGTATTTATATTGAGAGGAACCACCTGAGAAACTGAAGTTGCAGAGTTACCCTACAAAATGAATGCAATCATATGCAAAAACCTGGGCCTTGAGTTTAAGTCTGATACCATACTAGATAAGATTTTAGGAAATGTGGAAAAGAGGTGAATATATTTTGCAGTAATTCCTTTCCTTGCAGACAGTTACTTCCTCATATTTTTGTTTGGTTTCACCTGATAATTATATAAATGAAATCATACAATATCTATTATTTTGTGTTGTTTCTTTGTATTTTTAAAGATTGGTTTTTGTTGCTGCATATATTAATAGTTTGCAATTTTGATGGCTGAGTAGAATTCCCTTTTATGAATATATTGCAGTGTGTTTCAACCATTCTGCACTTGAGGGACGTTTAGTTGCAAAGCAAATAAATCCTAGGAATATTCTTTACAAGTTCTTAATGTGAACATTAAAAATAGGAAAATCCAAATAGGAAAAGGAGTACGTCAAGGCTGTATATTGTCACCCTCCTTATTTAACTTATATGCAGAGTACATCATGAGAAATGCTGGGCTGGAGGAAGCACAAGCTGGAAACAAGATTGCCAGGAGAAATATCATAACCTCAGATATGCAGATGACACCACCCTTATGGCAGAAAGTGAGGAAGAACTAAGAGCTTCTTGATGAAAGTGAAAGAGGAGACTGAAAAAGTTGGTTTAAAGTCCAATATTCCAAAAACTAAGATCATGGCATCCAGTCCCATCACTTCATGGCAAATAGATGGGGAAACAGTGGAACATTGTCAGACCTTATTTTGGGGGCTTCAAAATCACTGCAGATGTTGATTGCAGCCATGAAATTAAAAGAAGCCTCCTCCTTGAAAGGAAAGTTATGACCAACCTAGATAGCATATTGAAAAGCAGAGACATTACTGTGCCAACAAAGGTCTGTCTAGTCAAGGCTATGGTTTCTCCAGTGGTCATGTATGGGTGTGAAAGTTGCACTGTGAAGAAAGCTGAGTGCTGAAGAATTGATGCTTTTGAACTGCGGTGTTGGAGAAGAGTCTTGAGAGTCCCTTGGACTGCAAGGAGATCCAACTAGTCCATCCTAAAGGAGATCAGTCCTGGGTGTTCATTGGAGGGACTGATGTTGAAGATGAAACTTCAATACTTTGGACACCGATGAGAAGTGCTGAGTCATTTGAAAAGACCCTGCCTGATGCTGGGAAAGATTGAGGACAGGAGGAGAAGGGGACCTCAGAGGATGAGATGATTGGATGGCATCACCAACTCAATGGACATGGGTTTGGGTGGACTCTGGAAGTCGGTGATGGACAGGGAGGCCTGGCGTGCTGCAGTTCATGGGGTCACAAAGAGTCAGACACGACTGAATGACTGAACTCAACTGAATGGGAACGTAAGTTTATATTTGTTTCATACATACTTAGGAAGTGTTGAGTCATAGGATAGGTTATCAGTTTCAATTCATAAGAAATGAACAGAGATTTTCCCCAAGTGATTGTTTTTTTATTAACCTAGCAGCACTGTATGAAAATTTCAATGGTTCCAAATTACTATCAACAGTTGATCTTGCTGTTGACTTTAATTTTTGTGATTCTAGTAAGCATATAATGGTATTTCATTATGATTTAATTTGTGTTTTTTTGTTTGTTTGTTTGTTTCTGGTATATTTGTTCTCATATGCATAGAATGAATTATTTATTTATTTCTGAGAAACTGCCCTCTCATAGCAGCAGGAATCATGCTTATTTTGTTACCCATTTGTCCAAGGAATAGGACTATGCATTAACAGTTAAAGGCTGAATGACCAAATGAAAATTTAAAATAAGATTGATAGAAGAGTACTTATCCCTTTTCTCTAATGTGCTCATCCAGAATTCAGAGACTGCAGTATCAAATTCCAGCTCTGCCAATTTGCAAATGTGCACCATTAGACAAGCAGTTTGTTGTTGTTCAGTCGTTCTGTAATATCTGACTGTTAGCATCCCCATGGACTGCAGCACACCACCATCTCCCAGAGCTTGCTCAAACTCATGTCCACTCTGTTGTCCCCTTTTCCTCCTGCCTTCAACCTTTCCCAGTAGCATCAATGTATTTTCCAATGAGTCAGCTCTTTGTATCATATGACCATAGTATTGGAGCTTCAGCCTCAGCATCAATCCCTCCTGAATGAATATTCAGGACTGATTTCCTTTAGGATTGACTAGTTTGATCTCCTTGTAGTTCAAGGGACTCTCAAAATAAGGCAAGCACTTATTTTGGCTAAATTTCCTCATATTTACAATAATTATACTTTTTCCTTATTCTGTTCTTCCTTATTCTATTGCTACAAATAATATAAATTTTGTGAATAGTGACTGAAATTTATTAGCACTTAAATGTTTAAAAATGTATTTATATTTGCTGTATTATTATGGGGGACAAAGGGAATGAGTGAACTAGGAATACTTAATTTAAAAAGTCTCATAGACCCAGAATTAAGTTTCTATGAAATATAAATATGGTTTTAATTTTCTCAGCTACCACTGAGTAGAATGTGTTTCATGGCTGTCAGTCCTGTTGCTGTTATTGATGCCACAATTCTTGTTTTCCACTTACCAATATTCACAATAATTCTAATATGACTCAAGCATTTTCTCTCCGTAATTCTTTCTGATAACCATTTATTCTTCATCATCTCAATACACAGCAGTTGTTGCAAGCCCCAATTTTGTCACATCATGTGTCATTAACTCACTACTATCAACAGGAAAAAAAAATATAGCTTGTTAGTAGTTTATTACATTGATTACATGTTGAAATGCTATTTTGGACATATTGGGTTAAATAAAATATAATACTGAAGCTAGATTAACCTGTTCTTTTATTTATATTTTACTTTAAATATAGCTACTAGGAAGTTTGTTATATATGTGTCTTGCATTATGGATACTAGCTTTATAAGTGATTAAAACACTCTACTTCTGCTTCATTGACTACACTAAAGCTTTTGACTGTGTGGATTACAACAAACTGTGGTGGGAAATTCTTTAAATATGGGAATACTAGACCACCTTACCTGCCTCCTGAGACATCTGTATGCAGGTCAAGAAGCAGCAGTTAGCATCAGACATGGAACAATGGACTGGTTCCAAACTGGGAAAGGAGTACATCAAGGCTGTATATTGTCACCCTGCTTTTTTAACTTATATGCAGAGTACATCATGTGACATGCTAGACTGGATGAAGCACAAGTTGGAACTAAAAATTCTGGGAGAAATATCAATAATCTCAGATATGCAGATGACACCACCCTTATGGCAGAAAGTGAAGAGGAACTAAAGAGCATCTTCATGAAAGTGAAAGAGGAGAGTGTGAAAACTGGCTTAAAACTCAACATTCAAAATACTGAGCTCATGACATCTGGTCCCATCTCTTTATGGCAAATAGATGGGGAAACAATGGAAACAGTGAGAGACTTTATTTTCTTGGGTTCCAAAATCACTGCAGATGGTGATTGCAGCCATGAAATTAAAAGACGCTTATTCCTAAGAAGAAAAGCTATGACAAACTTAGACAGCAGAGACATTATTTTGCCAACAAAGGTCCATCTATTCAAAGCTATGGTTTTTCCAGTAGTCATGTATGGATGTGAGATTTGGACCATAAAGAAAGCTGAGCACTGAAGAATTAATGCTTTTGAACTGTGGTGTTGGAGAAGACTCTTGTCAGTTCCTTGGACTGCAAGGAGATCCAACCAGTCAATGCTCAAGGAACTCAGTCGTGGATAGTCATTGGAAGGACTGATAATGAAGCTTAAGCTCCAGTACTTTGCACACTGATGGGAAGAACTGACTCATTAGAAAAGACCCTGATACTGGGAAAGATTGACAGGATGAGGAGAAGGGGACAACAGAGGCTGAGCTGGATGGATGGCATCACTAACTCTCTGGATATGAATTTGAGCAAGCTGTGAAAGTTGGTGATGTACAGGGAACCCTAGTCTGTTGCAATCCAGGAGTTGTAAAGAGTCTGATGTGACTGAGTGACTGAACTGAACTGAACTGAAAACACTACCATTTATATATATTTACCTTTCCAGTAAGATTTATTCTTTCAATTTTTTTTTTTTTGCTACTAGTTTTTACCTCTTCTTTTCAAATAACGTTTCTTATAGTAGAGATGGACTCCTTTAGTTTTGCTTGTCTGAAAGTCTCTTTAACTATTCAGCTCTGAATAACTTTGATGTGTAGAGTATTCTTGGCTAGCAGTTTTTTCTTATAGCACTTTGAATATTTCATGATACTCCCTTCTCTTTCTACAACATTTCTCCTGTGAGATCTCCTGACAGTCTTATGGAGTTTCTTTCATATGTATCAAACCGTTTTTCTCTTACTGCTTTTAAGAAACTCTCCTTGTCTTTAACTTTTGACATTTTAATTATAATGTGTCTTGATGAGTATCTCTTTGGGCTCATCTTGATTGGCATTCTCTGATCTTCCTGGATCTGGAAGTCTGTTTCTTTCCCCATTTTTAGGAAAGTTTTCAGCTATTATTTTTTTCAAATATGATTTCTGCCTCTTTCTTGCTCTCTTTTCCTCCTGGGAGTTCTTTAAATTGAGCATTAGTTCATTTGATTTTTTAAATTTTAATTTATTTATTTTAATTGGAGGCTAATTACTTTATAATATTGTATTGGTTTTGCCATACATCAACATCAGTCCACTACGGGTGTACACGTGTTCCCAATCCTGAACCCCCCTCCCACCTCACTCCCCATACCATCCCTCTGGGTCATCCCAGTAGACCCTTAAGGTATTTCCAATTTTTTTTTTTCATTTTTTTTTGTTAATATTTTTGTCTCATTCGATGAGTTCCAAGTACTTGTCTTTGAGTTCAAGGATTTGTTCTTTTCTCTCATACAGTCTGTTGTTGAACACCTCTAGTTTATTTTTCAGGTCAATTACTATATTCTGCAGCTCTTATACTTCTATTTAGTTCTTCCTTATATTTTTCAGCTCTTTGCTGAGATTCTACGTGTTTTCATCAATTCTTCTCCCCAGTTTGATTAGCCTCTTTATGACTATTACTTTGAACTCCTTATTAGGTAAATTACTTATCTCCATTTTATGAAGGTTTTATTCCAGAGGCTTGATCTTGTTCTTTCATTTGGAGAATAGTCATTTATTTGTCCATTTCTCTTGATTCTCTGAGTTGGTTTTTCCACAGTAGATGAAACTACCACCTCTTTCAGTCTTGAAAGTGTAGCTTTTTCTAGAAGATGAAATTTGTTGATCAATCTTGCCCTAGATTTTGTTTATCTCTCAATACTTTGTGTTTTTCAAATCTGAGAGAGATGGGAATACCAGACCACCTGACCTGCCTCTTGAGAAATCTGTATGCAGGTCAGGAAGCAACAGTTAGAACTGGACATGGAACAACACACTGGTTCCAAATAGGAAAAGGAGTACGTCAAGGCTGTATATTGTCACCCTGCTTATTTAACTTATATGAAGAGTACATCATGACAAACACTGGACTGGAAGAAACACAAGCTGGAATGAAGATTGCTGGGAGAAATATCAATAACCTCAGATATGTAGATGATGCCACTCTTATGGCAGAAAGTGAAGAGGAGCTAAAAAGCCTCTTGATGAAAGTGAAAGAGGAGAGTGAAAAAGTTGGCTTAAAGCTCAACATTCAGAAAACAAAGATCATGGCATCTGGTCCCATCACTTCATGGGAAATAGATGGGGAAACAGTGGAAACAGTGTCAGATAAAAAACAGTGCCAGATATACTTTTGGTGTACAAAATTACTGCAGATGTTGATTGCAGCCATGAAATTAAAAGATGTTTACTCCTTGGAAGAAAAGTTATGACCAACCTAGATAGCATATTCAAAAGCAGAGACATTACTTTGCCAACAAAGGTATGTCTAGTCAAGGCTATGGTTTTTCCAGTGGTCATGTATAGATGTGAGAGTTGAACTGTGAAGTAGGCTGAGCGCTGAAGAATTGATGCTTTTGAACTGCCGTGTTGAAAAAGACTCTTGAGAGTCCCTTGGACTGCAAGGAGATCCAACCAATCCATTTTGAAGGAGATCAGCCCTGGAATTTCTTTGGAAGCAATGGTGCTGAAGCTGAAACTCCAGTACTTTGGCCACCTCATGCAAAGAGTTGACTCATTGGAAAAGACTTTGATGCTGGGAGGGATTGGGGGCAAGAGGAGAAGGGGATGACCGAGGATGAGATGGCTGGATGGCATCACGGACTCGATGGACATGAGTCTGAGTGAACTCTGTTAGTTGGTGATGGACAGGGAGGCCTGGCGTGCTGCAATTCAAGGGGTCGCAAAGAGTTGGACACGACTGAGTGACTGAACTGAAATGACTCAGTCTGTTATATTTTTAATAGCTTCCAGTAGTTAATTATATGCCAACACCTGTCAGTTTCTCATATGAGAGGATCTCAGCATCTAGATTCAGGTTGATTGGATGTCAGACCCTTAGGCAGCAGTTTTTAAAAATATGCAAATATATATAGTCCAGTGGGACTGCAAGCATAAGCTCCGCTGGCCACCAAAGCCTGGTAATCTGGAGGTGTTCCCTGAGTGGCAATTGTAAAAATTGGAGTGTCAGATGAGTACATAAATTGTTTTCTGGCAGTCATCAATTAGCTGTGGCAAAGCAGAGGGAGAGCACAAAGATGGAGTTCATTGCCCATGCTCCTTGAGAGTGGCTCCATCAGCCACTAGATAAGCAAAGAGGCCTCTTCAGAGAATGACTGGGTAAACGTGCTCTAGTCTGCTGTCTGTACAGTGCTATTAGCCTGCCAAGAACTGTCTCTCTGATTATCATAGTCCTCTGGACTCAGGAATGCAAACATTCCTGGCTACCAGAACCACATGATCAAAGTGTGTTCTCTGAGTAGCAGTCACAAAACCTGGGGCATCATACCTAAAACCAGGGTGTATGATACATGTGTAAATCCTTGAAAGACTCTGGATCTCTGGAGTGCAGCAGAGAGAGAATGCAAAAATAGCACCTTCCCTCAAAGTTTCCCTGAAAGGATTATAGCCATCCCCGAGGTGTACATTTAATTAGAAGCCTGCTCCAGAGGCCACAGCTGTAATAACTAGCTCATAGGCCTCCTTTACAGAAAAATTTGTCTCCTGGGTTTGTTGCCTCTTACTCTACTCTAGATGTGGTAGTTGTATAAGAACTCTTTCTCCATTGGTTGCAGCCTATGAGACGCACAAGCATAAACTTCATGTCCACCAGGCCCGAGTTATGTGGAGGTATTCCCTGTCAGCAGCCAAGATAGTTGTGGTGCTGGACAAGTGTATAACCTCCTCTCTGGGTAACTGTGTTTGTCAAAGTCCCATAGGACCTTGAACAGAAGCTCTGCCGGCCTCCAGAACCATGTATTCAAGAAATGTCCCCTGGGAAACAGACACAAATATCAGGGCACCAGATATCTGTCCTTCTGGGAGATACTGGCACTCTAACAGCATGGTGAAAGGAAAATGCAACGGCAGCATTCACTGGTCTCTGTCCCCAGTGAATGTTTCCAGCAAGTTCCTTGATGTCTGTGTTATATTAAATGCCAACTCCTCTAGCTGAAACTGTAACATTAGCAGGTGAGCTTCCTTCACTTTGGGGCTTCTTTGGTGGCTCACATCGTAAAGAGTCTGTCTGCAATGCAGGAGACCCAGGTTCGATCCCTGGATCAGGAAGATCCACTGGAGAAGGAAATGGCTACCCACTCCATTATTCTTGCCTGGGAAATCCCATGGAAAGAGGAGCCTGGCAAGGGCAAGTTCATGGAGTTGCAAAGAGTCAGACACAACTGAGTGACTAACACTTTCAACTTCCTTCACTTTAAGTCTGGCTGAGATAAGCTGCCTTTGAAATGGGCCCTGGCGTGGTGGGTCTAATTGTACAGGTGTTTTAAAAGACATTGTCAGATTATTTCATTTTGTGGGTCTCAGGATGAGAGCCCTGTCAGTTTTCAAAGTTATATAATTTGGGAGCTTGTCTTTCAGGTGGAGGTCTTAAAAGTTGAAATACCCAATGTGGCATTTAAACCTTCACTCTTCATGGAGAAACTCAGCAGGTCACAATGTCAGGGGTAGGGTTTATGGAGAGACAGCTCTCCTAGCTGCTTCAGTGTCTTTTTTTCTCATTTGCCCTGTGTAATCAATCAGCCATTAGGTTTTTTTAAGAGAAAATCGTTACATATGTAGCTCTAGACATATATTCCCTGGGAGGAAGTGAGCTCAGGATCAGCCTGTGTTGCCATGTTGAAGTTTTCTTGACTACTAACAGTGAGAACAATTTGTGTGTAAAAAAAGCATAAGTACTCATTGTCTTTCAAACACTATATATTTCTTTTCACTAAAGCAAAATATTTTCTCTGCAATATATTTGTGCCTGAATTTAAATGTTTAGCTACTAGCTATGAACATTATTTGCCTTCCTTTCTGGGGTTTTATTACCTTTTACTGAAGCAAAACAGATTATTCAGTTTGTCTGATATTAAAATATGTAAATAGATGAGAAAATTGGGAGAAGCTTAGAAGTAAAAATTTAGGAAAATCATTAAACTAAAAAAATCATTTTAAATATTTCTTCAAATGCTTAGGCCCCTAACAAAACCAGCCCATTATTTTCTTCAATGCCTCTTACCCATCTATATGAAAAATTTCAGTTCAAAAGGAGCCTTCATTGTCACATATATAATCATGTGATCTAATATATATTATATGTTATATAATATATATATACATGGAGTAAATAATATACTAACATGTATACTAAAGTAAATGTCTTAAGTTAGAAAAACAGATATTTTTAATCAAATTGATATTTTAGTGAAGTTTTCTGTATATACCTTCTCTATACTCTGTTTTCTTGTATTGCTTACTATTATTATGAGGTTATGTAGTTGAAAAATAAAAGAGAAACAAATACATGTGTGTATGCATATAATGCACAAAAACAAATATACTAGTAACATAATAACCAATCACCTATGATAGTAAATTTAATTGTTTAAACAAAAAGTTTGACTAATAAAGGTAATTATATTTCTTTTCACAGTGTTGGTTACAGTAAATAAAATCAATCCTGCCTTTCCTTCTGCAAGAGTTCAGATATCTCTTCATCTCTTGGTAAGTCAAATTTTTTTTCTGAAAGGAATCAAAGTCTTCTAGGTGGTAGTCATGTTTTTTTGTTTATTTTTTTCCAAAATTATCTTTTCTAAGAATGGATTGACAAATAAGAGATTATAATAATGACTCTTGTTAATATAAACCAATCATGAAAGATTGCGGGGAAAAATATTTATTTCAGGAGCATTGTGAGTTAGTACCTATCCTCACAACGCTTACAGCCAGGTGAGCAAGGCACACATGTAACAGAACTTAAAAATAAGTAAAGGTCTTTATAAAAAATAAAAGCAAATATTTTGACTTTAAAGATATTTCCTATTTTATAATGAACACATTTAGTTGTTTATTAACCTAAATGAAATTAAAAGATGCTTACTCCTTGGAAGAAAAGTTATGACCAACCTAGATAGCATATTAAAAAGCAGAGACATTGCTTTGCCAACAAAGGTCCATCTAGTCAAGGGTATGGTTTTTCCAGTGATCATGTATGGATGTGAGAGTTGGACTGTGAAGAAAGATGAACGATGAAGAATTGATGCTTTTGAAGTGTGGTGTTGGAGAAGACTCTTGAGAGCCCCTTGGACTGCAAGGAGATCCAATCAGTCCATTCTAAAGGAGATCAGTCCTGGGATTTCTTTGGAAGGAATGACGCTAAAGCTGAAACTCCAATACTTTGGCCACCTCATGAGAAGAGTTGACTCATTGGAAAAGACTCTGATGCTGGGAGGGATTGGGGGCAGCAGGTAAAGGGGACGACAGAGGATGAGATAGCTGGATGGCATCATGGACTCAATGGAGGTGAGTCTGAGTGAACTCTGGGAGTTGGTGATGGACAGGGAGGCCTGGCGTGCTGTAGATCATGGGGTCGCAAAGAGTCGGACATGACTAATTGACTGAACTGAACTGATTCTTATATATGATGCACATATTCTATATTCTGTTCTGGATAGTTTTAGAAATGATCATTTTAATATCTGGTTTAATAATAGGTTTCTTAACCTTGGGACTGGTGACATTTTACATTGGATGATTGTTGTGGGGAGCTGTCTCATGCATTATAGATATTTAACCACATCTCTGGCTTCTACCTCCTAGAGGCCAGTAGCATTTCTCTCACTTATGACCTCTAAACATGTCTCCAGACATTGCCAAATCTTTCTTGAGGAACAAAGTTTCACTCATTGAGAATATTTTGTCTACAGATTTTTTATGAATGAATTCATAATATATTAAATGTGATCGTGTTCACATTTCTTTGAGGGTTATTTTAGTTATCAGAGTAGTCTGAGAGTTGTCTATCAGAGGTGAGGGTCTAGATGGATCTATTGCTGAAGACAGAGCCTGAAGAAATATCTATTTCAGCCTCCTTGAAAGCCAGGGAATGATTTTGATGCTGGGCAGAGGAGGAACTGATCCCAGGATGATCACCTTAATATGGAAGACACCATAATAAGGTAGAGGACAGTGAAGTGAATAGTAGCTCTAGGTGAAAATAGTAAATACTATACTTAATATAAGATTGTCTTATTGAAATTTTTTAATCAAACATTATATCAAAATTTCTTACAAGTAATAAAATTTAAAAAATCAACTTAAAAAAATGTAATAACCAGTTAAGTCTATAACAACAGATCTTGATAAGCTACATAACTCCTTTTTGCTGTTTGTTAAAAGATATTTGTTGCTGACTTTGAGTTATATTTTTCACTTTGTTAATTTCAAAAAAGTTGAATCAAAAGCTGCCTAAAAGTTGAATCAAAGTGAACTCATGTTACTTAGAAATATGTAAGTTTCTTACGTTATTATTAATTTCAGTATATTAATCAAGCATCAAAAGAATGTTTTATAACTACTACCTATATGTTCAAAACTATAACATGGTTTAAATTCCCTGTATGAGAAAATATTCTCAACTGTATTTTTTTTTCTATCATCTTTTTATCACCTGCTTGATAGCAGGTGGCACAATCTCCTCATTGGCATTTGGTGACAAAATAAGAAATGGGGAATTTTAAGGGTTATTGAACACCATGGGGAAATTTTGATCCTGGAACATGGATAAGTAGCATGTAGAGTCATAAATTTTAATAGGAGTTATGTGGCTAGTCTGGAAATGTTCAGTGTATCAACCTAAAGTTACTTAGTACAGGTGTTTAATTGTTGATGGAATTAAAATCAAAGCTGACTTAATTAAAATATTAAAGAACAAAACTTGCAAAGGAAGGAAGGTATAGAAAATAAACTTT
Source organism: Capra hircus (assembly GCF_001704415.2). Lineage (NCBI taxonomy): Eukaryota > Metazoa > Chordata > Mammalia > Artiodactyla > Bovidae > Capra > Capra hircus. The sequence goes on along the minus strand of NC_030833.1, from coordinate 50,030,103 downwards.
TACATTTGGCACAGATGAAATAATTTTATTAAAAGAACAGGAAGAATCTATCCAATAAATCTTAGCTGTATCTAATGTATTGAATTTGAACATAGATAAAGATCTTTAGTTCTTTTTAATAAAACAGAAAAACTTAAAAACTATATTATTTATTATCTTGAAACGATTCAATTCTTTATTAATTTTTTATTTTTGTGAATTTCACAGAGTAATGACAGAGTCTTTCCAAATCTTTTTCATATAGTTAAACATTAAACTTTCTTAATTAATATGTTCTTAATAAAATGTAACCAATACACCTAGGGATGAGCTTCAGTGAGAGCCAGATACGCAGCTTCTTAGAATGTTTAAGTTGTGTTTATAGAATTATTGTTGTTAAGAAAAAATTCTGAAGTCAATATGCACATATCAACAGGTAAACTATTATTACATTTGGCTTCTCTAGATAGAACTTTTTTCAGTGGCCATTTTGCAATTTGTTATTTAGATACCTTAAAAGTAGATAACATTTCTGAATGCATTGCCTATATTATCATAAGATAACAATGGCTGAAGCTTTGCTTTTAGAATATTACAGTTTATTTCACTATTGTGTGTTTCTTAATTTTCTGGAAAATTATATCTGCAACTGATTTTCTAACAATGAGAACAATCACATCACTATATAATCAGTATTTTTTAAGAGGACAGATGTGGATTATGTGATTTATAGGTTATACCTTATGTCAAGGCTGTATATTGTCACCCTGCTTATTTAACTTATATGTAGAGTACATCATGAGAAACACGGGGCTGGAAGAAGCACAAGCTGGAATCAAGATTGCCAGGAGAAATATCAACAACCTCAGATACGCAGATGACACCACCCTTATGGCAGAAATTGAAGAGGAACTCAAAAGGCTCTTGATGAATGTGAAAGAGGAGAGTGAAAAGTTGGCTTAAAGCTCAACATTCAGAAAAAAAGATTATGGCATCTGGTCCCATCACTTCATGGGAAATCGATGGGGAAACAGTGGAAACAGTGTCAGACTTTTTTTTTTTTTTTTCGGCTCCAAAATCACTGCAGATGGTGATTGCAGCCATGAAATTAAAAGATGCTTACCCCTTGGAAGGAAAGTTATGACTAACCTAGACAGCATATTCAAAAGCAGAGACATTACTTTGCCAACAAATGCCCATCTAGTCAAGGCTATGGTTTTTCCAGTAGTCATGTATGGATGTGAGAGTTGGACTGTGAAGAAAGCTGAGCGCCAAAGAATTGATGCTTTTGAACTGTGGTGTTGGAGAAGACTCTTGAGAGCCCCTTGGACTGCAAGGAGATCCCACCAGTCCATTCTAAAGGAGATCATTCCTGTGTTTTTATTGGAACAACTGATGCTGAAGCTAAAACTTCAATACTTTGGCCACCTCATATGAAGAACTGACTCATTGGAAAAGACCCTGACGCTGGGAGGGATTGCGGGCAGGAGGAGAAGGGGACAATAGAGTATGAGATTGCTGGATGACATCACCGTCTCCATGCCCGGGAGTTTGGGTGAACTCCAGGAGTTGGTGATGGACAGGGAGGACTGGCGTCTTGCGATTCATGGGGTCACAAAGAGTTGGACACGACTGAGCAACCGAACTGAACTGAGCTGAACAGACTTCATTGGTTATGTGTGATTCCAGTTGGTGGGACAAAGCTAATCTAGTTATTCATTCAGATACCTGCACTCTGAAAATCCCTCTAAGTATGTATCAAGTAGGAAATATCTTCTGTAGGCTGATTACTTATAGAATGTTGAATACTTACATGTCCTCTTACAAGTTTCACATAATTTTAAACTCTCTTAACCTCTGTCTCCTACTCTATAATATAGCAGTAATACTATTTAAAATAGTAACAGTATTCAGGATAAAGGGAAATGAAGGATGAACTGTGTCTGCCATTTAAACCAAATTAGTAAATGCTGGACCCTCTTTCCCTTTTCCTCATACTTCAGCATAAGAATAACTGGGATGAAATAAAGAGCAAATGAACATACACACTTTAGTGTCCCAAATCCAGAGATCTGACTTGTCAGGTTAGGGCTAATGCATATGGTGTCTGGACCATAGATTGAGAAATTTTACCTTGAAAGTGAAATGTTTATATTTAAAGACAGAGTAGATGACTAGTGTTGCATAGGCATTGTGTAGGTATGCAAAAGTTCAATGCTCTGTCTATCCTACTAACAGCAAATTTTGTTGTGATTGTTAAGTTGCTCAGTCGTGTCGAACTCTTTGTGACCCCGTGGACTGCAGCATGTCAGACTTTCTGGTCCTTCGCTATCTCCCAGAGTTTGCTGAAACTCATGTTCATTGAATTAGTGATGCCATGCAACCATCTCATCTTCTGTTGCTGCCTTCTCCTCCTGCCCTCAGTCATTCCCAGCATCAGGGTCTTTTCCAGTGGGTTGGCTCTTTGCATCAGATGACGAAAATATTGGAACTTCAGCTTCAGTGTCAGTCTTTCCAATGAATAATCAGAAATTATTTCCTTTAGGATTGACTGATTTGATCTTCTTGCTGTCCAAGGGACTCTCAAGAGTCTTTTCCAGCACCACAGTTTGAAAACATCAATTCTTGGGTGCTCAGCCTTCTTTATGGTCCAATTCTCACATCCATACATGATATTTTAAAAATTCACTTTATAAGGATCTATTATTATCCTTAATACTCTAAACTTTGCCCTTATTTTGCTTTGTGAGTATGTTTTTTAGTTTTTTCCTTATACATTTGTTTCTAACATCATTTTTTGGGTTAATCAGATAAAACCAAATCAACTTTGCACAGAAACATGTATCGCAAAGACATTATTTTTTCAAATTTAACTACATTTTGGAAAAGACTAAATTATCTTTCTGTACTTTTCATATATAGCAATGTCCAAAAGTTTGTTTTTCAAACATATATCCAAAATATAAGTAAATGAAATATATTCTATGCTCCTTAAAATTAATTTTTGTTGTTCAAAGAAACAGTTTAGGCAAAAAAATCTCTCTACTAGAAATTATTAAGTCATAGGAGAAATATTTAGGTCACAGAATAACTATGTTGTTTATGAAAACACAAACACATACTGAAAGGGTAAATAATTATCCAGATATATTTTATAGAAATATTCCTCTTATATTATTTTAAAAACTCTTTCCACTAATTTACACTACTGTTTTTATTTTGTTCACATTGCACATGTAAATCTCTTTTGTATAAAAATTATGTTTTATGTGCTGTCTTTAGTATTAATTTAATGGAAATATCAAGAATAATAAATTCAATAATATATAGTCTCTTAGTAGTAAGATTTTACAGTTGAATTAATGAAATTTGTAAATCAAATTTTGTTCATTTATTTTTAATTTTTATAAATACTATACCACTCTGAATATATGAATTATGTTTTCTTGCCTTCTCAAATTATTAGTAACTCAAGTCATTCATGATCCTTGGCATTAAACATCTGCGCTATTTCTCATTGGAACATTTTGCAAAACAACTTTGAACCTAGCTGAGTACTCAAAAGTATCATTCATATCAAAAGAGAATTAGGAGAAGTTACAAAGATGGTAATGATAACCCTGTATGCGAGACAGCAAAAGAGACACAGATGTATAGAACGGACTTTTGGACTCTGAGGGAGAGGGAGAGGGTGGGATGATTTCAGAGAATGACATTGAAACATGTATACTATCATGCAAGAAATGAAGCGCCAGTCTATTTTTGATACAGGATACAAGGATGCTTGGGGCTGGTGCATGGGGATGATCCAGAGAGATGATATGGGGTGGGAGGTGGGAGGGGGGTTCAGGACTGGGAACTCATGTACATCTGTGGTGGATTCATGTCAATGTATGGTAAAAACCAATACAGCATTGTAAAGTAAAATAAAGTAAAAATAAAAATTTAAAAAAAGAGAGAATTAGCGAAGTTTAAGTGTTTGACACATAGTTAATGATGTTTTTAAAAAATGACTTAGAAGTACCCTTTTATTTTGAAGTAGTACTTTGCTGACTAAGGTCCGTCTAGTTAAGGCTATGGTTTTTCCTGTGGTCATGTATGGATGTGAGAGTTGGACTGTGAAGAAGGCTGAGCACCGAAGAATTGATGCTTTTGAACTGTGGTGTTGGAGAAGACTCTTGAGAGTCCCTTAAACTGCAAGGAGATACAACCAGTCCATTCTGAAGGAGATCAACCCTGGGATTTCTTTGGAAGGAATGATGCTAAAGCTGAAGCTCCAGTACTTTGGCCACCTCATGCGAAGAGTTGACTCATTGGAAAAGACTCTGATGCTGGGAGAGATTGGGGGCAGGAGGAGAAGGGGACGACTGAGGATGAGATGGCTGGATGGCATCACGGACTAGATGAGTGAGTCTGAGTGAACTCTGGGAGATGGTGATGGACAGGGAGGCCTGGCGTGCTGCGATTCATGGGGTTGCAAAGAGTTGGAAATGCCTGAGAGACTGAACGGAACTGAACTGATTGCATTCATTTCCACAGAGTATGAATAATTTTATACTCTACCTATACACATGTTTAGTTCGTGTTGAGGATGCATATGTGCATGCACATATATGTGTATTTTGTGTTACTTTATTTCTCATATATTATTAAATAATTCAGGCTCCTTGAAGCAAAATATTCTCAAAGGAAGGAAAAGTATTTTTTAACCATGTATTATACCACAGTATTTGTGTCTGAGTGAACTCCGGGAGTTGGTGATGGACAGGGAGGCCTGGCGTGCTGTGATTCATGGGGTCGCAGAGTCAGACACGACTGAGTGACTGAAATGAACTGAACTGAACTGATTCATTAAAATCTAAATATGATGTGTCTTTCAATGAAAGTCAGATGTATCTACAAACTACATTTATGTAGATTCTTGGATTAGCCTCTTACTGATAAGAAATATGTTTATTTTTTTTTAAACGTAATCTCACTTAAATGCTGACTATTCCCTAAATTGTTGTGTGTTCCTATTGCATGGTAAGAGAACTAATGGTCACTGTCTGCTAGTTACCATGTGAATTATTCTCTACTGTATGCAATTTATAAGAGCATAAGAAGCATTTTCTACTTTGACTTAAAAAAAAAATTTGCAGTATTCTTTTTTTTTTTTTACACTGGTTTCAGATTTGCTGAAATAATGTGTGTATTTAGACAAGAACAAAAATTAAATGTGTGTTTATCCACCAGTCTATTAATTCCATTCAGGAAGTGTCCTGCAGAGCCTTAATCACTCATTTAGAGTCAAGTGTTTCTACTGGCTGAGATTGTTCCTTAAATTTCTTTTTCTCTCCCTGTTAAGACAGTTAGGATAAAGGAATCTTTGGGATCCTTTGACACCATGAGGAATTAAAGTGTATTTTATAGTTATCTTTTTCTTTTAAATGTGAGTATACATCACTTTTTCTTAATCTACTTAAAAAAAAAAAAAAAAACAAAAAACAAACCAGAAACAAAAAACAAAATGGCATTCCTGTTTTCATTAACTCTTTTACCTAAGTCTCTTAAAGCAATTTTGTTTTCTTTGTTCCTGCTTCAGAGGCTGAGTTCAGGTGTTCATTGGAGTACATTTATTGCTAGAAAATGAACTCAAATTTAAAAGAATATGATTGATGATCCTTTTTAAAACTTTAATTATTTGCTTCAGAGATGTTATTTACCTATTATAAAATTCACTCTTTTAAGGTGTAAAATTCAGTGGGTTTTAGTATATTTACCAAATGTGCATACATAACTATTATATAATCATACAGCACTATTATCACTCTAAAAAGAATCCCTGTACCCATCAGCAGTCACCTTCCAATTTTCTTTCCTCTAGCCCTTCAGTTCATCTCAGCTCAGTTGAGTCACTCAGTCATGTCCGACTCCTTGCGACCCCATGAACCCCAGGCATGCCAGGCCTCCCTGTCTATCATCAATTCCTAGAGTTCACCCAAACTCATGTCCATCGAATCGGTGGTGTCATCCAACTATCTCATCCTCTATCATTCCCTTCTCCTGCCCTCAATCTTTCACAGCATCAGGGTCTTTTCAAATGAGTCAGCTTTTCGCATCAGGTGGCCAAAGTATTGGGGTTTCAGCTTCAACATCAGTCCTTCCAAAGAACACCCAGCACTGATTTCTCTTAGAATGGACTTAGATCTCCTTGCCATCTAAGGGACTGTCAAGAGTCTTCTCCAACACCACAGTTTAAAAGCATCAATTCTTCTCCCCTCAGCTTTTTTATAGTCCAACTCTGACATCCATACATGAGTACTAGAAAAACCATAGCCTTGACTAGATGGACCTTTGTTAACAAAGTAATGTCTCTGCTTTTAATATGCTGTCTATGTTGGTCATAACTTTCCTTCCAAGGAGTAAAGGCCTTTTGATTTCATGACTGCAGTCACCATCTGCAGTGATTGGAACCCAAAAAAATAAAGTCTGACACTGTTTCCACTGTTTCCCCATCTATTTGACATGAAGTGATGGGACCAGGTGCCGCAATCTTAGTTTTCTGAATGTTGAGCTTTTAGACAACTTTTTCATTCTCCTAGACCTTGGCAACTACTAACTTACTTTCTGCCTCTATGGATTTGCCTGTTCTGAATCTTTTATACAATTTCGTTCATATAATATATGACATCTTTGCCTGAATTCTTAAACCTTTGATATATTATAGCCTGGATCAATGCTTCATTATTTAATGATACATTCCATTTACTTATCAATACCGAATTTTATTAACTATTGATAAACATGTAGATTATATCCATGTTTTGGATTTTTAAATAATGATGCTGTGAACATCCATATACTAATTTTACATGGATCTGTGTTTTCAATCCTCTTTCATATTCATCTAGGAGAAGGATTGCTGGATGATGTGTTAGTTGAATGTTTAATTTTGGTGTATTTGCCAACCATTTTTCAAAGCAGCTGTATCATTTTACCACCCTGCTGTCAATCTATGAAAGTTCTACTTTCTTGTCACCCATTCTCATACTTTTCATTTTCTGTCTTTTTGATCATAGACATCCTAGTGGGTGCGAAGTGATATTTCATTGTGGTTTTGATTTGTATTTCCGGAGTCACTAATAATATTGAACATCTTTTCTTCTTCTTACAGGATATTTATACGTGTTCTCTGGAAAAATTTTGATTAAAAATCTTTGTTCATATTTCCCATTGCTCCCTTTTTAAATTGGGCTTTTTGTCATGTATGGTTGAATTATGAGTACTTAAAATTTTTTAAAAATTTACTCAATTTTTAAAGGTTACTTTCCATTTGCAGTTATGACAAAATACTGGCTATATTCCCTGTGTTGTACAATACATCCTGAGCCTATCTTATACCAAATAGTTTGTTCCTTTCCACTTCCCCACTCCCTGTCTCTCCACTGGTAACCACTAGTTTGTTCTCTGTCTCTGTGACTATTTCTTTTTTGTTATATTCATTAGTTTCTTGTATTTTTAAAATTTCACAGTAAGTGATAACATATAGTATTTTTCTTTCTCTTACTTATTTCCCTTAGCATAATGCCCTCCAAATCCATCCATTGCTGCAAGTGTCAGAATTTAATTCTTTTTATGGCTGATTATTATTCCATTGTATATGTGCACCAACGTCTTCTTCATTTATTGTCAATGGATGCTTAAGTTATTACCTTTTCTTGGCAATTCTGAATAATGCTGCTATGAACATTGAGGTGGAGGTATAGTGTTTATGTTTTTTTTTTTTTTTTTTGCATATATACTCAGGAGTAGAATTGCTGCATCGTATGGTAGTTCTGTTCGTTTTTTGAGAAAATTTTAAACCATTTTCTGCAGTGGCTAACGCAATTTATTTTCCCGCCATTAATGTACAAGGGTTCCCTTTTCTACACATCCTTGTCAGCAATTTTTAGTGTGTTCTTTTTAATGACAACCATTCTGACATGTGTGACTTTATATCTTGTTGTGGTTTTGATTTGCATTTCCCTGAAAATTAGTTATGGTGAGCTTGTTTTCATGTGCCTGTTGGCCATCTGCATTTCCTCTTTGGAAAAATGTCTATTCAGTTAACTTACCCAATTTTTAATTAGATTTTTAAAATATTGAATTGTCTGAGCTGCTTATAAATGTTGGATATTAAGCCTCTATTAGTTATATCATTTGCAAGTTTGTTTTTTTTTTCCATTCAGTAGGTTGCCTTTTTGTTTATGGTTCCCTTTGCTATCCAAAAACCTTTTAAGTTTAATTAGGTTTCATTTATTTGTTATTGTTTTTATTTTCTTTACTTTTGTAGATGGACCAAAATAGCTATTAATGTGATTTATGTCAAAGTATGTTCTGCCTATGTTTTCCCTTAGGAGTTTTATAGAATCTGGTCTTATGTTTAGTTTTTTAATCCATTTTGAGTTTATTTTTTCTAAATGGTATTAGAGAATGTTGTAATTTCATTATTTTACATGTAGCTATCTAGTTTTCCTAGCATTATTCATAGAAGACTCTCTTCTCCATTGTATATTCTTGTTCCCTTTGTTGTAGATTAACTGACCACAAGTGAACGTATTTATTTCTGGGCTCTTGGTCTTGTTATGTTGATCTATGTCTCTATTTTTGTGTCAGTACCTCACTGTTTTGGTTATTTTAGCTTTGTAAGATAGTCTGAGGCCAGGGAACTTAATTCCTCCAGTTGCATTATCCTTTCTCAAGATTGTTTTGGCTCTTTAGGGTTTTTCATGTTCACATATGAGTTTAATAATTTTTAATTCTAGTTCTATGAAAAATCCCATTGGTGCTTTTTTTTTAATTTAAATTTTTATTTTTACATTTTTTACTTTACAATACTGTGTTGGTTTTGCCGTACATTGACATGAATCCGCCGCAAGTGTACATGAGTTCCCAAACATGAACCCCTCTCCCACCTCCCACCCCATATCATCTCTCTGGATCCCATTGGTGTTTTGATAGGAATTGCATTGAATCTGTAGATTGCTTTGAATAGTATGGACATTTTCACAATATTGATTCTTCCAATCCAAGAATATATATTTTTCCATTTGTTTGTGTCGTTTTCAGTTTACGTCATAAGAAAGTTATAGCTTTTGGAATTCAAGTAATTTGCACCCTTAGGTATGTCTATTCTTAGATATTTTATTCTTTTTGATGCAATTATAAATGGGATTGTTGCCTAATTTCTCTTCTGATACTTCATTGTTAGTGTATAGAAAGGCAACATATTTGTGTGTGTTAATTTTGTATCCTGCAACTTTACCAGATGCATTAATGAGCTCTAATAGTTTTCTGGTGGCCTTTTTAGAATTTTCTATTTATAGTAGCAAGCAATCTGTAAACAGTGACACTTTTACTTCTTCCTTTCCAATTGGATACCTTTTATTTTTATTTCTCTTCCCTGATTGATGTGGCTAAGATTTCAAAAACTATGTTGAATAAGTGGCAAGAATGGGCATCCTTGTCTTGTTGCTGACCTTAGGAAAAAATGCATTTAGCTGTTCACAATTGAGTATGATGTTATCAGTGGTTTGTCATATATAGTTTTGTTATGCTGAGGTATGTTCCTCTATGCTCACTTTCTGGAGGGTTCTTATCAACATTAAACAAATGCTGATACAGTTCACACATTTTATTAAAGCTTTTTCTGCATCTGTTGAAATCACTTTATTCCTCAATTTCTAGTATATCATATGGATTGATTTGAGAAATCCTTGCATCCATGGAATAAACCCCACTTTATCATGGTGTATGATCTTTTAAATCTATTGTTAGATTTGATTTGCAAGTATTTTTCTTGGAGTTTTTAAAGTGTTTTTAAAAACATATTCTAGGTTATAGATTCTTTCCATATAGGTTACTCATATATTATATATATATACACACACACACATTTCTTTCTGTAGGTTTTCTTTTCACTTTTAGATAGAGCCACTTGAAGTACAAAGTTTTTAATTTCAATGAAGTCCAGTTTAACTCTTGTTGCTTGTACTTAAAGTATCATATCTAAAAAAATCATTGCCTAATCCAAAGAAGATTTATACAAAGTTTTTTTTTTAAATTTTGACTTCTTACATTGAAATATTTGATCTAATTTTAGTTAATTTTGTATATGTTGTCTGATAAGAGTCCAGTTGTATTCTTTTCCCTGTGGATATCCAGTTATCTCAGCACCATTTGTTGAAAAGGCTATTCTTTCCTCTATTTTTAAAATTTCTGTTCCATATATTGGACCATCTCAGTTCCTCTCTCTTAACTTAGCCAATGCATTTTTCTGCCAGCTAAAATAATCTCTTGAGCCTTTCTGAATTTTTTACCTTAAGCATTGTATTATACTTTCTGACTCCATGATTTTTATTTTTCTATGATTTCTATTTCTTTACCAATATTCTATCTTCAGTGAGACATAATTTGTATACTTTCATGTAGTTATTTAAGCATGTTTTCTTTTATATCATTGAAAAAAATTTTAAATGGTTGATTTTGTAATTTTTGCCTAATAAGCATAAGCTGTATCCTCAATAACTTTTTTTTTTTATCTGCTATCTTTTCTGTATGGGCCATACTTTCTAATTTCTTTTATGTTTCAATTTTTAATGAGCACTTGAAATTTTATATAATATAATCTGATGACTCTGGAAAACAGATTCCATCCTATGTTTTGTTATTTCTGTTTTAGTTGTTACTGTAGTTATTAACTCAGTTTGTCTAGTTCCTTTTCTGAACGAATTCCATCAAACCTGCATTCTTTAATGTTTCAGTCAAGTGAAGTTTCTATTCTGTTAACTTAGTGGCCAGCTGAGACAGATATTTCCTTTTCTGCTCCAGCATGTCTTTCAGCCTTTCAAAGAGATCTGTGTGTGTGTGTTGGAACATATCTTTAACAGCTAGCCAAGTTGAATAGTCTTTCTCTTCTAATCCAAATTTAACCATTTATCTTTGATAAATTTCTTCTAACTTCCTAAATTTTGCAACCCTTTAGTCATTTTCTAGTATGAGTCTAAAGCTTTGCCATTTTAGCCTTCAATTTCTTTGTGTACAAAGCCTCAAGTTCATTTAGTGGTGAGAATTTAGGGTATTTTCATGTCTTTTCTTAACATGAATGCATCTGTCCAATATGCACTCACCCTTATATGTAAGTTGGAGAAGGAAATGGCAATCCACTCCAGTGTCCTTGTCTGGAGAATCCCACGGATGGGGGAGCCTGGTGGGCTGCCATCTATGGGTTTGCACAGAGTTGGCCATGACTGAAGTGACTTAGTGGCAGCAGGTTATATGTTAGTATCCCACTACAAGTTCCCAGGAGTATGTATGTCATGGCCCTAGAAATAAGGAAACTGCACAGATGGGAAACAAAAATTTAAATGCCTACTGGTTTCCCTGCTGATTCTTGTCAAAAGACTGGTTTATAAATAATCAGTGGAAATTATTTGTGGCTTCAAAGAGTGACTGTTGCAAGCTAGAAGTTGAATAGAAGTGGAGAAGAATTATGGAACTATATATTAGAGTTCTGAGTCAGCAAGAGATAGAAGTGCTTTAAACATTCAATTGAGACTTCAGACAAGCCACTGCTTAGAAGTGAAGACCATAATTTAGATCATCAGACTAAAGGATAAAAATAAAATAGAACTTCTTAAAAAAAAAAAAAAAGAATAAAATTAACTTGTTAGGAAAAGAAGGATGATAAATAAACTGCCTACCAGAGTAAGACTAAACAGCAGTTAAAAAAAGATAATACAGACAAAAAATATGTAAAATAGAATGACTCTATTTCAGTTTGGAATAGGGAAGAACAGTGTAAATGAACAAAATGAATTTTATGTAAATGAATAAAAATGATTTTTTTTTCTACAAATACTGAGCAAAAGAAAAGACTTCTTTTTGATCATGAAACACGAATTTCTGTATTGTCCCTTGCTCATCTCTCACAATATTATCTTCACTAATTTACTTGTGTGTTTGTTTATCATATGTGTGTTATTTTTACTTATCTATATAATCGTAGATGCCCTTGAGTGGAGAATTGTACAGCTAGGTTAATTCGTTTTGAACATTACATAGAGAGAGTTTTTACAGAAAGGCAGTCAGAAACTGGTTTTGGTAAAATGTGGCACTATTTTATTTTATTTTATTTTTTTCATAAGTTCAGTGGCACACCATTTAAAGTAATTTAGATGTATGTTTTATACATAGCAAAAGCCTAGGTTATTATAAACCATTCTTAACTACTAAGAATACATTTTATTTTATGTAGCAAGATATAGAATTATCTTTGAATAAAAATCTCATCAAGATATAAATTTATCTCCAAAGAAGTATGTAGAGCCATTGTCACTTTAAAAGGTGATTTTAAATTGACTATTAAATTAAGTATATTGATTTAATAAGCTTGGACCTTTTCCATTTTCTCAACTAACAGGGAGACTATAGTCAATTAAAGTTGAGATATTAGGAAATGATATTAAAATTGAACAGAAGGCAGTGAAGCAATATTTGTAAAAAGCAAGCTCTGCATTTCAGCAGCTGCTGAGCATACAACCAACATATAGCTCCAGATAATATTTAACATTTCTAAAGACAAATACCTCCTAAGATAAAGTTATGTGTTTCAGCTCCCATCTGCCCCTCTTCACCTAAAGATAAATATAAATATGCACATATATACATTAGCATATGGAATGCACATATGTAGACTTAACATATGCACTGCTAAGTACTGATGAAAAAACTTCCTACCCAAAATAAAAACCAGTAACTTTGAATAGTTCTGAATGTCCCTCTACAAGTTTATCATTTGTTTTCTTCCAAAGGTTAACCACTCATAATTTTTCTATTAATAATTGTTTTGCATATTAAATATTGTACTGTATTAGAATTTATTCCTAAACAGTTTTGATAACTTACTCTGCGTTTGATCTTGAGATAACTAGAAACATAGTTTGTGCATTTCTCCGAAACTAGATTCCTTTCTTACTCCAAGTAATATATTTACTGTCAACATTGTTGATACATATAGTTCTAGTTCATTTATTTTTCATGGTCATTTTCCCATTGTACTACCAATAGAAACACCATTTTCTTCCTATGTTTTTATTTTATTTTTTTACTATAAAATACTGTCTAGAGCAGTCTTATCCAAGTTTTTTAAATTGCATTTTCAAATTGCTTGTGAGGGAGTGATTGAAAGTCACTCAGACATGTCCAACTGTTTGTGACCCCATGGATTGTATAGGCCATGAAACTTCCCAGGCCAGAATACTGGAATGGATAGCCTTTCCCTTCTCCAGGGGATCTTCCCAACCCAGGGATCAAACAAGAGTCTCCTGAATTGCAGGTGGATTCTTTACCAACTGACCTATCAGGGAAGCCAATAGCTCAGTTCCTAGGGTATATTATTCATAGTTACAAAGTGATGCCAACTATTTTGTAAAGTGGTTATATGTATATACACATTCACTCAGATGGTCATTAAAATGAAAATTTTAATGAATAGTGAGACATTGCATAGTAATACAATGAAAAAATGAAAAACTGTAGAATAGATTTGATGTGAAAAAGAATTCAGTTCAAATGTGAGAAACAGAACTATATTAATGAAAAAGTTCAACATGCCTGTGATAAAATCACAGAAGTACAAATTAGAAAGAATAAAGAAATGTAATATTCAAATATAATATTGGAAAATTACACAAATTGGTATAAGACATAAATCCTCATATTCAATAGCAGAGTAAATCCTGAAATTTTTGTCTCTTAGTACAAAATAGTATTCCATCAAGACATTTCCATATAAATCATAATTTTAAAAAATTATAAAGAATATATATGAGTAACTTAGTTAAAAGGTAGAATAGATTATTGACAACACCAAAGGTATGATAATGAAAGGAAAAAGTTTTAATTAATTAGAAAAACTTTTTAAAAAGCTTTTGCTCTGTGAAAGATACTGTTAAGAGATTGAGAAAACAAACCAAATTCTGGGAAAAAATATTTGCAAGTATCTCTGATAAGTTAATTGTATATACAATATACAAAGAATTTTTAAAAACTTAGCAGTAAGAAAAAATCCTGCTGGATCAAGATATAGAGATTGTGGATCCTGAGCTCATCATTTCCCATGGACACACCAAAATATAACTACTGACTGAGAAACTATCTCTGAGGACAACCTGAAATGCTGCTGCTGTTACTAAGGCCTGTCCGACTCTTTTGAAGCCCAAGGACTGTAGTCCCACAGACTCCTCTGTCCGTGGGATTTCCCAGGCAAGAATACTGGAGTGAGTTGCCATTTCCTTCTCCAGGGGATCTTCCTGACCATTCCTAGCAATGTAGAATCTCCCAAGACTGAATAAGGGAAAAGTAGAACATATGTTTTAAAATCTGAGCTAAAATTTGCATTTGTGAGTTAAGAGGCATGCAGAATAAAGATAGATCATTGTGACATGTTTTATAATATCAGAGAATTTGGTGATGGAATGTCATTTTTAACTGAAAAAAAAAAAACAAGGTGCAGAATATTGTACATATTATAATTCATTTACATAAGAAGCATGTTTATCACCCTCAAGGAATAGAATGGGAAAGAGATAGTTGGAAAGAGATATTATCTTAATGTTTTGATATACATGTATTACTTTTTAAAATCTTGCATTATGAAAATATACATTATTGAAAATGTTTGAGGGCTGAGAAACAACTGTTTCTAACTGGTAGAAAGTAAAGCTTCCAGAATGCACTTTTTTTTCACCCTTAGATTCAGTTAAGTGTTTAGATTTTGAATGACAAAAGATATGTGTAAACTAGGATTTTATTTCCTGAATTTTTTTCTCTTAGAGAAAAAATAAAAAGAAATATTTAAGTGAAATGTACATATGTAAAGCCCTCCCCGGTGATAATCTTAGTAAAGGATGCAAAGTCCTTCAATTCAGTTCAGTTCAGTTCAGTTGCTCAGTCATGTCCAACTCTTTGAGACCAGCACGCTAGGCCTTCCTGTCCATCACCAACTCCTGGAGTTTACTCAAACTCATGTCCATTGAGTCAGTGATGCCATCGTACCATCTTATCCTCTGTTGTCCCCTTCTCCCACTTTCAATCTTTCCCAGGATCAGGGTCTTTTCCAGTGAGTCAACTCTTCACATCAGGTTGCCAGAGTACTGGAGTTCCAGCTTCAGCATCAGTCCTTCCAATGAATATGCAGGGCTGATTTCTTTTAGGTTTTACATCCTTGCTGTCCAAGAGCCTCTCAAGAGTCTTCTCCAGCACCGTAAGTTCAAAAGCATCAATTCTTCTGAAGGACCTAAGCTACTCCATTTTGTAAGGTTCCCGGAAAAGAGCCTTTGGAAATCCCCTGACCTCACCCCACCACCTGTGAACCAATCAGAACCCTTGGCCAGCCCGGGAAATTTGAGTCAAGCCGGGAAAGGAGAATCAATCAGAACTCAACACCTAACCCTTCACCAGAAGGTGACCAATCAGACCTGGAGACTCCCGTTTTTTGAATTTTTCGTGGGATAATACCCTATACAACCAATGTAACCCAGAGCTCAGGGCTCCTCCCTATAGCTGCTGCATTGGTATCGGTGGGAGCCCCAGCTCGAGCTTGGTAATAAAAACTCTCTTGCTTTTGCATTGGATATCAGCTCCCTGGTGGGCATTGGGAGATTTCGCGACTTGGGCATAACATTTGGGGGCTCGTCTGGGATCTCCCACCGGCTCCACGGGAAGACCGATCCGGAGAGTCATCTGCAGCCGGTAAGCTTTTTTCTGTCTTTCTTTTCACTCCTGGTAGGGCCTGGTATCTGAGACCGGTATACGACTCAGGTGGACGCACCGGAAAGTCACCAGTGGGGGTCGTTGGGAGACGTCCCTGACCCCGGCGTGGAGGGACGGAGTGCCCCTGTTCTCTGTAGACGATAGCGGGTCACTCCCGCTGAATGGCTGGAGGCCTTCGTCATTTGGTTTTACCTCCGGACTCCCGGAGGTGTATTTCTCCTGTCTCTCTGTCTGTTTGTGGGGCTGTTCATATTGTCCGTGTTAATTTACCAACATCTGACTGATCCAGGGACGATGGGGCAACGCCATTCTAGCCCCACACCTCTATCCTTGGTTACTGATAATTTTAAGGAGGTCAAGATGCGCGCTCATGACCTCAGTGTAGAAATTAAAAGGAATAAATTAATCACTTTTTGCAGCACAGAATGGCCGACCTTCCATGTAGGCTGGCCCTCAGAAGGCACTTCTGACTTGGGAACGGTACACTGAGTCCGAGATATCATTTTCTGACCATGAATCGGACACCCTGACCAAGTTCCCTTTGTCAGCACATCTGTCTCCTCGGACAATTCATTTCCGAGTGTTAGACAAGAGCCCAGTTTTGGGCCCTGGAAGGGGTCCCTCTTCCTTCAACAAATGGCGACTTTTCTTCGACGAGACTGACATCCTGAGCACTCGGGGTACTCAGGGGCCAGCCTGCCTGCCAATGGACCAGACCCAGTGGCCGCAACTGGGACCCTTTTGTCCCTGATCTCCTCCTGACACAGACAACTGGCCAGAATGCCCCGACCTGTAAGGAACAAGATACTTTATTGACCTCTCTCCCCTTCCCTCTCTCTTTCCTCTTCTTAACCCTTCCTATCCTTCTCTGTTTTTCTAGTCCCCCAGTCCTGGACGCAGGAATCTGGTTGAAGGGCCCTCAGCCTGAGCTGAGGATTGGAGACTGATCACCTCCTCTTGGCAGAGAACTCAAATTCTGGTTCTGATTTCTGGTAGGGCCGAGTTCCAGTCCTCCCTTCTCTGGAGGCCCAGGGAAAAGTCCCGTAATGCCTGGGTATCTGTAGGTGGCAGAAGACATCTGTAAGGCCACGCCTTTTGCCCCCCCTCTCCTGCCTCCTCTCCCTTCTTTTTCAACCTGGCTTCCTTTCCTTCCTTGAAATCTTTGATGTTAGTACTTGGATCTGAAGTTCTGTGTCTCTATAGGAGGTTTTCTGAGAGACTGTATTTTTGTATTTAATGGCTTCTCTGGTGGAGCCGAGGTTAAAGCATCTGCCTGCAATATCGGAGACCTGGGTTCGATCCCTGGGTCGAGAAGATCCCCTGGAAAAGGAAATTTTGCTTTGTCTGGCAAACATGTGGTTTAGAACTGGCGCCATTTTGTTAAAACTTGATTTTCTTTCCCTGTGCCCAGGGCTCTCAGGAACACTTATCTAGACCATCTCTAACTCCTGACACTGAGGAAAAAAAAAAAAAAGAATTGAAGCTAGATCTTACACTGTGTCTGTCTAAATATGTCTTGGTAATATTTTTGTATATGAGCTCTATTTATTTGGCTTAAAAAAAGGTAAGCACTTACAAATCAAGTAATTCTAAATTAAACAATAAATTCCAGGTTTATGTGATCTGGGAAATATTCAGTGTTAAATACCTGATATTAATGTTTTTTTGTTGACCTATTTAATATAGACATGTCTAAGAGTACTTAACGTAAAGTAAAATATTTTCATTGTACCTAGGTTTAATATGAGTTAAATATTATATCTGTTAAAAGTTTGTCAACAAGAAAATTACCTCAAGTAAAAAAAAAAAAAACTAAAAAATGTAAATGAGACGTGAACTTTTATATAAACTCTGTTAAGAATAATTATTGTTTAAAAATGTCCGTCTAAAATAGTCTCTCCAGATTGGCGTAACTTAAAATCTGACCAAATGTTCTAAACCCTTTTAATTGATCTCTTTGATAAAACTTCCTAAATATAACTCTTTTGAAGTTCTTTTGATCTCTAGCTAATTTTGGGATGTTTCAGAGGGCCCCTGGAACATCCCAAAGAGAGATATTAAACTGTGCTGATTTGGTTGGTTAAATTACATGGAAAAGATTATCAGATGAGTAATAAATCCACTCAGGTTATAATGTATGGTAAAATTACTAATACAGATATCCTAAAAATTATATGGAGTTTTTAACATTCTGATATGTCCTGATATTTTAACGGAAAACCTGATGACTTCACAAAAGTTAGCGAAAGGACTGAATGAACCAGTGAATATGCTTATAACTTTTATGGTTTCTATCTGAAAAATTATGGGTTTGAATCTTATGTTTTCAGGGAGTAGGGGAAATCTTCCTCTCAAACTAATTATGACAATACTTTGGTAAAATTAAATGTTGTAAACAAAACAATTATATTTTCTATCTGACTCCTCCAAAAAATTGGAAGTTCCTAGGTTTCCAGTAAGTTTATCAAATGAGTTAGGAAGGTTATCTCATGGAAACAAAAATCTCAAGAAATTTTTGAGACCTTAAAAAGGGAAGAATTCACCTAGATTTGTTAAGCAAAATCTGTGATAAGCCTTTGTTGTGAGTTTCCCAGCCCTGTTTTATTTTAAAAGTTCAGTCTGAGACTCTATAAATGTTTCAGCAAAATAAAAAGCCTATAATCGATTATGGTTATAAAAATCATCAGACCAAAATCAGTGAGAACAGACCTATTTTGCAAATAAACTAGCCTTAATTTGGTTATATTTAATAAAAATAAGGGTAACTTTAAGGAGAAAAAGATATTTCAAAATGTTAAATACCAGTTTGTTAATGGAGGTCTGCATCTAGTAAGACTCATCTCTTGGATAATTCTTTGCTGTTATGTGATGTTAATGTAAAATTTAATTGAATTCTTGAAAAACACCCTAAGTTTGTTTCTGAAGCTTATCTCAGTAATCTATCTTTTGATGAAGATCAGATGCCTCATGACCTGCAACCAGGACTGGAAAAAGACATAATTTAAGGGACTGTCTCCAACATGGATGGAAGGGCTTTTTTTATCAGGAGAAACTACACTACACCAGGATGAGAAGACAACAACATCAGAGGTAGACAGCTTCCCCGAGATGCTGGACCTGATTCGTATGATCATTTATGTTTTCTTGACTTCTTAGACCTTTGCATGTAAGTCAAATGCTTTTCTATCATAGGCCTGATCCTATGCTAGTTTTAAAAATCAATCCAATTATTGGGTTTGTGGCCAATAACCTGTGTCTAGTTCTGGGTTACCTTGGTAAATTTCTCTATTACCAGACTCTAACTGGTTGGCCTTGAGAAAATTTACTTAAAAAAAAAAAATTAAATCATACTAAAGATAATCAGTCTAGTAACACTAGAAAACTGGGCTATGTTCCTTATAGATGGTGCCAATATATAATTTCCCTGGAAGATAAAGTTTCTACAGGGCAGACTAAGTCAGATAACCTGAAGATATACTGGGCTACATCAAATGGAAGTTCTTAACATAAGTCTTACTTGTGACTTTACTAATACTGCTGGCTATGTTATTTGTATTTCACCTGTTTTACAAAATTGTTGTTTCTTACACTGTATGTGTGTGAGGCCTCTAATAGAATAATATATAGTCCCATATGAGATCAATGATGGTAACAGTGTAACTCTAGATATGACAAGAAGCAACAAGAGGGAATATTTTCCTGGACCAAAAAGCTAATAAGACAGGTGGTCCAGAGAATTTTAGATACTGTTTTATGGCCTAGTCCAGTAACAGCACATTGAGTGGCCTGTTAACCTGAGAATGGACACTCTCAGCACCACAGGATAAAATGGTCATGAACTGCCCCTCTCATAATCATGGTCAAATTTATGAGCAAAAAGGGGCTCTGCCAAATGAAGACTGACACTCGCCATCTGCATCTACAAAGATTAAATCATGGCTGCTAAAACTGCTGATGTTCAATGCCCCTGAAAGGAGTTCAGGGTGAAAATCAGGAATGAGGCACTCTGTGCTCTGGGAAAAACTGGCAGAACAGGCCTTCAGATAGTTAAATCTTTTCAGGAAAAGATTTTATGAGTCCCAATTCTTGCATCTTCTCACACCTAGAGAAACACTGATGTCATTAACGGTGAAATCTGCTTTGGTTATTAAGGAAAAGTTTACAATTAAAAGGTAAAATAGAGTAGCTATGGTTCAGATATCCTGGGAAGTAACTAGGTGATGCTATGGGTTTACTTTCAGATTAGACCTTGTATTGCTAAACCCTTGAGTTTTCTGAGTCATGTCAGGCTTGGATGCCACCATTTTCAAAACAATGTCTGCTGGAAGCTAGTAACCTTACTTTTTATAAAACTAGGCAACTGGCTACATGGCTACAAGTCTCCCTGAAGTGCCAGGTCCAGACTGGGTTTCAGACCTATTCTTCTAAAAATAAATGAGATTGGGATTTTAATCATACAAGACTCAGATCTAAAACTTGGAACTCAGAAATACTTCCAATTCACTGTGTGTACTCCAAGCTGGGGCAGTCCTATGCCCCATTTTGACAGGAAGTTATCACAGTCATAGTTGCCTATTTCCCTAAAATTAAAACTGAGCGGGACTCTGTGGGGCTCTGGAGTGCAGATCTGTTCTGTGTTCTCCATTTCTTATCTGTAGGATATAGACTTTGTTCTGCCTCCTTGGCCTTCCCTGAATTCCAAAGCATGGATTCAAACAATTGCTAATCAGGGAAGGGAGGGGATACAAAAACAGAAGCAATCAAAGGTTGGTACAGCTTCCAGACAGAGTCCTGGTTCCTACTCAAAGAAATATGCATAACAATGTCTTTGAGCCTCCACCCAGGTGGAAGATGGTAACTTCAGACTGAACACAAGATTCCTGGAGCACAGCTCTGTTGCCTCACCACCAACCCATTAGAAGGGGGTCACAAAGCCTGCAACCCTTACCCCAAATGTTGCCTTCTGTTTCCAGGGACCAGAGATGACCATCCTGTAAGGTCTCCTGTTTGGCCCTTGTCTATCTCATCTCTGAGAGGGGCCAACTAAATTGCTGTTACTACAAGGGTAGAAGCTGGTTTCAGATGTGGAAAACCCCAACTTAGATCAGGTAGAGAGAGACTTCTGCTCTATTAGGCAGGCCTATGCCCATGCACAGCAGGAAGAAGTTACAGAAGAAAGAGACCTCCGCCCCAATTCCCAAAAAGTATCTTGAGTATGAAGTCTCTCAGAGGCCCTATGTGCTGTGTTAGGGGAAGAACATTGTTTTTATGTAAATCACTCAGGGGTAGTCAAGGAGTCCCTGGCCAAGATAAGAAAAGGGCAGAGTCAAAACAAAAAAAAAGAGAGAGAAATATCTCTAAATTGGTTTGAATCCTGGTTCAACTCATCCCGCTGGTTCACAACTCTCATATCCTCCTTGGTGGGGCCCCTGATTATCTTGTAACTGCTACTCACCCTCAGGCCATGCTTACTAAACTAACTAGTGGCCTTCATTAAAAACTGCATTAACACGGTGCAGCTCATGGTACTCAGATCCCAATATGCGGCCCTGCCAACGGTCCCCTGAGCAGGAGACAATATAGAGCTGACCCCAGACCCGTGATTGGGTCTGTCCTGGATCCTAGAGAAGGGGGAAATGAAGGACCTAAGCTACTCCATTTTGTAAGGTTCCTGGAAAAGAGACTTTGGAAATCCCCTGACCTCACCCACCACCTGCAAACCAATCAGAACCCTTGGCCAGCCCGGGAAATTTGAGTCAAGCCTGGGAAAGGAGAATCAATCAGAACTCAACACCTAACCCTTCACCAGAAGGTGACCAATCAGACCCGGAGACTCCCGTTTTTTGAATTTTTCACGCAATAATACCCTATATAAACAATGTAACCCAGAGCTCAGGGCTCCTCCCTATAGCTGCTGCGTCGGTATCAGTGGGAGCCCCAGCTCGAGCTTGGTAATAAAACCTCTCTTGCTTTTGCATTGGATATCGGCTCCCTGGTGGTCATTGAGAGATTTCGCATCTTGGGCATAACACTTCAGCACTCAGTTTTCTTTATAGTTCAACTCTAACATCCATACATGACTACTTGAGAAAAAAAAAGCTTTGACTAGACAGACCTTTGTTGACAAAGTAATGTCTTTGCTTTTTAATATGCTGTCTAGGTGGGTAATAACTTTTCTTCCAAAAAGCAAGTGTCTTTTAATTTCATGGCTGTACTCACCAACTGCAGTGATTTTGGAGCCCAAAAAATAAAGTCTGTCACTGTTTCCACTGTTTTCCAATCTATTTGCCATGAAGTGATGGGACCAGGTGCTATGATCTTAGTTTTCTGAATGTCGAGTTTTAAGCCAATGCTTTATTCTCCTTTTTCACTTTCATCAAGATGCTCTTTAGGTCTTCCTTCACTTTCTGCCATACGGGTGGTGTCATCTGCAATTCTGAGATTATTGATATTTCTCCCGGCATTCTTGATTCCAGCTTGTGCTTCATCCAGGCAAGGTTTTCTCATGATGTGCTCTGCATAGTCTAACACACAGGGATTTCCAGATCTGGACTCAAGTTCACTTGAATGCTACATGCGTTACAGTCAAGTTTCACCAGACTATTATTTTCTGCATATTGCACATATATACGTATTTCTCTAATTTTAAAAATCTCTTCTCCTTTCCTACCTGCTAAAATGCTAATCAGCTACTAGAGGCTCACTCTCATAATTATTCTGACTCTCTGAACCTTCTGGTAATTGCTCCCTGTCCTGCACATTCACACACTCTGTCTTCTATTACAGATAATTGTGCATATATCAGTGTCCAAGATTAGGCTCCATCTTCTTTAAGGGAGACGTAGTATTTTACTTTTTACTGAATCTCCATCTGCTCCTAGAAAAAGATCTTCACATAGAAGGTGTTAGATTGACTTGAAAGTAATTATGAGATGTCCTTACTTCACTGTATACCACAGAAATGATCTTACAAGAAGGTTGACAATGATAAGTGGTGATTTTCTGAAATTACTTAGTGCCATATTGTCAAAGATAAAATGAGAGCTATGATCAGCTTTTATGTAGTATTTCAAAGTGTGTTTGAAAATCATCTCCAAATGTGTATAATTTGTGATATAATATCAAAAGTGGTTAACTGGGAACGTACCCTGTAAAAATGCTTTTAGGTTACACTCTGTTAATAGTTTTTACTCTGTGGTTAGTTGATCAGTTGTGTCTGACTCTTTGCAGCCCCATGGACTGCAGCCAACCAGGCTCCTCTGTCTATGGAGATTCTCCATGCAAGAACACTGGAGTGGGTTGCCATGCCCTCCTTCAGGGAATCTCCCCAGCACAGGGATTAAACCCAGGTCTCCCACATTGCAGGCAGATTTTTTAACATCTGAGCCACCAGGAAAATACTAAACTAAGCATTTTATTTCATCTATACTGCTGTGTATCATTTCTCACCTTCCTTTGTTTTCTGACACCAAACTTTGGTTACATAACTGTATTAAATTGTGCTATAGAATAAAAATCCCTACACTTTGTTTTTATTGTGCAGGTCAGGAAGGAGAGAAAGACAGTTACCTGTAGGATAGAGATTGTAGATCAGTGATAGCATCTCTGGTTTAAGTAGAAGGCAAAACCTGGAACAATGGTTTCTACTTACTGGGAGAAAGTGGATAGTCCAAGATTTGGGGTGAGAAATGAAGGGAGTTTCTGATTTAACATGCAAGTTGTATGCCTTGTGAATAACTGAAGATGATGTTTTGTACTCTAAATTGATTTACTAAAAAAGATAACCGATTGAAATTCATTATGTGCCAGGCTTCAGTGATATAGCAAAAGGCATTCAAAATTCTCTTTCCTCATCTCATTATGCATGGTCATACCTACTTTCTTTTTCCAGTTGTCGTTAGAGTTGTTAAGAAACTCAGAATATGATAAAAGAACATATGGTCCCATAGTTAAACTGCACTTAGGAGGTGGGTATGGTAAAGAAATGTGAATAGTGTGAATAGTTTACTTCAGTGTCATCATCCTTTTGGAAAAAAAACCTCAAAATACATGATACAGTGATGCTGAGTTAATAACATAATTTTCATATGAGAGGGGCCACACATATATGATATATCACTTAGTACATGAAGGATTAAGATCTACATTAATAAATATATCAGAAATTACTTATTATATATATATTTTTTCTTTTCTAGAATAAGCATTACGTCATGATTCACAATTCTACTCTTGATTAAGTAGTAGTAAACTAGTAAATTAGTAAACTGCATTTAAGGGCTTCCCAGGTGGTGCTAATGGTAAAGAACCTGCCTGCAAATGTAGGAGATGTAGTAAGAGACATGGTTTGATCTCTGGGTCTGGAAGATCATCTGGAAAAAGGCATGGCAATCCAGTCCAGTATTCTTGCCTGGAGAATCTCATGGACAGAGGAGTCTGGCAGGTTACAGTCCATAGGGTCACAAAGAGTGGGACACAATTGAAGTGACTTAGTGCACACACACACGCACACACAAACTATACTTATATCTCTTGAACCTCTCTTAATATTACACTTCATGTGTATGTAGATTAGTAATAATAGCAAATATATACTATGATAGTATGAATGAATGAATTTATACTTGTAAGGCAGTTGGCTAGTGAGATATGGAAATGGTTAACTAACATTGACT
The DNA here is from genome assembly GCF_001704415.2 of Capra hircus. Classification (NCBI taxonomy): domain Eukaryota; kingdom Metazoa; phylum Chordata; class Mammalia; order Artiodactyla; family Bovidae; genus Capra; species Capra hircus. Next base: position 50,005,654 of record NC_030833.1, on the reverse strand, counting down.
ATGGAAAAGATAGGACATATTTAATCAAGAAATGAGGCTATTGTGATTTCACTCTTTAATGTGTTTAAATAATCATTTAATTATAGTTTGTTAAAATTAGAGAAATTTAAGGAAAGAAAGGAAAAAAATAAATTTAATAGGACATGTATATTCTCCCCAAATTTGCAAACAAAAGACATAGAAACAAACAAAAAAAATGTAAGGCAATTATAATTAAATTAGTTATTCTTGGTCTTCCCTTGTAGCTCAGCCAGTAAAGAATCGACCTGCAGTGAAGTAGACCCTGGTTCAATTCCTGGGTTGGAAAGATCCCCTGGAGTAGGGATCGGCTATTCACTCCAGTATTCTTGGGCTTCCCTGGTAGCTCAGTAGGTAAAGAATCTACTTGCAATGTGGAAGACTTGGGTTCAGTCTCTGGGTTGGGAAGATCCCCTGGAGGAGGGCATGGCAATTTATTCCAATATTCTTGCCTGGAGAATCCCCATGGAAAGAGGAGCCTGGAAAAAAAGAAATTTAATTTAACATGTATATTCTCCCCAAATTTGCAAACACAAAACATAGAAACATAAAACAAGTAAGGTAATTATAATTAAATTAGTTATTCTTGCTTCCAAAAGTAGAAATAATTATATTGCTCTATTTTTATAGTCAATCCAATTTCATCTATTTTGAAGATTGACTTTTCTAAGTGAAAATCACATAGAAAGACTTCTTATTGCCAAGAAAGTCAGTTCCCTTTATCACCTACAAAGTAGGAGATGATTTAAAAGTGATCAGGACAAAGCATGTAAGCATTGTATGGCACTTTCATGCTCTCATTTTACATGGCCAGTATTTCTTGTGAAATATGTCGTGTAATCACTGAATCACACAAATCAAGCATAACCTTGCATTAAAATATCTACCATTAGAATTGTTTCAAACTTGAATTTAAGTCAGTTAAAATTTCCATTAAGTTGATGTATAAGAATTCTATATGGAAATAATGATATGTAATCATAAATCATTCTGAAATACCTGAATTAGTCTTGTTTCTGAAGTATAATATTTACATACTTCATCATCCACACACTGGAACGAATGTATACTATTTCTAGTGGTTAGTTGATAAAAGACACACTTGCTTTTTTGACAAGATTTTATCTTTACCTTTGTAGTTCTCATTTATCACATGGATGTCTTCATTTATAGGAATTTTATTTTTTCCCTAAAATAAACCCTACATTTAAAGATATTAATCTCTATCTTTATATAACACCCAATTTTTTTCATGTATTTATCAGAACTGTAATTTTACATAACGCAATTTATATTATTCCCTAAAAGATTGTTGAAAGAAGATGCTCTGGAGAAATTGCTCAACCACAAACATAATCAAATAAGCCACAGATAATTCAGTAACATAAAAGGGAAATATTGCCATTTTATTCTATTTAAGGGTAGCCGAGTTCAAGACAGAATATAATAACAAGTCATGCTTTATTTTTAACTCCTGTCAACTCCTTTCTTGTACTAAGATTCCTCCAACCATACATATTATTGTTGCCTTCTTCCTAGGTGGCTTAGATGGTAAAGCGTCTGCCTGCAATGTGGGAGACCCGGGTTCAATGCCTGGGTCAGGAAAATCCTCTGGAGAAGGAAATGGAAACCCGCTCCAGTACTCTTGACTGGAAAATCTCATGGACGGAGGAGACTTGTATGCTACAGTCCATGGGGTCACAGAGTCGGACACGACTGAGTGACTTCACTTTCCTTTCCTTTCTTCCTAGGTAACAGTATTATGAGATTGTAATTCTAGAGGAAGACATATCTTTCTATAACTATGTTGATAGGGATTTGGCAAAACTATGAAAAACATAGTTGACTTGAAAATAGTCAACTTAAAAACCAGAACATTCGTTTCAGATTTCCCCAAAGTTCAGTATCTTTTCTATAAAAGATAAATTTCTAAATATAGGGCAGACATTACAGAGCACTCACTGCCAGTGTGTGTCCTTCACAGTGCAACTATAGGGAACTATATTCTGTATCTCATGGTAAGCAATATATAAACATTATTTAACTGATAGAAAGTTCAACATTATTAGCATTTTCTTTGTTATGAACCATTGACATGGTCTTTATAGGTATGCACAATTCTACAATAATGTAAACTATACTCGATACATTATTTGAAACAAACACAACTTGTTAAAATAGATAACCCATTTATTCTGAGAAACCTTACAAAATTTAAATTAACAATCCACTATAGATTTGTAACTAATATTAAGTGACAGACACCTTTCTTATTTCTTGTTCTCACCAACTTGACCCTCTTTGGTTAACATTTGATAAATGCACAAAGAAAACTGTATAACATTGAGAAGTTGGAATCAGTAGTATGGGATCATAAGACTTTTCTGTCTTTGAAACACTGATGCATTTGCTGAAGCCTATATATACTATGAATTTTTAGTGTTATTTTAGCCAGGAAAGATGTGTTTTAAAGACATATCTGAAGTGAAGTGAAGTGAAGTCGCTCAGTCGTGTCTGACTCTTTGCAACCCCAGGGACTGTAGCCTATCACGCTCCTCTGTCCATGGGATTTTCCAGGCAAGAATACTGGAGTGGGTTGCCATTTCCTTCTCCAGAGGATCTTCCCAATCCAGGGACTGAACCTGGGTCTCCAGCATTGTAGGCAGACGCTTTACCATCTGAGCCACCAGGGAAGTCCAAAGACATATCTCTTGTGAGTTATTTCTTGGATAAGTAGTCATAGTGACAGGCAAAGTTCTAGAGACCATCGGACAAAATAGGAAATCATTACATTATTCTACTGAAAAGAAACTCTGAAAGCTGAAACATCTTAACAAGGTCTCTAGTTTTGAGTCCTTCTTCTTCTTCTTTTTTTTTTTTGGTACCCAATCCACAGTTGTGTATTCTAGCTATATTGGTCTAGTTTAGTAAAGAGCAAGAGTAGATAGTTGATTGGATATTTATATGAAATATGAATGTGCATATTGTGCATGCATGTGTTTGCGTGCCTGTGTATTTGTGTGTGTATTCCTTGACACATGGTACCACTCACTGCAATGTTAGATTTTCCTAAATATATTTTAACTAACATAGTTACATTAACCTTTTAAAAACAACATAAAATTAGCAACTTATAAACTTCAGAAAAGCAAGTCATTTATCTTCTATACAACCTATAAATATTAGGAGGACAGAGAAAAATACACAGCATAACCTGCTAACATAGATTGATGATCCTACTCTTACACAGAAGGCAATTGGATGAAAGATAGAGAGGTAGAGATGGTATATAAGATTCATCTTCGTAATCTATTATAACAGACACTTTCTTCATTGGTATTTGTAATCTTAATTCCCTTCCCCTCGCTGCAATTTCTCCCATAATTAACAAAACTTTTCAATGGAGGACTAGTGTGGAATACAAAATAATGTTCATCCTATCTAGTTCTCTGGAATCCTACCAGCAATGTCATACATAAATTTCTACAGTGAGTTAGTGCTTCAAGAAATTCTGTTAAACCCTAGGTCTATTTGAGCAAAAAAAATGTTATAATTGTGCAAAACAAATATTTATCACTGAAATGAACCCTTATCTGAATTTTGAAAATCAATTAAACATATATCTAAATAACTTGAAAATTTAACAGTGGGAACTAAGGTATTATTTCTTAAAAAAGGAAATGTGAGGAAAGATAGAATAGTAAATTATGCATTAGACAAACCCAAACTTAATTGTTTTGTATTTGTTTACCTTTTGTATGTGAAATATTTATTGTGGAGAAAAAAAGCCTTTAAACTATCTGCAATTAGTTGCTTTTGAGTAAATCAGGATGTTTTTGTTTGTCAATTGAAATGTAACATCCTCAGATTGTAACTGCACCTGTAGAACAATCCTGACTTATCACTTTGACTAAGGGCATAATTTATTTGAAAATCCAAGGACACTACAAACATCTACCCAATATCTTCAAAATATTTTGAATCTGATGATGAAAGCTTTGCTATAATAATGTGTCTTCCTTTATTGTTTTGCTATGGCTGCCTCTACTCATCAGGAATTTGTTTCCTTACAAACTGCCCCCAAAACTCTACCATTGAAAGCCCAGCGTTTGTATCATTTTCTTAGAAGGATTTCCATAATTTTATCCAATCTTCAGGCTATTGTAAAGACACGTATGTATCTGTTAGTATATATTTATGTACTCATTCTTTTTAAGTTTACAATTATCGTCCTTTTTTTTTTCCATCTTTCTATGCCCTTAACAACAGAAACTCTATTTCATCCATCATTTGTGTCTCTTGCATTCAGCACTGTCACAGTCATAAGGCTTAATTACTATGTATGTGTATGTAATGAAAATGTCTCACAGTTTTCTAGTGTTTCATGTTCTGATAGCAAACCAGTCCCCTTTATAATTGTCTTGATCTTCCATTCAATTTCTTAATTACATCGATTAAGTTCTTTCTCTCATCTAGGACTTTGCATATTTGCAATATATTGATTTACCTATAATAAAATAAGAAAATTCATTATGATAAAAATCCCAATGTACTGGTATTTGAAAATTTATCTTACCAACAGTAATTAAACACAAGTTATAGTATTATCCATGAAACAAATTGCCAGTCCAGGTTCTATGCATGATACCGGATGCTTGGGGCTGGTGCACTGGAACGACCCAGAAGGATGGTGCGGGGAGGGAGGAGGGAGAGGGTTCAGGATGGGGAACACGTGTATACCTGTGGTGGATTCATGTTGATGTATGGCAAAAGCAATAAAATATTTTAAAGTAATTAACCTCCAATTAAAATAAATAAATTTCTATAAAAAAACACAAATACTACTTTTAACAAAATTTTGAATTCTCAGTGGAATTTGAAATGTTATTTTATGAAGAAGTCCTTATTTTAAGGGGAAAATGTCTACACCAGTGGAAGGTAGTCATCTATTGCTGCTGAGAACACTACTCAGATCACAAGAAATCTTTTCAAACCCAGGAAGCTACTAAATAATACAGTGACTCTAAAGAAGTTAACTAATGTCTTCTTTTACCCAAAGCGAGGCAGTTGGATTTAATGCTCCCTGGTAGCCCTTCCAAATCAAATATTATATGCAAACAAATCTGTCCTTTAAAATTAATGAAAGTCCATTTCAAAGACTTTGTGCTAACCTTTCTAGTATTTAAATTATTCCATTCTTTGCTAAAGCTATGATTTTCCTTTTACTTACAAGTTTTTTATAGCTAGAATTTTTTTTTAATATGATCTTGTATTAAGCCTGACATTTCAAACCTGTTTTGACTGGATATTTATTGGTCTAAGAAGTATGAACATTTCTGTGGACACTCAGTTTCTTAAAACTCAAGAAAGCAAAAATAATGGATTAAGTTTAAAGTAGTTTTACAGAGTCATTGCTTTTCCTTTAAGTCTGTGATTAAGTGAGCAATAGCAATGCCATCCTACTGAATACAGTTCTTAAATTTAGACCCACATGAGTTCTATTTTAGAAAGCATGACTAAGAAAGTAGGGAAAACAATTAAGATACAGTGATCACATTCCTATTCACTTGATGATGGGCAAAATGTATGAGTTGTCTACAAAGTATTGACAGAGACCTTGTATTGTATAAATGAGGACAGAGTAGGATGTGGTGCTTGTGAAGATGAAGATGCTCTTGGAGACATTGTTTCTTCTTGTAATCTTTACATTTAATAAAAAATGATCTCTATTGATGCTTAAAAGATCTTCACGACCCGGATAATCACGATGGTGTGATCACTCATCTAGAGCCAGACATCCTGGAATGTGAAATCAAGTGGGCCTTAAAGCATCACTACGAACAAAGCTAGTGGAAGTGATGAAATTCCAGAAGGGCTATTTCAAATCCTGAAAGATGATGCCATGAAAGTGCTGCACTCAATAAGCCAGCAAATTTGGAAAACTCAGCAGTGGCCACAGGACTGGAGAAGTTCAGTTTTCATTCCAATCTCAAAGGAAGACAATGCCAAAGAATGCTCAAACTACTGCACAATTGCACTCATCTCACACGCTAGTAAAGTAATACTCAAAATTTTCCAAGCCAGGCTTCAGCAATACGTGAAGCGTGAACTGTCTGATGTTCAAGCTGGTTTTAGAAAAGGCAGAGGAACCAGAGATCAAATGGCCAACATTCGCTGGATCATGGAAAAAGCAAGAGAATTCCAGAAAAACATCTTTTTCTGCTTTATTGACTATGCCAAAGCCTTTGACTGTGTGGATCACAACACACTGTGGAAAATTCTGAAAGAGATGGGAATACCAGACCACCTGACCTGCCTCTTGAGAAACCTTTATGCTGGTCAGGAAGCAACAATTAGTATTGGACATGGAACAACAGACTAGTTCCAAATAGGAAAAGGAGTATGTCAACGCTGTATATTGTCACCCTGCTTATTTAACTTCTATGCAGAGTACGTCATGAGAAATGCTGGACTGGAAAAAACACAATCTGGAATCAAGATTGCTGGGAGAAATATCAATAACCTCAGATACGCAGATGACACCACTCTTATGGCAGATAGTGAAGAGGAACTGAAAAGCCTCTTAATGAAAGTGAAAGTGAAGAGTGAAAAAGTTGGCTTAAAGCTCAACATTCAGAAAACGAAGATCATGGCATCCGGTCCCATCACTTCATGGAAAATAGATGGGGAAACAGTGGAAACAGTGGATGACTTATTTTGGGGGGGGACTCCAAAATCACTGCAGATGGTGACTGCAGCCATGGAATTAAAAGATGCTTACTCCTTGGAAGAAAAGATATGACCAAACTAGATAGCATATTCAAAAGTAGAGACATTACTTTGCCAACTAAGTTCTGTCTTGTCAAGGCTATGGTTTTTCCAGTAGTCATGTATGGATGTGAGAGTTGGACTGTGAAGAAGGCTGAGCACCGAAGAATTGATGCTTTTGAACTGTGGTGTTGAAGAAGACTCTTGAGAGTCCCTTGGACTGCAAGGAGATCCAAGCAGTCCATTCTGAAGGAGATCAACCATGGGATTTCTTTGGAAGTAATGATACTAAAGCTGAAACTCCAGTACTTTGGCCACCTCATGCGAAGAGTTGACTCATTGAAAGAGACTTTGATGCTGGGAGGGATTGGGGGCAGGAGAAGAAGGGGACGACCGAGGATGAGATGGCTGGATGGAATCACTGACTCGATGGACGTGAGTCTGAGTGAAATCCAGGAGTTCGTTATGGACAAGGAGGCCTGGCGTGCTGCGATTCATGAGGTCACAAAGAGTTGGACACGACTGAGTGACTGAACTGAACTGATGATTTATTTAACTCTTATTAACAAAAATTTAAGAGTTTTTATAGAACATGATATTCCTTCATTACGTGGATAATTTATTAATTGTGTAATTATTTGTTCTTTGCTTGTCTTCCTTTTCAAAATGTTAAATCTTAAGAGAGCAGGGATTGTGTTTTTCTTGGTCATATTATCAAGTCCAGTAACTGATACATATGAAATACTTAATAATTTATGAATATTAATTGAATTAATTAAGCTATAGTCCACTGATTATCATTGTTCCTGAATGCTTAATAGTCTCTGTTTTTCATAGTGTTTTGATTTCAGAGGCTACCTAGGATGTGGGGAAGGATTATCTCAATTTTGTTCATTGCAGAAAAGATACCTTTCTTAGTGATTTCCAAATGATAGAAATATTAAGTGTATCCTTGAAACTGTAGTTATTTTCAGCAGTCATGAACTATGCATTCAGTTTGGAATCTAGTTTTCTTTGTGTTTATTTGATTTTATTACAGTTATGAGTCACATGTTTGAATGGTCTTTATAGTTTTATTTCACCTAAAAATGTGGCTATGTTGTGGGTGTTTTGATTGTTAATGTTTCTGCTGTGGTTTTGTTTTTAAAGAAGCTACTTTTTAACACAATTTTATGGAGATATACATAGATATGACAATATTAATTTCATTTGCACATACTAATGGAAGTCAGAGTACTTTTTTGATTAAAAATAATAATTATTAAGTTATTATAACATCTTTGATTATTATTATTATTATTGCATATTATTACTCTGAAGAGCATATATCCATGGAGTACAAAAAAACTTCAGGAGTAAATATGAGTTAAGGATAAGCATTACTTAACAGAAAAAATTATTCATAACAGAATTCATATTTGACATTTTCTTTTAGGCAAAGTATGAGTAGGAATATAGAGATGTGTCTACTAAGGAACATAACTGCTTTTGTAACTATGGCCATTTAATATTTTATAATTCTATATTTATGACAAAATTATATCCAATCCTTTGTTGACAAAGCCTTTGAGGTGAACTCATACTACATCTAACTGAAATAAGTATGCTTATTTCAGTTAGGCACTGGACTTTACTTTTAGAACGTGCACCTACAGACACATTATCTTTGACAAAGGAGGCAAGAATATACAATGGAGAAAAGACAAATTCTTTAACAAGTGATGCTGGGAAAACTGGTCAAACACTTGTAAAGAATGAAACTAGAACACTTTTTAATACCATACACAAAAATAAACTCAAAATGGATTAAATATCTAAGTGTAAGATCAGAAACCATAAAACTCCTAGAGGAAAACATAGGCAAAACACTCTCTGACATAAATCACAGCAGGATCCTCTATGATCCACCTCCCAGAGTAATGGAAATAAAAGCAAAAATAAACAAATGGGACCTAAGTAAACTTAAAAGCTTCTGCACAACAAAGGAAACTACAAGCAAAATGAAAATACAGTCTTCAGAACAGGAGAAAATAGTAGCAAAATGAAGCAACTGACAAAGAATTCATGTCAAAAATATACAAGCAGCTCCTGCAGCTCAATTCCAGAAAAATAAACGACCCAATCAAAAAATGGGCCAAAGAGCTAAACAGATATTTCTCCAAAGAAGAAATACAAGTGGCTAACAAACACATGAAAAGATGCTCAACATCACTTATTATCAGAGAAATACAAATGAAAACCACAATGAGGTACCATCTCACACAGGTCAGAATGACTGCTATCCAAAAGTCTACGAACAATAAATGCTGGAGAGGGTGCGGAGGAAAAGGAACACTTCTACGCTGTGGGTAGGAAAGCAAACTAGTACAGCCACTATGGAGGACAATGTAGTGATTCCTTAAAAAGCTGGAAATAGAACTGCCATATGACCCAGCAATCCCACTGCTGGGCATACACACTGAGGAAACCAGAATTGAAAGAGACACGTGTACGTCAATGTTCATCACAACACTGTTTACAATAGCCAGGACATGGAAGCAACCTATATGTCCATTGGTGACGAATGGATAAGAAATTTGTGGTACACATACACAATGGAATATTACTCAGCTGTTAAAAAGAATGCATTTGAATCAGTTCTAATGTGGTGGATGAAACTGGAGCCTATTATACAGAGCAAAGTAAGTCAGAAAGAAAAGCACCAATACAGTATATTAATTCATATATATGGAATTTAGAAAGATGATAATGATGACCCTATACGCGAGACAGCAAAAGAGACACAGATGTAAAGAACAGACTTTTGGACTCTGTGAGAGAAGGCAAGGGTGGGATGATTTGAGAGAATAGCATTGAAACATGTATATTAACATGTGTGTAATTGATCGCCAGTCCAGGTTCGATGCATGAGGCAGGGTGCTTGGGGCTGGTGCATTGGAATAACCCTGAGAAATGGGATGAGGAGGGAGATGAGAGGGAGGGTTAGGATGGTGAACACATGTACACCCATGGTTGATTCATGTGAATGTATAGCAAAACCACCACAATATTGTAAACTAATTAGCCTCCAATAAAAATTTAAAAAAAATTAAAATAAAAGTGCTTAACAGCCTGATACTTGTTATTAAAAAAAAAAAAAGCAATCAAACACAAAACGAACAAAATAAGAAAATGGATGGGGAGAATAGACAGTGAAAGCAAACCACATGAGCAGTATTTTCTATGAAAGAGCTCATTTAGTGAGGAGAGCAGTAACAACAAAAATGCAAGGCATAAAATTATAAAATATTGATATAATTTATACAGTTGTGATTAACATAGACAATTACTATTATAGGAAGTATAGAAGAAAAGAGATCATTGCTGATTCCAGATTTTCAGCCTATAAGCCTAATAGCAAATATTATTTCATGTTGACTTTTTTGTTTATGTTCTGGGGTCGAGAATGTTCATAATGTCCAGCTAAATATAATCAGACACCTCACTCGAGAATAACACATGAATTCTAGTCAAGACTTTTGGTAAAATCCTTTAAAAGGTTATTGTTATATAAAATATTAAAATCTCAGATTTCCAATGCTCATGACATTAACATGGATAAATAACTGTAAATTTAAAAAAATCATCACATTCAATATAAATCTAAGTGTAATAGTTTCAGGTCAAGCAAAATTTTGCAAAATATAATGCTGCTTAAATATTCAGTTAAAATAATAATATTCTGAAAACTACATTTAGTTTTCCAGCTTTGGTGAAGAATGCCTTCTGAAACATGTCCGTCCTTTGTCCTAAAAGCATGATGAGATTTCTGATTTTTTTTTTTTTTTTTTTTTTTAGTTTGCTCAGTATTATTTAAAAGCCTAGTACCACCAACTATCAGGGCTTTCTTGGTGGCCCTGAAGGTAAAAAATCTGCCTGTAATGCAGGAGATCTGGGCTCAATCATTAGGTCAGGAAGATTCCCTGGAGAAGGGAATGGCTACCCACTCTAGTATTTTTACCTGGAAAATTCCATGAACAGAGAAATCTGGTGGGCTACAATCCATGAAGGGCCAAAGAGTTGGACATGACTGCACATGAGTGACTAACACTTTCACTTTTCACTTTTTACCACTATCTATCACAAGAATCATATATTTATTGTGAAAAGGAAAGTTTCTGGTAAGATTTCAAAGCAAGTCATGACTTATTCATAGTTACAAAATAAATTTCTTTCATTTTTCTAATTTTTGCCTTGATTAGTAAACCATAAACCATCAGCTCAAATGTCATTTTAACAAATAATCTAATTTGGTGACAGAGATGGAGATGAATTAGTAATTTTAATTTATTTTCATAACTTTTTTGATGAACAAGTGCATCTTGAATGATGGATAGTAATAGACAATTAATATACTTAAGTAAATATACTGTAGAAACTTTAGACTATCCTGTATTTTAGTACAAATTTGATTATGTCTCACTCAAATTTCCAACCATGTCTCACATGTATATGTACATATGTATACCTGTATATATGTACAGATATATACATGTCTATACAAAGCACTTCACTTTTCCAAAGGAGAAAAGGCAAAGCGCATATGAATTGAAAACTAATATTGAGCTACACATTATACATGGAAAAGTATAATGCTTTTTAAATTTTATAAAGATGACAAGGCTATGACTCCAGGAGCAGTATTATTTTCTCCTAGATATTATGTGTAGAATTTGGATAAATTATTACAAATAAATTCAGTTTATGTCTTCATGAACATTTAATGTTACTTTTTTAATATTTGATGAGAAAGATGATTATAATTTTGGTTTGATGCATTTTTTAATGAAAATATAAACTTAAGTTCAGAATCAAATATTAAAAATAAACTAGGAATGTTTAGAATATTTTACAGTATAGCCTAATTCTGAGCACTTCTTAAAAATATACTCAGCAAGCATTTATTAAGTACCTGAATTGCACACAAGTAATATGGTAGAAGCTATGTATACATGACTTATTTTCTAAATGGAACTCCAGAATAGCAAGGAAAAAAGGGATGAAAAAATAATTATAAAAATAAGAATGAATATATTAATAAAGATATATAGAATTATGTGTGAGACTATAAAGGAGAATTCACCTAATGATGCCAAAGAAGTTGTGTTGTGTGTGCATCTGACTCTTTGTGATCCCATGAACTGTACCCCCACCATGTTCCCATCTCCATGGGGGATTCTCTGGGCAAGAATACTGAAGCGGGTGGCCATGCCCTTCTCTAGGGGATCTTTCCAATCAAGGGATCAAACCCAGGTCTCCAGTATTGCAAGCGGATTCTTCACCAGCTGAGCTACCAGGGATTTCCTGCCAAAGAAGTTTATGTTATGCTTATGGAGAAAGTGACTTTTTCGGTGAGTGGTGAAAATATTTACTAGATTAACAAGTGAAAGGAGAGTCCAAGTGCAATTGCATGATAATTTTTGAAGGGACTGTACAAAACTACAGTAGAAATGAATATTTTAGGGGATAGAGATATCTTATTTGGATTAATTTGACTTGAAATTCTTACATGATAGCTACAGAGAGGTTAGAAAAAGGGTCACATCCAAGTCTGTTTCTCACGGAAGAAGGTTGGTTAATATAAAGGAATGTGATGTATAAAGATGTATTTAAAGTCCTAGATTCAGATGAAGAAATGGCATGAGACCAGAAAGAGTAAGATTCACTTTTGGAATTACAGTTTGTTGTAATCAACTTTTATTACTTATTTCATAGGCTATTATCATAACCTTTTAATGTATCTATCTGCCTTCAACTTTAGTACTCACTAATTTGTCATGAAAACTATAAATAGATTTATCTTTCCAATAAACACACACATATAATATACACACGTTTGCCTTAATCACTTTCTCAAAAATGTTTTCCAACTTTTCACTGCCTCTGTTATATCAAACGAAAATATTTTAGCCCTGTATTTCAAAGATTTTTTTTTACTGAATTTCTACTGTGTCTTATGAATTTACTTATGTTACTCTTAACAATACACGGGGTGAAGGGAAAGGACTCATCAGAATAGTTCTCCTTAAAGTTGTAACCTATCCTGCACTCTAAATCATGTTACTTATTTTTCATTTATTGGGACTACAAAAGCCTGTTTGCACAACCTAAAAATATATCACCTAACTAGATAGTAGCCACAGTTTTTTTTTTCTATTTTCATAGTCTTATTATAGAAAGCAATCTTCTGCACTTAAATTTTTTGAACAATATTATCACTTATGTTGCATAATGATTTAATTTGAAATATGCTGTAAAATTTATTTGAAAACTATTTTGATGTACTAAAACTTTACATGCATATGTATGTGTGTACACACACACACACACACACACAAGTATTCCCCTATTCCTTTTAGGAATTGAAAGTTGAATTCAGAGATATTTGTTTATAAAAAAGATGAGAGAATATGTGAGGTATCTATGGTAACATTCAGTACGATCTATTATATTTCCAGTTTTTCATCTACTGTTTTTTGGCAAACTTCAGTCTGAGTCATGAGATCTTTCTTGTTTTGCTTTCTTTCCATTAGTGAGCTTGTTTAACCTTGTAATTTTAATTATCATCTTTCCATCAACAATTTTATACTTAGCGCTGATCTGTACTCTGAACTAGAGATTTGGAGACCAATTAGCTAAGTTAAAACATACACCTTGATAATTAGATATTTTATAGTCAGTGTCATTAAAACAATTCCCTATTCTCAGATCCTTCAACAAGTCATTTCCCTTTAGTTGCCTCCATTTTAGTAAATTACCAATCATTCATACTATTGCTGGAGTCTGTCTCCCACATCCATTCCATCAGCAGACTTATTAGTTTAATTTCAAAATGTATCTCACATTTCCCCATTTCTCTCCTGTTTGGTAACACTCATGCTGTATAACCTTCTACTATAATCTCTCATTAGGAATATTTACCTCTAAAGGAGACTGAATATGACCACTCTTCCCTCTTACCTTCCTACAACAGCCTCCTATCTATATCATAGTTTCCACTCTTGTTTATACATAATCTCTATTTATTTAGCAGTCTAAGTAACCAGCCCCTTCCAACCTCCACTCTCATCTCTTGCATTCTTGGACTTCTCAGTATGCTCCAGTCATTTTTGTTTCTTTCTTTTCTTTAAACTCATCAAGTTCTTTCTTATTTCAGGTAAATGACGCTCTCCCTGATGATTCCAAGTTGGCTGAACATTTCTCATTCTTTAGATGTCATCACACAAGCATTATCTCTTCTAAAATGCTTTTCCTCACTATTATCTCACAGTAGGCACCTGCTCGCCCTCTCCTGGCCCACCGAGTTAATATATTATATTATATTATTCCAAATTTTTTCCATTTGTCCCTCCAGATACACTCTCATTGTGAGTCTCCACCTCGGATTCTTCTCAATGAGGCTCACTGTAAAAAATATCAATAGCCTTCCTGGTTGGCTTCAACTTGGGAGGAGTTTTGGTAGGAAGTGAGAAATGAGAATAAAGCCAGAGAATTCACAGCTCTATCTCCCTCCCTGTGAAGTTTCTTTGTGCTGGTTCTTGAAACCTGGACAATTTCACACTTGTGGTTTCTTGTAAACCTTCCCTCTTCTTATCCCCTTAGGCCTAGGGTGGTAATAACTATTCTTAGCTATAAGCCACTGCACACTCTCTTGGTATTCCACTAAGCATAAGTCTTTGTAAACTGTCCTTTCTTGTAAACAAAACAAATGAGCAGGCAAAAAAACAAATACGTTGTTTGGATTTTTCTAGTGTGAATCTGGTTATCTAATTTAAGTATATTCTTTTTTTTATGGGCTAATAGCATGATAATAATGTGTAATAATACTTTTCATTTATTGGTTTACTGTTTACTGTAACTCAGTATAAACTCTGTAAGGGCAAGGAGCTTTCCTTTTTTGTCCATTGGCATTTTTTTTTTCAGCTTCTATGATAATGTCTGATGTAAAGCAGATACCAAATAAATATTTTTTTAATAACTGATGAATCAATATTAGAATAATTATTTTAAATGGAATAATTGAGGTTAAAATTGAAGTTATTATGACCAACAAGTTTTATTTTCTTTGATAATTTTAATGTGGAGGGATATTTCAGTGATTCTAGATATATAAATTGCAATTGAGGATAATTTGAACAATGTAGGAAACAAAATCAAATGTTTAAATTTTTATGATGCTAAAGAGGAAAGTAGTTGAAAAGAAATTTAATTTTAGTACCAAATTTCAGTTTTATACAGACTTTTTTGGCATTATATAGCATATGATTTAAACATATATGATTGCTTGCCAGTCCTCTGTTCTCTGTTACCACACTAGTCGAGGTAACTCTTTAATTATAATAAATTGACCAAGCCACTTCTGGCAGAAGAATCAAATAAACAATTGCTCACACACATATCTTTGAGTTGCTAGAAATGAGAGTTGTTGTAAATAGTAAGTCAGAAGAAGTAACTCTAAAAAATAGAGTAGGTTCAGTGAGAAGATATACTGTCTCTTTCTTATTTTTAATCCTTTCTCTGTGTGTTACTAGAGCGAGTTTTCTGACAAGTGGTATACTTCCCATATTCTGACTGACAGCCTAATCTCCAGGGAAAGCCTAA
This sequence comes from Capra hircus, assembly GCF_001704415.2. Taxonomy (NCBI): domain Eukaryota; kingdom Metazoa; phylum Chordata; class Mammalia; order Artiodactyla; family Bovidae; genus Capra; species Capra hircus. Next base: position 49,990,228 of record NC_030833.1, on the reverse strand, counting down.
GCTTTTCAGTAGATCAAAGCTATGCCTTTCACACTCAGTGACTGCTGAGCCCATGATAGAAAAGTGGCTGACACTGGGAGATAGTGTAGGGTGACTTCTGCCAGAGTGAGGAAATTGGAAATGAGAGCACAGAGCATTGTTACAAAAATATTGGAGGTAGTTTCTCATCGTCTGCCTTCAAGGACTAAGTCTTCCTTGTTAAAAGAGAGGACTGAATTCTCACATTTTGAATCCTGAATGTCATATTCCATCCAGCAGTGTCCTTGCATTTCGATATAATCTCCATATCTCTTCATTTAAATAAGAAAGAAATTAAATAGTGCTTCATATTTTATAAGAAGTAAAATAATTTGTTTCTGGGTAAATGTATCATTTTAAAAGAATATTCCCTTTGAATAGAGAATAGATTCTCTTGATAGAGTCTCTTCATATTTTCTTCATCAAGGAAACAGACTATAAAATAAGTAGTAGATTCAATTTGTATAACATATTTAATATTATGTAATTTTACAAGAATATTATGACATTTTATAATTTGTATAACATAAATACAACATTTGGTATAATGTATCTGGCTTAGAAGTTTATAGATATTTTCTTTTTATCATTTTCTTTGCTCATTTATAATATCAAATTCTCCTAATTTAAAATATATGCTAATATTCCCTAATATAAAATATAATACTGTATTTTCATGTTTCTTATGTATGTACTGTATATTGCATGATTTATATTATGCTATATTAAATGCATTTTACATTGTACATGACATGATATGACTGATCAACTAATGCTTCATTTTCACTGCTAGATTGTCATAGCTCTGCTTCCAAAGAGCAAACGTCTTTTAATATCATGATTGCAGTCACTGTCCACAGTGATTTTGGAGCCCAAGAAAATGAAATCTATCACTGTTTCCACTTTTTCTCCTTATACTTGCCATGAAGCAATGGGACCAGTTTCCATGATCTTAGTTGTTATTTTTTTGTTTTTGTTTTTCTTAATATTTAATTTCAAACCAGCTTTTTCACTCTCCTCTTTCACCCTCATCAAGGAGCTCTTTAGTTTCTTTTAACTTTATGCCATTAGAGTGGTATCATCGGTATATCTGAGGTTGTTGATATTTCTCCTGGTAATCTTGATTCCAACTTGTGCTTCTTCCAGCTTGGCATTTCACATGATAACTTTAGGAAAGTTAAGCAGATATAACTTTGTAGGAGAAGCATTGCAATTAGTTGAATGTAATGGAAATCTCAGCAATTAGGATCCCAATTTCAGTTTCAAGGCTGAGTTTGAGACCTGGAAAATCTTTTTTAAAGGTCAATTTCACAACATCTTGAAGGCAGCTGAGGATCTAGTCTTCAGGAACATTTCATGTGTAGTTGAAGCTACACATATCCTTGATTACATGTCATTTACATTTTTATTATTGGAATTATCTTATGGAGACTTACCACTATTTCTGAATCTATTTTTAATACATAAATTAAAGATGAATTACATTTAATTCAACAGATAAGACCTACTCGACTTTAGACGTTCAGTTAGATGATGGGATTACAATGATAAAAATGATATAGTCCTTTGGTTCAAAGCTTTACAGTTCATCCAAAGAGGTAGAATTTCATCATAAGGAATTTAATAATATAAAGAAACAGGGGTAGTTACAAAGCAGCATAGATATGATAGTAAGACAGCACCTAACTGTATGGGTCCATCTAGTCAAGGCTATGGTTTTTCCAGTAGTCATGTATGGATGTGAGAGTTGGACTGTGAAGAAGGCTGAGCACCGAAGAATTGATACTTTTGAACTGTGGTGTCGGAGAAGACACTTGCGAGTCCCTTGGACTGCAAGGAGATCCAACCAGTCCATTCTGAAGGAGATCAGCCCTGGGATTTCTTTGGAAGGAATGGTGCTAAAGCTGAAACTCCAGTACTTTGGCCACCTCATGAGAAGAGTTGACTCATTGGAAAAGACTTTGATGCTGGGAGGGATTGGCGGCAGGAGAAGAAAGAGGCGACAGAGGATGAGATGGCTGGATGGCATCACTGGTTCGATGGACGCGAGTCTGAATGAACTCCGGGAGTTGGTGACGGACAGGGAGGCCTGGTGTGCTGCGATTCATGGGGTCTCAAAGAGTCGGACACAACTGAGCGGCCGAACTGAACTGAACTGAAAAGACATTTAAGCTAAAGTTTTATGAGTGACTTTTGAGTCATCTTTGAACAACAGGCAAATAATGCCTAAAAGCATTTAAGAATGGTTGGAAGAGGTGGATTTCACATGTTTTCAAACATCTATTCCCAAAGCCTAACTAGTGACCATTCTTTAGAATGTAAGCAAAATGTTGTTCATGGACTCTGCAACTGTTTGTAGCACATAATTCTCAGTCAGCAGGCACTGGAGGAGACACGTCTGAGAAGAAAGGCCCTTTCTCTGTTCTTTGTAATCCCAACTCACAATACCTGGATGGCAGCTGAAAAATCCAGTCTTAGAAGAAAAACTTCTTGTCTTATAATCATAAGCAAAAGTCATTTCAAACAAATGCTAGTTCAAAGCAAATTTTTAAGATTATTTTTTAACTTAATAATCTCTAGTAGCTATCATAGAAATATCCCTTGCAAGAAATGATAGCATCCAATATTTTTCACTAGAATTAAATTGAAATCTTAAAAAATAAAAGAATGAAGGAACCAAGTACATAGCTTTCTAGAGTTTGCATTATAGTTATTTTGGAATGTGTATTAATTCAGGTAAATGAAGATAGTTAAAAGGCTGCTGCTGCTGCTAAGTTGCTTCAGTTGTGTCCGACTCTGTGCGACCCCAGAGATGGCAGCCCACCAGGCTCCCCCGTCCCTGGGATTCTCCAGGCAAGAATACTGGAGTGGGTTGCCATTTCCTTCTCCAATGCACGAAAGTGAAAAGTGAAAGTTAAGTTGCTCAGTCGTGTCCAACTCTTAGCGACCCCATGGACTGCAGCCTACCAGACTCCTCCATCCATGGGATTTTCCAGGCAAGATGACTGGAGTGAGGTGCCATTGCCTTCTCCTAGTTAAAAGGCATATAAAGACAAAAGTTTGTGGTTGCGTAGGTATGTATACATTTTAGTTCTTCAAAATAACTTTTAAAATATTTATGATCACAATCAAATGTACCCTGAAGAAAGTAAAATCAGTTACAATTTGTGTGTAGAATTTTCAAATAGCTTAACATTCTAAGGAGAAATTTAAGCTAACATTTCTATTTGCTACTTGTAAACATTGGAAGTTTTTATATAAACATTGAAATCACCATACTTTTTAAAAAGCCTCTTAACAACCTTATTTTTATTCACCTTGGATTCAAAGATACTAACAAAAATAGCAGTGACATCACCTGTCTCATATACATTTGTGTTCTTGAGTGGCAGCTGGTGACACTATGATGATACATAGCACTAATAATTGATTAAAGTGACTTCTTTCCTTGCCCCAGTGCTTATTAATATGTGACACTTGGCAATATATTATTGAAGCCCCATTGTACTGATGATGCACTGGGACAGGATGTCACTGGAGAGTCCTTCCTTGAGTGATATATTTCTCCTTCACAGGGTCATGAAAATCTAAGGATGCACATTCAAAGCCAGTGTATAAACCTGTTTTAAGAGTAAAATCAACTTTAGAAATATCTTAGTATTTCAAAGGTGGCAATAGCTGTTTATAGCTGGAAACCCAGGCAATCCAAGCTCATAAATAATGCATCCTGGTAGTAGTATGTATCTATGTAAAGGAGAGCATTCCTCCTGAGAAAAGAAACTTAAGAGTAAAAAGCAGACACACTGAAGGAAGGATTACAAAGCAAAATGTGATTATGGGTTTAGAGATTTATGGGAAAAAGTTCATACAAAGTATAAAAGACAGAAAGAAAAAAAAAACAAAACAGAAAGCACTCCATTAAACTCTAGAAACACCGAGGAATTAGAAACAATAAAGCTTAATGCCTGTGGTTTTGAACTTCATATATTTAAATGACTAATGATGAACAGCACAGGAGAACAAATGAGTCTCAGAGTACTGTCTGATATCCAAAGATGGGGGAATAGGGCGTATTTATCTACACTTTATAAAGAATGGTGCTAACCCTACTTTAGAAGACTTTTCATAAAGTACACTAAATTAATCATTTAACTATTCATCTTTATCATCTCCCCAATTTTCACTGTGGGTGCTAAGGCTAAATATCCCTGTAAAATAAAGGAAAGGATTTATAAAATGTTTTCTTTAGCTATCACTACATGAGAAAAAATAGTTTAAAATGATTACCCCAAAATTTTCCTATCTTAAATATCAAAAGTATTCTGAATTTTGGGTTATTCTAGTACATGGAATAAGGAGTGAGAAAGAACAATAATTTACTCAGATATGTTATTTTGCTATCATTGCATGTTTTTTAAAAAGGGAACCCTCCTACACTGTTGGTGGGAATGCAAACTAGTACAGCCACTATGGAGAACAGTGTGGAGATTCCTTAAAAAATTGCAAATAGAACTACCTTATGACCCAGCAATCCCACTGCTGGGCATACACACCGAGGAAACCAGAATTGAAAGAGACACATGTACCCCAATGTTCACCGCAGCACTGTTTATAATAGCCAGGACATGGAAACAACCTAGATGCGCATCAGCAGATGAATGGATAAGAAAGCTGTGGTACATATACACAATGGAGTATTACTCAGCCATTAAAAAGAATACATTTGAATCAGTTCTGATGAGATGGATGAAACTGGAGCCGATTATACAGAGTGAAGTAAGCCAGAAAGAAAAACACCAATACAGTATACTAACACATATATATGGAATTTAGAAAGATGGCAATGACGACCCTGCATGCAAGACAGGAAAAAAGACACAGCTGTGTATAACGGACTTTTGGACTCAGAGGGACAAGGAGAGGGTTGGATGACTTGGGAGAATGGCATTGAAACATGTATAATATCATGTAAGAATTGAATCACCAGTCTATGTCTGACGCAGGATACAGCGTTCTTGGGGCTGGTGCATGGGGATGACCCACAGAGATGTTATGGGGAGGGAGGTGGGTGGGGGGTTCATGTTTGGGAACACATGTAAGAATTAAAGATTTTAAAATTAAAAAAATAAAAAAACTAAAAAAAAAAATCATTTCCATTTCAGTAAGGAAAGATCAGGAGTTCAATTATATATCAATATCTCCAAAGAAGTAAGTCTCTGAAATTACATTTTTGCACTTTTGTTTTCTCTGAAATTACACTTTTGAACTTTTGTTTTCATATTTTCAAAAGAAACCCCTAAATGACCATTAGCTGCAACAATACTACATTGAATGAGGAACATAATCCTAAATTACAGACAACTAAAAGGATAGGAAAAACGCGTGGGTGTAATATGTGCTTAGTTTCAATTTAAAACAATAGTAAAATAGTTTTTTGTTGTTACAATAGCCCAATAGTTTGGTTTTTTAAACTGCCTATTGGAATTTCTTTTTTATTTCCTCTCCTTAATTCTAATCCTAAACCTGTATTTACAAATCAAGTGATAGAAACTTTGACTTAAATATAGACTGAAATAATATCCCAGCAAAAGACCAATGTTCAAACAATTTGAAACTAGTTGCAGACATGTCTCAAGTCAATTTCTGTTTTAATTAGATAGTAATTAGACGATCATATTGTGAACCTTTATGAAAGCAACTCAGGTTGTGCAAAATCAGGTTGGGGCAAACTTTATTTGTTGCATCTATAATAAGAATTCAGAATGAGTAAAATAATAGCAGCAATTCAAATGTATCAAATTATTAAAATTAGCCATTGTGTTTACTGGAATGTCTAGCACATACTGTTTCTTTCTAACTTGCATACACCTACACCTTCCCCTTCTAGATATATGCTAAATTAATTTAGGGATGACAGGTCATCATTGAACTTTCTTGAGAAAACAAATACATATATTTGCACTTTTTTCTCTTGTAAACTTCTATTTTCAATGACTGCCTGTCATGTGGAGTGCTGCATACAAAAGAGGCCCTGTATTATGTGATCATCATTTGCAGTTGATGAGAAATCTAAAAGCCATCATTTTCCTCTAACTTTGGAAATTAATCTTTCCTGTCTATTCTGAGTGATGTTGCTGCTGATATTTTCAAGTATCCACTGGCTTCAATCAGAGATTATATATTATTTTATAAAAGTAGTACAGCAGAAGAATATCTTCTGAAATATGTTAACCTGATCAGTTGTCAAGATACAACCGCATACTAAAATCCATTTTTTTTTTGACATTTTGTGTAGAAAGCTATAGCTTCTTTTCAGACTTCATAAATGGCTTCAAGTTGTGATCATGGGGATAAGATTTGAGGAAGAGGTATGAAGGCATTGAGGTAGATAACAAAATAAGAATGAAGATATGGAATCAGAGCTACATATATTTTCCCTTTAGTTGGCCCTGATAAAGCGTGTGATTTCCTAGCATTTAAGAAATACTCATAAATAGTTTACAAATGAAGTAATGTTATTTTTAGATAATTTGCAATTCTTCTTTGATATCTGAATTCTCCTCAGTTCTTTCTTTCTCAGTGATACGGCATAGGAACAGGGAGTAGGGAGGTAGCCAAGACTCCAGTATAGAGTGTTTTACATAGCTTGCACTCTGGAATGCAAGACATGGAATCTTAGTCCTTTAATAAACACCTAATATTTGCCAAGTTTTTTAAACTTTTTGTGATTCAGTTTCTTCATTTGTAAAAGAAGGATAATTTTAGCATCTATCTTACAGGTTTCTTATGAATATTTAATGAATTCATTTCTGTAAAGCACATAATACAGTGCATGGGACATATTAAGCACTAAGTTTGTGCTACATAGTTTTGCTGAAATTTGAAGAATTTTCTAATATAGTCCATGTTTTTGAATCAAAGGGCAGAGTTGGAACTGGAAAGAGAATAATCCTTAGTCTTCCCTCTCTTATAGAATGGAATACCTTTTGTCAATTTATCTTCCTCACAAAGGGGGCCAACAGTGCCCTCCCCCTAGATTTTCCTCCTTACACTGAGACATTTACTCCTGCAGCTTCAGCATGCTTATCAGAAGTGGAAAGTTTCAGAGAATACTGCAGACTGGATCAGGATTTGACAATGTAAGGAATCCCCATGTTTCCCATGTTTATAACCAATGAAAGGAAACAAGGCAAACTAACCTGTAAGATGAATGTTTTTTTTAATAAAATGGGCTTATTTATTCTATATGTCATTGCATTTACAATAAAGATGTCAACATTTGAACCTGGAGATTCCCTTAGAAGTATGGGTTATAAGTGACTGGAATTTTACCAATAGGTAAGATGAAGCAAAGATATAAACCAAAGATAAGACCTATGAATTATAGACCCATTCAATATCTTTGATCCTGAAGACAGGCTAAGGGTGGCGATAACAAGACATTAAAACCTGTCAGTTCAGAGCCAAGAGACAAGTTAAAACTAACATGAAAACCAATAGAGTATACTAACACATATATATGGAATCTAAAAGATGGTAAAAATAACCCAGTATGCGAGACAGCAAAAGAGACACAGATGTATAGAACAGTCTTTTGGACTCTGTGGGAGAGGGAGAGGGTGGGATGATTTGGGAGAATGGCATTGAAACATGTATAATATCATATAAGAAATGAATCACCAGTCTAGGTTTGATGCAGGATTAGGATGCTTGGGGCTGGTGCACTGGGATGACCCAGAGGGATGGTACGGGGAGGGAGGTGGGAGGGGGGTTCAGGATTGGGAACACGTGTACACCCATGGGGATTCGTGTTGATGTATGGCAAAACCAATACAATATTGTAAAGTAAAATTAAAAAAAAAATGCTTCTTTCTCACCAATTGTTTTATTTGCTCTTACAGCAGAAACCATTTAGCTTATATTATGTCAAATTCATCGCCCTATACCCACATTCACATCCACACACAAAATTTTCTTCCATATTATAGAAAAAATAGATAAGAAAAAGATACAGCCCATTGAGATCAAGATTTTTCTAGGTGTAGTGGATACAATGGTGTGCCACCCCAAACCTCCAAGATATACAGGTATGCAGGTGATTGAAGTATATAGCTTCCCAGCTTCTGAGTATGTTGGCTGCTGACAAAGCTCCTTTGCTCCAAATTGCATTTGTATAAGGAAGCTATCTTTCTCAAATTTATTCCATTTCCTTAGTAGTATTAATAACTTGCATGCAACAACCGGTTGATTTGAATAAAAATGTCCCCTTGACACAATTTAGCTTAACTGGATTGTCATGTTAGCTTCAGTGTACCCTCTACTAGGACTGACCCCGCCATTCCTTTAAAATCGCTGTTCCTGAAAGCAAATAAACTCTTGCACATAATCCTTCATCTCAGAACCTTTTTCTAAGGATTTAACCTAAAAGACTGGCTTCCCAGGTGGCTCAGTGGCAAAGAATCTGCCTGCCAATGCAGGACACATAGATTTTATCCCTGGATAAGGAAGGACCTCTAGAGGAGGAAATGGCAAAACACTCCAGTATTCTTGCCTGAAAAATTCCATGGACAGAGGACCCTGGTTGGCCACAGTCCATGGGAACACAAATAGTTGCATACAACTAAGTGACTGAGCATGCACACAACCTAAAATTCTATATTAAAAATATTCAGAGATGGAGGAGACCTAGTTTTTTGCCTTCACGAAACTCAGATTCTAGCATTTCCCAATGCACAGTCATATATATATTTGCATTAGTATTTCAGCATCAATGCTATTAATTTTTAAATTATTTAATAAATACATTTAAGCTACTGTATGCTTGCATATTTTGAGCACTTATATATTAGAGAGTAATATTTAGAAATATGTCATTGTGCTAGATAAATTCATATATGTAATCACTTTGCTCTCAATTTGAAACACTCTGCTATAAAGTAATAATAAATGCTTATGAACATTGTTCTCTTTCAAAAATAATTGGAAGAGATATCCAGTTAATTCAGACTTTATCAGCCCTGAAGTTTTAACTTATTTTAAGTGAAATTTCTAGCTTTATGATTAGTAATTGGCTTATCCTTAATGATAGAATTATTTATTGGGGTGTGGAGGAGGTTAGATAAAATAAACAATATTCTTTATTCATATTGTATAGTTTAATAAACATACATTTGTAAAATATATATAATTTTATGTATATATATATATATATATTCTATATATTTGTTTCTTAGGACTACCTTATAAAGTTTTCTCTTTCTGCCATTAAAATTCCTCTGTATCCCTGAAATAAAGTGACTAAATCGGTAAATGAAACATATGTTTGCTTTCCATATGCAATGTTATTGGTGGAAAAGTCTTTTTCTTTTTTTTTTGCAGTATTTTTTAATTCTTTTTTTTAATTTTTATTTTTACTTTATTTTACTTTACAATACTGTGTTGGTTTTGCCATACATTGACATGAATCCACCACGGGTGTACATGTGTTCCCAAACATGAACCCCCCTCCCACCTCCCTCCCCACAACATCCCTCTGGGTCATCCCCGTGCACCAGCCCCAAGCATCCTGTATCCTGCATCAGACATAGACTGGCGATTCATTTCTTACATGATATTATACATGTTTCAATGCCATTCTCCCAAATCATCCCACCCTCTCCCTCTCCCTCTGAGTCCAAAAGTTCATTATACACATCTGTGTCTTTTTTGCTGTCTTGCATACAGGGTCATCATTGCCATCTTTCTAAATTCCATATATATGTGTTAGGATACTGTATTGGTGTTTTTCTTTCTGGCTTACTTCACTCTGTATAATCGGCTCCAGTTTCATCCACCTCATCAGAACTGATTCAAATGTATTCTTTTTAACGGCTGAGTAATACTCCATTGTGTATATGTACCACAGCTTTCTTATCCATTCATCTGCTGATGAACATGTTTCCATGTCCTGGCTATTATAAACAGTGCTGCGGTGAACATTGGGGTACATGTGTCTCTTTCAATTCTGGTTTCCTCGGTGTGTATGCCCAGCAGTGGGATTGCTGGGTTATATGGCAGTTCTATTTGCAATTTTTGAAGGAATCTCCACCCTGTTTTCCATAGTGGTTGTACTAGTTTGCATTCCCACCAACAGTGTAGGAGGGTTCCCTTTTCTCCACACCCTCTCCAGCATTTATTGCTTGCAGATTTTAGGATCGCAGACATTCTGACTGGTGTGAAGTGGTACCTCATCGTGGTTTTGATTTGCATTTCTCTAATCATGAGTGATGTTGAGCATCTTTTCATGTGTTTGTTAGCCATCCGTATGTCTTCTTTGGAGAAATGTCTATATAGTTCTTTAGCCCATTTTTTTGATTGGGTCATTTATTTTTTCTGAAATTGAGTTGCATAAGTTGCTTGTATGTTTTTGAGATTAGTTGTTTGTCAGTTGTTTCATTTGCTATTATTTTCTCCCATTCAGAAGGCTGTCTTTTCACCTTGCTTATACTTTCCTTTGTTGTGCAGAAGCTTTTAATTTTAATTAGATCCCATTTGTTTATTTTTACTTTTATTTCCAGAATTCTGGGAGGTGGATCATAGAGGATCCTGCTGTGATTTATGTCTGAGAGTGTTTTGACTATGTTCTTCTCTAGGAGTTTTATAGTTTCTGATCTTACATTTAGATCTTTAATCCATTTTGAGTTTATTTTCGTGTGCAGTGTTAGAAAGTGATCTAGTTTCATTCTTTTACAAGTGGTTGACCAGTTTTCCCAGCAGCACTTGTTAAAGAGATTGTCTTTACTCCATTGTATATTCTTGCCTCCTTTGTCAAAGATAAGGTGTCCATATGTGTGTGGATTTATCTCTGGGCTTTCTATTTTGTTCCATTGATCTATATGTCTGTCTTTGTGCCAGTACCATACTGTCTTGATGACTGTGGCTTTGTAGTAGAGCCTGAAGTCAGGCAAGCTGATTCCTCCAGTTCCATTCTTTATTCTCAAGACTGCTTTGGATATTCGAGGTTTTTTCTATTTCCATACAAATCTTGAAAAGGAAGAACTGGAGAACCCCAGAGTTAGTAGAAGGAAAGGAATCTTAAAAATTAGGGTGGAAATAAATGCAAAAGAAACAAAAGAGACCATAGCAAAAATCAACAAAGCCAAAAGCTGGTTCTTTGAAAGGATAAATAAAACTGACAAACCATTAGCCAGACTCATCAAGAAGCAAAGAGAGAAAAATCAAATCAATAAAATTAGAAATGAAAATGGAGACATCACAACAGACAACCCAGAAATACAAAGAATCATAAGAGATTACTATCAGCAATTATATGCCAATAAAATGGACAATGTGGAAGAAATGGACAAATTCTTAGAAAAGTACAATATTCCAAAACTGAATCAGGAAGAAATAGAAAATCTTAACAGACCCATAACCAACACGGAAATTGAAACTGTAATCAGAAAACTTCCAGCAAACAAAAGCCCAGGTCCAGACGGCTTCACAACTGAATTCTACCAAAAATTTAGAGAAGAGCTAACACCTATCTTACTCAAACTCTTCCAGAAAATGGCAGAGGAAGGTAAACTTCCCAACTGATTCTATGAGGCCACCATCACCCTAATACCAAAACCTGACAAAGATACTACAAAAAAAGAAAACTACAGGCCAATATCACTGATGAACATAGATGCAAAAATCCTCAGCAAAATTCTAGCAATCAGAATCCAACAACACATTAAAAAGATCATACACCATGACCAAGTGGGCTTTATCCCAGGGATGCAAGGATTCTTCAATATCCGCAAATCAATCAATGTAATTCACCACATTAACAAATTGAAAAATAAAAGCCATATGATTATCTCAATAGATGCAGAGAAGGCCTTTGACAAAATTCAACATCCGTTTATGATAAAACTCAGCCATTAAAAAGAATACATTTGAATCAGCTCTGATGAGATGGATGAAACTGGAGCCGATTATACAGAGTGAAGTAAGCCAGAAAGAAAAACACCAATACAGTATCCTAACACATATATATGGAATTTAGAAAGATGGCAAAGCTGACCCTTTATGCAAGACAACAAAAAAGACACAGATGTGTATAACGGACTTTTGGACTCAGAGGGAGAGGGAGAGGGAGAGGGTGGAATGATTTGGGAGAATGGCATTGAAACATGTATACTATCATGTAAGAATCGAATTGCCAGTCTATGTCTGACGCAGGATACAGCATGCTTGGGGCTGGTGCACAGTGATGACCCAGAGAGATGTTATGGGAAGGGAGGTGGGAGAGGGGTTCATGTTTGGGAACGCATGTACACCCGTGGTGGATTCAAGTCAATGTATGGCAAAACCAATACAGTATTGTAAAGTAAAATAAAGTAAAAAAAAAAAAAAAAAGAAAAAGAAAAAAACTCTCCAGAAAGCAGGAATGAAGGAACATACCTCAACATAATAAAAGCTATATATGACAAACCCACAGCAAACATTGTCCTCAATGGGGAAAAATTGAAAGCATTTCCCCTATAGTCAGGAACAAGACAAGGGTGCCCACTTTCACCGCTACTATTCAACATAGTTCTGGAAGTTTTGGCCACAGTAATCAGAGCAGAAAAAGAAATAAAAGGAATCCAAATTGGAAAAGAAGAAGTAAAACTCCCACTGTTTGCAGATGACATGATGCTCTACATAGAAAACCCTAAAGACTCCACCAGAAAATTGCTAGAGCTAATCAATGAATATAGCAAAGTTGCAGGATATAAAATTAACACACAGAAATCCCTTGCATTCCTATACACTAATAATGAGAAAGTAGAAAAAGAAATCAAGGAAACAATTCCATTCACCATTACAACGAAAAGAATAAAATACTTAGGAATAAATCTACCTAAAGAAACTAAAGACCTATATATCAAAAACTGTAAAACACTGATGAAAGAAATCAAAGAGGACACTAATAGATGGAGAAATATACCATGTTCATGGATCGGAAGAATAAATATAGTGAAAATGAGTACACTACCCAAAGCAATTTACAAATTCAATGCAATCCCTATCAAGCTACCAGCGGTATTTTTCACAGAACTAGAACAAATAATTTCAAGATTTGTATGGAAAAGTCTTTTTATAGTTATTTTTGAAAGCCAAAATCAGGACCCACAGCAAACATTTCTCTGGAAATGTGAAATATCAATCCTTATATAAGGGTCTCTTTTATAAACTCTGTAGTTTATTGAGTGGAAAACAACATTAACAAAATTAACCAAGGGTTAGTGTGTCTAAAGAAAATGTCCTTACCTTCCTCTTTCAGTTCAGTTCAGTTCAGTCACTCAGTCGTGCCGGCCTCTTTGCAATCTCATGGACTGCAGCACTCCAGGCTTCCCTGTCCATTACCTGTTGGGAGCCAGCCTGAGGAATCCCACCCGTGGCAAAGGTCAGGAGGAAGGAAGCCTGACAAAACGCAAAGGTGGGGAGCAGGCTCAGGGGTTCCCCCTGGAATTTCCTGAGCATCTAACCCCTAAATCAGAGTCTGCCTGCTTTACTATATTATGCTTTTCACCTACTCTTCTGACATTAACAGGGGGCTGTCCCCCCACCACCTTTTTTTTCGGGAAAAATTAATTTAGAGCTTTTAGATAATAAGTCTCCTGGGCATAATAAGAGTGTTTCAATCCAAAAACCCCTCTGATGGCTCTCTAACTTGCCTTACCCGGACTTTTACAACTACGCATGTGATTGTTTATACCCCCCCCCCCAACTGTGAGAGGCACGGGAAGCCTAAAACATATAGCCTTTCAAAGAGTTAAAAGTTATTAGAGTAGAGCTGCTGTAAGATTTCACTGTTGAGCCAATGCTTGTTGCTTAGTTCTCATATCTCTTATCCACTGTGCACCTAAGAGCACAGTTGTTAACATAGTTCGAATGTAAGAAAAAACAAGTGTAGCCTTGAAACTGACCACATCAGACTTTTGAGCTAATTGGTCCTTTCTTTGTTGTAACTTACTGCACCTTTGCTTCGTGAAAATGTAACTTTGTTTGATACTTTCTGAGGCTTACATAGATTAGAAATATAAAGAAAAAACACTTCAAGGGAAAATAAGTTTTTTGGTTGAGCAGCCTTTATCAAAAGAGGGTCTTAAAATATTTCACAGGCCTCCAAGGCCAGAAGATAATATACACAACATCATTTGTGGGACAGGTATAAAAGTCTTTTTTAAAAAATAAAATTATTGGGGCCTCGCTCACCGAAGCAGCTTGGTCTCCCCGTGTCTTCTTTATTTTCTGGCTGAATTCCCATCTGGGGTGTGGAGGCTCACCATGTATACTTGCTTGCCCTGGCTTCTAAGACTCACGCAAGAGGGAGCCCAAGGCAGGGCACCCTCCACTATTCAAATGGGTGCTGGTGGCCTAACGTAGATGGTGCAAACCTCTTGTCTCGAGGTTTTATTAGTTCTCCATGTAAACTAAGTTATTCAGCCTCTTTTCTCCACTAATTTTCCTACTAAACTATTCTTTCCTAATCAAATCTTATATTCCTAATTAAATAAATCTCTCTTCACTGACTCCGTCTACCCTTTGAATTCCCTGGATCCACCAGGGTTGGACCCCGGCAATTACCAACTCCTGGAGCTTGTTCAAATTCATGTCCATTGTGTCGGTGATGTCACCCAACCATCACATCTTTTGTTGTCCCCTTCTCCTCCTGGCTTCAATCTTTCCCAGTGTCAAGGTCTTTTCCAGTGAGTCAGTTCTTTGCATTAAGTGGACAAAGTATTGAAGCTTTAGCTTCAGCATTAGTACTTCCAATGACTGTTCAGGACTGATTTCCTTTAGGACAGACTGATTTGATCTTCTTGCAGTCCAAGGGACTCTCAAGAGTCTTCTCTAACACCAAAGTTCAAAAGTATCAGTTCTTTGATGTTCAGCTTTCTTTATGGTCCAATTCACACATCCATACATGACTACTAGAAAAACCATAGCTCTGTCTAGATGGACCTTTGTTAGCAAAGTAATGTCTCTGCTTTTTAATATGCTGACTAGGTTGGTCATAGCTTTTCTTGCAAGGAACATGTGTCTTTTAATTTCATGGCCGCAGTCACCATCTGCATTGATTTTGAAGAAAATAAAGTCTGCCATTGTTTTCCCATCTGTTTGCCATGAAGTGATGGGACTGGGTGCAATGATCTTAACATTTTGAATGTTGAATTTTAAGCAAGTTTTTTCATTCTCCTCTTTCACTTTCATCAAGAGGCTCTTTAGTTGCTCTTCCCTTTCTGCCATAGGGTGGTGTCATATGTATGTCTGAGGTTATTGATATTTCCCCTAGAAATCTTGATTCCAGCTTGTGCATTCCAGTCCCCTATGATGAAAAGAACATCTTTTTTGGTGTTGGTTCTAGAAGGTCTTGTAGGTCATCATAGAACCTTTCAATTTCAGCTTCTTTGACATTAATGGTTGGGGCAGAGACTTGGATTTCTGTGGTATTGAATGATTTGCCTTGGAAAGGAACAGAGATCATTCTGTCATTTTTGAGACTGCACCCAAGTATTGCCTTTCAGACTCTTTTGTTGACTATGAGAGCTACTTCATTTTTTCTAAAGGATTCTTTCCCAAAGTAGTATATATAATGGTCATCTGAATTAAATTTGCCCATTCCAATCCATTTTAGTTCACTGATACCTAAAATGTCAGTGTTCATTCTTGCCATCTCCTGTTTCACCGCTTCTGATTTACTTTGATTCATGGACCTAACATTCCAGCTTTCTATGCAATATTGTTCTTTACAGCATTTGACTTTACTTCCATCACCAGCTACATCCACAACTGGGCATTGTATTCACTTAGCCTTCATGTTTTCATTCTTTCTGGAGTTATTTCTCCATTCTTCTCTAGTAGCATTTTGGGCACCTGCTGACATGGGGACTTCATCTTTCAGTGTCTTATCTTTTTGCTTTTTCATACTGTTCATGGACTTCTCAAGGCAAGAATATTAAAGATTTGCCATTCCCTTTTCCAGTGGAGTACATTTTGTCAGAAATCTCCACTATGACCCATCCATCTTGGGTGGCCTCATTGTTTCATTGAGCTAGACAAGGCTGATACAGTTAGATGTAGCTCAACCTTAGTTAGTAGGAAAATATCTAACCGTATATTAATATATTAGAAAATAAATATATACTAAGAAAATTTGAGATTCAATTATTTCATGTTATATATTAAGAATCTAGGAAAAGTAGCATATCAATCCCTCAACATGAAAAAATAGTAATAATGGGCAGAAACTAGCTAAAGAGATCTATATCTTTGATCTCTACTACCATAACATAAGTATCTTATTACCTAATATACATACATACATACAATGAAATACTACTCAGCCATAAGAGAATGAAATAATGCCATTTGCAGTATGAATGGACCTAGAGATTATCATACTATGTGAAGCAAGTCAGACAAAGACAAGTATCATATGATATCACTTATATATGAAATCTAAAAAAAATGATACAAGTGAACTTATTTACAAAAGAGAAACCAACTCACAGATGTAGAAAACAAATTTATGATTATCAAAGAGGGAGGTCTTTATATATACAGGTATGTATATACATACATACATATCTATACATATATATACAGAAATTCAGGAAAGCCTAATACACATACAGTTAGGAGAGTAGCCCTGGGTGTTCTTTGGAAGGAATGATGCTAAAGCTGAAACTCCAGTACTTTGGCCATCTCATGAGAAGAGTTGACTCATTGGAAAAGACTCTGATGCTGGGAGGGATTGGGGGCAGGAGGAGAAGGGGACGACAGAGGATGAGATGGCTGGATGGCATCACCGACTCGATGGACGTGAGTCTGAGTGAATTCTGGGAGTTGGTGATGGACAGGGAGGCCTGGCGTGCTGCGATACATGGGGTCGCAAAGAGTTGGACACGACTGAGGGACTGAACTGAACTGAACTGAACTGAACTGAATGGAAGAAGCATACAGAATATATATGAAAGGGAGAAAATTTGTTTGTTATTTCACAGTATGTCACATACTTAATTAATCTTATATCTTCATAGATAGTCAATTTTTGCTGTCTCTCTTTTCAATTCTATATTCATTCCAAAAGGAAATCCTCAGGCATTTGAAATGAATCCAAGGTCAACTCATTTTCACTCTGTTGCTTAGATTTGTAAATGTCCTCTTTTTCAGCAAATTAAATATAATACTGAAAGGATTTCTGAGGTTCTAAGTATATCTCTTGTGTATTAGTAATATTTCTAAAAACATATACAGGAAGATGATTAAACATAGTTGACTATGAACAGATTTATTATTGACAAAATTAACTGTCAACTCACTCTATTTTTATGACAATCAGTAATTAAAAGTTAAAGTAGTATCTTTCGTTTTTTATTAGAAAATAACTTTGGAAGTTCTACTAATTAAATTTCTTTTTAAACTTGTCAAGAATACTGAAGACATAGGTCAAATATATGGTAGCTATAATTACCGTGCCTGTACATACCATTTTTAGTTAGGCAGTTTTTTTTTTTTCTTTCTTTTTTTGCATTTGCAAACAGACTGTAATTATTCTTGTCAATTCAAATTCATTACTCTCTGAGAAAGACTGCAATTTGCCCCTCGACTAAGTTGTTTTTTTTATTTTAATTCAGGATCCTGATAAGAGATGTTCTCTGACTCAATTTAAATAATACAGCTCCAAAGTTTTATGTGTATCTCTATTCTAATCACATTTGTGTTGGAATATCATGCTGTAACAGATTGAGCCTTTTTTCTGTGTGGATAGGACGACTCTTGATTATTTTAAGTTACCAAGTGTCAGGATGTAGATTTAATATTAATTTAGCCTAAATCATTGTACTACATATTACCTGATTGCGACAATGACAGAATAATTCCAAACTTTGGAGAGTACAAGCCAGCTGCCATTATCTGGATAAGAATTGCTGGATAAAACCTAATTAATCATGTCTCAGCCTGTGGAATATTACTGCTATCTTCATATATATATAAAGCAATGATAACAAATTAATGTGGCCAAAAAACATCTGTACTACTCAGGGGGATGGACAAAACAATACTTTGCCTCTTAGAATTCCTGGTTTTAGCTTTATCTATATCATTAATTCTACTCATTTTTTAATGTTAAATCATCAGTAAGATAATTATGAGCTTCTTTATCCTTAAGTTTAAAGGAAAAAATAAACTCTCATTTCTTTGAAAGAATATGATTATATATAGAAATGTCAAATTAAAGCAACTATATAAATTATCATCTGTTTGCATATCTGAAGCCAGTTTTTTTCCTCTTCTCTTTTGCTAAATTCTCCTGGCAAAACAAGATGTATGCATATGCTTACAGGACTCATTTACAATGTGCGTTTTCAGTGTTATGGGACATATAAAACAATCTAAAGAAAAAGACAAAGGAAAATCAACAATTGAAGGAAAAATCACATGAAACTACAATTTAACACACAGAAACCATGTCAAAAAATCATTTAACTTACTAATATGGGTAATTTTACATCCTGCATTTCCCAGCAAGTAAATATGAAAACATAGTAATTATAACATCCATGATGTCCATAAATTAAAGGTACTTGCTCAGGGCAAGTGAGAGTATTATATTCCTCTTATTAATACTTAAAAGGATATATTCTCTTATGTTATATAGAATGTTATATAATGTAGTTAACAGTTTGTGTATTTTACTATGCTATGTAATGTAATATGAGTGACATACTTACCACAGATACAGAAGCTGGAGTTGAAGGATTCTTTGCCATAGCACATTTCAATATATACCTTCATTAATATAATAAAGCCTAGTTCCTTACAGCTGGGCCATCAAATTCACCAAATAATATTTTCTGAGCACACAGTTATCATGGCTTGCATAAGGCAAGAATGAATTTAAAACTATTCATAGAGAAACAAGGAGTGTATCCCATATCAGAGGGCCTTTTGAGTATTACATGTTCTCTGATCTAAAGTTATTAGGCAGTAGAAAGTCTGAAGTTAAGAGTATTTATCAAATAGCTTTGATTATTTGTCATTCCAGTTTTCCAATTAAGAAGAGAACAATGTCTTTTTATATTTTCTTAAACTAGAGGTGGAATTCACATTTACTTCTGAAAAATGAATGTATTTGCCAGAAGTCCTAAAAGAGAGAGAGAAAAAAAAAAATTGAACTAAGGAAGAAATGCCTAAACTCATTGGCAAAATGCTGTTATCCATTAACATACATTAATTAAACTATAAAGATGACCTCAATGAAGAATTTAGCTTTTCAAACAAATGGATAAGTTACACATCAATAATTTATTTTGTTCATTTTAATTTTCAAACCACAATAAATGTGAAACATATTCAAAATACAAAATATTAAAGCCCAGTTCACAGTGGCAATGCAGAAAAGGAGACCATCCCCAAGAAGCATCCACTCTAGTGCTAGGTAAAACTGTTCAATAATTAAAAAACAAACAAACAAACAAAAAAAAAAACCCCACTTAATAGCAGGTACACAAATCAAGAATGAAATAAAGAAGCCTTTCTCTCTCTCTCTCTCTCTCTCTCTCTCTCTTTTTTTTTTTTTTTTCCGTACAATCTCTTATTATTCCAAGAGATGTGATTTAACTATATCTGGTCTATTAGCCATGTTCTCCTCCAGGGGATCTTCCCAACCCAGGGACTGAACTCAGGTCTCCTGCATTGTAGGCAGATTCTTCACTTTTTGAGCCATCAGGGAAGCCCCTATTAGCCATAGGGCAAATTAAAGCTGTGGACCGTTGTACACTTTGAAATTTGATCTTTAATTCTGGAATTACTGAAAAAAATGTATTTATTCTCATCAACATGTGTTTGTAGTCAGAATTTCCTTTAATAATTAAAAGAGGCATCTTTCAGAAAAGATCTCAGTTTTCTTTTTTTTTTTTTATCTATTTGCTAAATTTAATACAGGTAGTATTGGATCATGATGTTACTAAATAAATTGGAGATGGAGGGGATTGGGGTGTTCCCACTGCTCGCAGCTTACAAAAGCAATACTCACAAATGGTAAAATGGAAAGATGCCTTTCATCAGAATGCCAACAATCTGGGGAAATGGTAGACTTAGTGTCCCTCCAAAACCACCTCTGAAGATTATGCTTGGCCATGAATGCTTTTAAAGATAAACAGAGAAGTTATCTCAGCCAATCATTGAGATAGGAAGTCAGAGTTGTTGCCACCACCCACATGTGCAGGCTTGTTGACTTTTTGAGATCTTTCTTTAGATGCAATCTTGTTCACACAGTTTGTTTGTGAGTTTACTGAAGGGGAAACAAGGAAGATACCTGATCATCTGTTAATTATTCTTCATTTCTTCTTCTTAAATTTATGGGAAATACCAACAAATTACAACTTCCCTGGTGGCTCAGTGGGTAAAGCATCTGCCTGCAGTGTGGGAGACCCAGGTTCAATTCCTGGGTCGGGAAGATCTCCTGGAAAAGGAAATGGCAACCCACTCCAGTATTCTTGCCTTGAAAATCCCATGGGCTGAGGAGCCTGATAGGCTACAGACCATGGGGTCACAAAGAATCGGACACGACTGAGTGACTTAAACACAAAAAATCACCAACAAATTAGGCAAACTATTGTGTGATCAAAAGATATGAAAGGTGTGCTAAAACTGGAGAAGAGTAGAGGATGAGGGTGACTGGTTTAATGTTAGTGGCAAGACAAAAGGGATCTCATGCAGAGAGCTCTTTCCTGCAAAGGGGTTTTTCCTGCCACAAGCTGCTTACAAATCTTTACTTGTCAGAACATCATTCCATTTCTATGGGATCATGGACAAAGATCTGTCTTCTGTAACTTCTTTGTGCTGATATAAAGAGCTATATTCTTAGAGTGGAAGATGTCCACATGGATCTGTAACATCTCTTTGCTCACAGTTGTGGTTGCCGATTTATATAAATGGACAGAACAAGCTACACTTATTTTGATGCCCACAAAAATATAGATTATTATGAACAATAGTGTTAATTCCATTCTCTTAAGGCCAGTTATTGGAACTGTGCTAGCCATAGACTTAGTATTGCTCAAGATGAAGCAGTTGGTATCACGGCTGCAGTCTGGTCATTATGCATTCAGCTTTTCCCCTCTGTTGGCAGTTATAGTATCTGCAAAACAAGTTAGAAATGTGCATCAGACTCTGGTTCTGTGTGACTCTATTGTTCTAATCATTAGCAGCTTGAGTCTGCTTCTTTGTAACTTTGGGATTCCTGAGAGACTTCAGCTATTCTATAAACAAGAGGCAGGAGGCAGGAAGGATCCTTTGCAGTTGGAGAGGGTATGGCTGTGTTCCAATTTTGATAACTGATTTATTTTAAAAAATTAATATGTATAGAGAAAAAAGTATATGAAATGTTATTAATAATGTTTTCCAATTGATTTCATTAAAACTCTCATTTGGGATTTTAAATGTCTTTCAAATTGTATGCCAGCTTCTTCAAACATTTTATTGAAAATAAACACATACCTTTGTTTGAAAATAAGTGCTATGTTAGATTAGTGAAATTTGGTACAGGCAGTATATTCTATATTCTGTATATTCTGTATGGATAACATACAACTTGTAAATTAAAAAATATCTATATAATAGCTGACTATTTTACAAATATAAATCTTTTATATTCTATAGGAGATATTAAATATAAATATGATTATATGTTATGTGCCACAATGGGTTTTGGCTCAAGCATCTGTCCTGTTATTTCAGACTTAGACTCTAAAAATTATAATTCATCAGGGAGCATTAGTTTGTTTGAATTTCCATAATTCCATATGTGTTTTCACAAAAGTGACTAAGAAGTGCATAGTATTTTTGTAGAGATGGAATTTTTTTCTACTTTTCTAGGTTCTTTGGCTGGTCTAACAATTAAATTGATAAGTGACAGATTGACAGGAGAAACAAAAAAAAACTAAATTTAATAACAATGTCCTGCTCATACATATGGGAGAAACCCAAGAAAACTGAGTAATTCCTGAAAAGGGATAAAGCCATTACTTTAAATATCATCTTCAACTAAAAACAAAAGAGGGTGAAGGACTTGGGGACTCAGTTATGAGGGTAACTGACCAGGAAATGCACAATAAACCAATCTAAGGATTTGATGCAAATTTAGGTTATTGTCTTCTCTATTGTTAAGTTTTCAAAGATTCAGTCATCTTCCTCTTGGTTCCATAGTGGAAGAAATACTTACAAATGGAGACTTCCCTTATGAATGTCATTTTTTCTTATAAAAAGGTAATTTCTGCTAAGTTTTCCAGAGGTCTGCCTGTGTCTGTTGTTTCTTAAAAATTAACCAACTTAAAATAGTTGATATGTCTTCTTTGGCCCATTTTTTGATTGGGCCATTTATTTTTCTGGAGTTGAGCTGCATAAGTTGCTTGTATATTTTTGAGATTAGTTGTTTGTCAGTTGCTTCTATTGTTTTCTCCCATTCAGAGGGCTGTCTTTTCACCTTACTTATAGTTTCCTTTGTTGTGCAGAAGCTTTTAATTTTAATTAGATCCCATTTGTTTATTTTTGCTTTTATTTCCAGAATTCTGGGAGGTGGATCATAGAGGATCCTGCTGTGATTTATGTCGGAGAGTGTTTTGCCTATGTTCTCCTCTAGGAGTTTTATAGTTTCTGGTCTTACATTTAGATGTTTAATCCATTTTGAGTTTATTTTTGTGTGAGGTGTTAGAAAGTGATCTAGTTTCATTCTTTTGCAAGTAGTTGACAAGTTTTCCCAGCACCACTTGTTAAAGAGATTGTCTTTACTCCAATGTATATTCTTGCCTCCTTTGTCAAAGATAAGGTGTCTATAGGTGTGTGGATTTATCTCTGGGCTTTCTATTTTGTTCCATTGATCTATATTTCTGTCTTTGTGCCAGTACCATACTGTCTTAATGACTGCGGCTTTGTAGTAGAGCCTGAAGTGAGGCAAGTTGATTCCTCCGGTTACATTCTTCTTCCTCAAAATTGCTTTGGCTATGTGAAGTTTTTTGTTTTTCCATACAAATCTTGAAATTATTTGTTCTAGTTATGTGAAAAATACCGCTGGTAGCTTGATAGGGATTGCATTGAATTGGTAGATTGCTTTGGGTAGAATACTCAT
Source organism: Capra hircus (assembly GCF_001704415.2). Lineage (NCBI taxonomy): Eukaryota > Metazoa > Chordata > Mammalia > Artiodactyla > Bovidae > Capra > Capra hircus. The sequence goes on along the minus strand of NC_030833.1, from coordinate 49,967,061 downwards.
TTTCGCTATATTGATTCTTCCAATCCATGAACATAGTATATTTCTCCATCTATTAGTGTCCTCTTTGATTTCTTTCATCAGTGTTTTATAATTTTTAATATATAGGTCTTTAGTTTCTTTAGGTAGATATATTCCTAAGTATTTTATTCTTTTCATTGCAATGGTGAATGGAATTATTTCCTTAATTTCTTTTTCTACTTTCTCATTATTAGTGTATAAGAATGCAAGGGATTTCTGAGTGTCGACTTTATATCCTTCAACTTTACTATATTCATTGATTAGCTCTAGTAATTTTCTGGTGAAGTCTTTAGGATTTTCTATGTAAAGGATCATGTCATCTGCAAACAGTGAGAGTTTTGCTTCTTCTTTTCCAACATACGGATGGCTAACAAACACATGAAAAGATGCTCAACATCACTCATTATCAGAGAAATGCAAATCAAGACCACAATGAGGTACCATTTCACACCAGTCAGAATGGCTGTGATCCAAAAATCTACAAGCAATAAATGCTGGAGCAGATGTGGAGAAAAGGGAACCCTTTTACACTGTTGGTGGGAATGCAAACTAGTACAGCCACTATGGAAAACAGTGTGGAGATTCCTTAAAAAATTGTAAATAGAGCTGCCTTATGACCCAGCAATCCCACTGCTGGGCATACACACTGAGGAAACCAGAATTGAAAGAGACACATGTACCCCAATGTTCACCGCAGCACTGTTTATAATAGCCAGGACATGGAAACAACCTAGATGTCCACCAGCAGATGAATGGATAAGAAAGCTGTGGTACATATACACAATGGAGCATTACTCAGCCATTAAAAAGAATACATTTGAACCAGTTCTAATGAGATGGATGAAACTGAAGACGATTATACAGAGTGAAGTAAGCCAGAAAGAAAAACACAAATACAGTATACTGACACATATATATGGAATTTAGAAAGATGATAATAATGACCCTGTATGCGAGACAGCAAAAGAGACACAGATGTATAGAACGGACTTTTGGACTCTGAGGGAGAGGGAGAGAGTGTGATGATTTGGGAGAATGACATTGAAACATGTATACTATCATGTAAAAAACGAAGTGCCAGTCTATGTTCGATACAGGATGCAGGAAGCTTGGGGCTGGTGCATGGGGATGATCCAGAGTGATGATATGGGGTGGGAGGTGGGAGGAGGATTCAGGATTGGGAGCTTGTATACACCAGTGGTGGATTCATGTCAATGTATGGCAAAACCAATACAGTATTGTAAAGTAAAATAAAGTAAAAATAAAAAAAAATAAAAAAAAATAGTTGATATGCCATGGAGCTATAACTTGATGTGGCAAAATGTGCTCCCCTTCATTTATTACTGCAAAACTTTGCATCAAATAATTGTTATACTCTACCACTCAGCTAAAGTAGTTGGTTTGTTTTTTGACAGAAGGTGGAAATATATTTGCTTTATAATGTGCTAGTTTCAGGTGTACAGCAAAGTGATTTACCTATATGTATACATATGTCTATTCTTTCTCAGATTCTCTTCCAATTTCAGTTCAGTTCAGTCACTCAGTGGTGTCCGACTCTTTCCGACCCCATGGAGAGCATCACCCCAGGTCTCCCTGTCCATCACCAACTCCCGGAGTTTACTCAAACTTATGTCCATTGAATCGGAGATGCCATCTAACTATTGCATCCTCTGTCATCCCCTTCTCCTCCTGCCTTCAAACTTTCCCACATCACGGTCTTTTCCAATGAGTCAGTTCTTCACATCAGGAGGCCAAAGTATCGCAGTTTCAGCTTCAACATCAGTCTTCCCAATGAACATTCAGGACTGATTTCCTTTACGATGGACTGGTTGGGTCTCCTTGTAGTCCAAGGGACTCTCAGAGTCTTCTCCAACACCACAGTTAAAAAGCATCAATTCTTTGATGCTCAGCTTTCTTTATAGTATAAATTAACTCACAATCCATACATGACTATTGGAAAAACCATAGCCTTGACCAGATGGACCTTTGTTGGCAAAGTAAAGTCTCTGCTTTTTCATATGCTGTCTAGGTTGGTCACAACTTTTAATCCAAGGAGTAAGCGTCTTTTAATTGCATGGCTGCAGTCAATATCTGCAGTGATTTTGGAGCCCCCGAAAATAAAGTCTGTCACCGTTTCCACTGTTTCCTCATCTATTTGCCATGAAATGATGGGACCAGATGCCATGATCTTTGTTTTCTGAATGTTGAGCTTTAAGCCAACTTTTTCACTCTCCTCTTTCACTTTCATCAAGAGGCTCCTTAGTTCTTTTTCACTTTCTGTCATAAGGGTGGTGTCATCTGCATATGTGAGCTTATTGATTTTTCTCCTGGCAATCTTGATTCCAGCTTGTGATTCATCCAGCCTAGCACTTCTCATGACATACTCTGCATATAAGTTAAACAAACAGGGTGACAATATACAGCCTTGACGTACTCCTTTTCCTACTTGGAACCAGTGTGTTGTTCTATGTCCAGTTCTAACTGTTGCTTCCTGACCTGCATATAGGTTTCTCAAGAGGCAGGTCAGGTGGTCTGGTATTCCCATCTCTTGAGTAATTTTCCACAGTGTGTTGTGATCCACACAGTAAAAGGCTTTGGCATAGTCAATAAAGCAGAAGCAGATGTTTTTCTGGAACTCTCTTGCTTTTTTGATGATCCAGCGGATGTTGGCAATTTGATCTCTGGTTCCTCTGCCTTTTCTAAAACCAGCTAGAACATCAGGAAGTTCACGCTTCACGTATTGCTGAAGCCTGGCTTGGAGAATTTTGAGGATAACTTTACTAGCATATGAGATGAGTGCAATCGTGCAGTAATTTGAGCATTCTTTGGCATTGCCTTTCTTTGGGATTGGAATGAAAACTGACCTTTTCCAGTCCTGAGGTCACTGCCGAGTTTTCCAAAATTGCTGGCATAATGAGTGCAGCACTTTCACAGCATCATCTTTCAGGATTTGAAATAGCTCAACTGAAATTCTATCACCTCCACTAGCTTTGTTCATAGTGATACTTTCTAAGGCCCACTTGACTTCACTTTCCAGGATGTCTGGCTCTAAGTGAGCGATCACACCATCGTGATTATCTTGGTCATGAAGCTCTTTTTTGTACAGTTCTTCTGTCTATTCTTGCCACCTCTTCTTAATATCTTCTGCTTCTGTTAGGCCCATACCATTTCTGTTCTTTATTGAGGCCATCTTTGCATGAAATGTTCCCTTGGTATCTCTAATTTTCTTGAAGAGATCTCTAGCCTTTCCTCTTCTGTTATTTTCCTCTGTTTCTTTGCATTGATCACTGAGGAAGGCTTTCTTATCTCTTCTTGCTATTGTTTGGATCTTTAAATTCAGATGCTTATATCTTTCCTTTTCTCCTTTGCTTTTCACTTCTCTTCTTTTCACAGCTATTAGTAATCCCTCTTCAGACAGACGTTTTGCTTTTTTGCATATCTTTTCCATGGGAATGGTCTTGATCCTTGTCTCCTGTACTACCTGGAGCCAGCACGGCAGATCCCATCCATGACAAGGTCATGTGGAGAGGCCTGATGGGCAAGGCGAGTCAGGCTTCAAGGGCTCCCCTTGAGTTTTCCTGAACATCTACCCCCCAAAACCAGAGTCTGCAGGCTTTATTACTGCGCTTTCCACTCTTCTGACATTCTCTGGAAAAAAGTCAACTCAGGGCTTCAGTCTCCTGCATATGAAAGGAATGTCTCAGCTTAACCCCTTTGATGGCTTCCTAACCTATCTGACTGGTCTGCTTTACAACTTGTGGATTGTTTACAGCCACCAACTATGAAAGGCACGAAGCATAAAACATCTTAAAGACATAGAGCCTTTTAGAGTTAAGAATTAGTTTGATGAAGAGTTTGCTGAGTTAATGCTTGCCTCCAGGCCTCCATATCCTTTATCTTTTAAGCACCTGGGAGGTTATTAATCAATGTAATCAGGATGCAGAAATAGGAATATAGTAGTTTTGATGTTAGCAACGCTAGACTTTTGAGTTAATTACTTTTCTTTGTTATATATCACTGCACTCCTTTTGTGTCCTTGATATGTAAGAATGTAACTTTGTTTAGTGCTTTCTGAGAGTTGCACCAGATTTTGGGAAGAACAACATTCTAAGACAAATAAGTCTTCTGGTTGACAAACCCTTATCAGAAAAAGGGCTGTAAAATGTTAATTGGCCATCTGGCCAGAAGATGATGTAAATCACCTAAGATTTGCGTATACAACTAAGTATGCAGAGAAAAAGTCTGGACTCAATAAGAGTCAGGGCTGCTGATGCTGCATAATTTTGTATTATCCATTTATCTCTATGTACAAAAGGTTATAAAAGGCCTTTACAACAACAGAGGTGGGGCCAGTCATTGCAAAGACTGGTTTCCCCTGTGTCTTCTTTTCTTACTGTATTTTCTGGCTGAATTCCCATCTGGGGTGTGGAGGCTTGCCATGTCTACTTACTGCCCCGCCTTCTAAGATCCACGAGAGAGGTAGCCCAAGGTGGGGCACCCCCCGCTATTCAAGAGGATGCTGGTGGCCTAACGTAGATGGTATAAGTTCCTTGTATGGAACTTTATTGGCTTTCCACATAAACCAAGTTATTTAGCCTCTTTTCTGCACTAAATTTTCCTACTATACTATTTCTTCTTAATTTCTTTATATTTCTAAATAAATAAGTTTTTTCTTGTCTAGGCTGTCTCCCCTTCGAATTACCCTGGATCCACTGGGGCTGGACACCGGCAGTGTACAATGTCATGAACCTCAGTCGATACTTCATCAGGCACTCTATCAATCAGATCTAGTCCCTTAAATATATTTCTTACTTCCACTATATAATCATAAGGGATCTGATTTAGATCATACCTGAATGGTCTAGCGGTTTTCCCTACTTTCTTCAACTTAAGTCTGAATTTGGTAAAATAAGGAGTTCGTGATCTGAGCCACAGTCAGCTCCTGGTCTTGTTTTTGTTGACCGTAGAGAGCTTCTCCATCTTTGACTTCAAAGAATATAATCAATCTGATTTCAATGTTGACCATCTGGTGATGTCCATGTGTAGAATCTGCTCTTGTGTTGTTGGAAGAGGGTGTTTGCTATGACCAGTGCATTTTCTTGGCAAAACTCTATTAGTTTCTGCCCTGCTTCATTCCATATTCCAAGTCCAAATTTGCCTGTTACTTCAGGTGTTTCTTGACTTCCTACTTTTGCATTCCAGTCCCTTATAATGAAAAGGATATATTTTTGGGGTGTTATTTCTAAAAGGTCTTGCAGGTCTTCACAGAACAGTTCAACTTCAGCTTCTTCAGCATTACTGGTTGAGGCATAGACTTGGATTACTGTGATATTGAATGATTTGCCTTGGAGATGAACAGAGATCATTCTGTCGTTTTTGAGATTGCATCCAAGTAATGCATTTCAGACTCTTTTGTTGACCATGATGGCTACTCCATTTCTTCTAAGGGATTCCTGCCTGCAATAGTAGATATAATGGTCATCTGAGTTAAATTCACCCATTCCAGTCCATATTAGTTCGCTGATTCCTAGAATGTCAATGTTCACTCTTGCCATCTCCTGTTTGACCACTTCCAAATTGCCTTGATTCATGGACCTGACATTCCAGGTTCCTATGCAATATTGCTCTTTACAGCATCAGACCTTGTGTCTATCACCAGTCACATCCACAACTGGGTATTGTTTTTGCTTTGGCTCCACCCCTTCATTCTTTCTGGAGTTATTTTTCTGCTGATCTCTAGTAGCATATTGGGCACCTACTGACCTGGGGAGGGCCTCTTTCAGTATCCTATCATTTTGCCTTTTCATACTGTTCATGGGGTTTTCAAAGCAAGAATACTGAAGTGGTTTGCCATTCCCTTCTCCAGTGGACCATATTCTGTGAGACCTCTCCACCATGACCCGCCCATCTTGGATGGCCCCACCAGCATGGCTTAGTTTCATTGAGTTAGACAAGGCTGTGGTCCTGTTGTGATTAGACTGACTAAGTTTTCTGTGAGTATGGTTTCAGTATGTCTGCCCTCTGATGCCCTCTTGCAACACCTACCATCTTACTTGGGTTTCTCTTACCTTGGACCTGGGGTATCTCTTCACAGCTGCTCCAGCAAAGCACAGCCGCTGCTCCTTACCTTGGATGAGGGGTATCTCCTCACTGCCACCTCTCCTGACCTCGAATGTGGAATAGCTCCTCTAGGCACTCCTGCACCTGGGCAGCCACAATTCCTTGGATGTGGGGTTGCTCCTCCTGGCCACCAACCCTGACTTCGGATGTTGGGCAGCTCCTCTGGGCTGCTCCTGTGCTGTGGAAGCCTGGTAGTCTCGGCTGCCGCCCCTGACCTTGAAAGGTTGTTGTTGAATCACGACACCGGGATTCTTGGCCCCAGGAGGGGAAGAATTCAATCCGGGGCCAGAGATGAGGCTTGGTCGCTCAGAGCTTTTGTGTAACAAAGTTTTATTAAAGTATAAAGGAGATACAGAAATCTTCTGACATAGGCATCAGAAGGGGGCAGAAAGAGTACCCCCCTGATAGCCTTTAGCTGGATTTTATATAGTCACCAGCAGTCTGTTAATGAAAGAAAGGAATGTCTCAAAACTTAGAATGTCACCAGGCCCCTCACCCATAAGATATATTTTTGGATAATCTTGGCTCCAAGTGGTTCATCTTGGGCCATAAAAGAATTAACTTGAATCTTGAAGAAGGGCAGAACACCATGCAAATAGTGTCATTTACATAGATCAGAGGAACAATATCGGAGTATAACATACTGGTTTATCAAGTAGGTTCTGAGCCCAAAAGGTGCAACCGACTTGAAGACAGAGTTTGGGGTAAATGCACAGTACATTAGCATAGCTTAAGATAAACATTTCCATAAGAAAAAGGCATTGGTTAACTTCAAGTGAAACCAGGTGTCATTATGGCAAAAGAGTTGTAAGAGAAACCTCCTTCTAAATTTGTATAGAGAAGGAAAAAAATATCACTAGTTTGTTTCCTCCTGCGGCTTAAGAGGGATAAAAATGTCTGACACTTGAAGGCTATTTCCTCCATTTGGAGACCCCTGGCCTCCCTGCCTGTTACCCTCTCAACCTTGGATGTGGGGTAGCTGCTCTAGGCCATTCCTGTGCTGTCACAGCCTGGCACTCTCGGTTGCTGCCCCTGATCTCGGACGTGGGGCAACTCCTCTTTGCTCCAGCCCCTCAGGCATGGAGTCCTCTTGGCTTCTGCCCCTGACCTCGGATGTGGGGTAGCTCCTCTCGGCTGCACTCTGTGCACTGTCACAGCCGCCCATCTCCTAATTTATGACCCCCCTCCTTTTCCCTTTGGTAACTCTAAGTTTGCTTTTAGAGTCTAGGAGCCTGTTTTTGTTTTGTAAATGAGTGCATTATGTCATTGTTAAAATTCCACATATAAGTGGTATCATATAATAATTCTTTCCTCTTATTTCACTTAGTATGATAATCTCTATGTCCATCTACGTTGCTGCAAATGGCATTATTTCATTCTTTCATATGGCTCAGCAATATCGCATTGGATGGAATTCTCCAGGCAAGAATACTGGAGTGGTAGCCATTCTTTTCTCCATGGGATCTTCCCAACCCAGGGATTGATCTCAGGTCTCCTGCATTGCAGGTAGATTCTTAACTGTCTGAGCCATCAAGGAAGCCCTATGTATACCACATCTTCTCTATTCATTCATCTGTTGGTGAACATTTAGGTTGCTTCCATGTGTTGGCTGTTGTAAACAGTACTGTAGAGAACATTGAGGTGCATGTATCTTTGTAAACTATGGTTTCGTCTGGATATATGGCCAGAAGTAGGAGTCCTGGATCATATGGTAGCTTTATTTTTAGTTTTTTAAGGAACCTTCATACAGTTCTCCACAGTGGCTATACCAATTTACATTCCCCAACAGTGTAGGAGGGTTCCATTTTCTCCATATCCACACCAATATTTAGTGTTTATAGACATTTGGATGATGGCCATTCTGACCAGTGTGAAGTGATACCTCACCAAGGATTTAACTCTGGCCATAGCAGTGAAAGCACTGACTCCTAACCACTGGACCTCCAGGGAACTCCTTCAATGTAGTTTTGATTTGCATTTCTCTAGTTAGTGTTTCAACATTTCTTTTATATGATCTATGTTTTTAATGATTTTTCTTTTACTGTGGCTTATACAATTTATGTTCAAAAACATTTTTATCTGTGCCTGAGATAGTCAGTGTTTATGTATCATTTTATTGAACAGTGATAGAACTTATAAATTTCTAAGTAAAAATAAAAGTGATTATGAACATAAAATTATAAACATTAAAATACAAATCAGTATTCTGCCCATTTCAGATTAAAGCAAAAGTTACCCTAAATCTTATACAGAAATACTTGGTTTATAAGGTATCATATGTATGTTGCCTGTAAGAACCTTGCTAACATAGAGAACTTCAGTTACTCCAAATTTAGTTATTGTCATTAGTATTTTACTTTTATTCATGAACAAAAGACAAGCAATTGAGAATGGAATGATTCTGCAAAATAAGAAACTCTCATCATTTTCAGGCAAAAGAAAAGATTAATCCTAATGCCAGTCTTCAGAGAGAAGGCAGATTATGGCAAAGTTTCTGCTATCCAGAAGTAAAGTCATCTGAGTTAGATTGGCAGTTAAAAGTGATACATGAAAGTGAAAGTTAGTAGCAAAGTCATGTCCGACTCTTTGTGATTCCATGGACTGCAGCCTGTCCTGCTCCTCTGTCCATGGAATTTTCCAGACAAGAGTACTGGAGTGGACGGCCATTTCCTTCTCCAGGGGATCTTCCCGACCTGAGGATCAAACCCATATCTCCCACACTGCAGGCAGATTTTTTACCAGATGAACCACAAGGGAAGCCCAAAAGTGATACAGACTCTCTTAATTATATGAAATGCTTTATGTCATTTATCTTTCTTTTAGAAAATATGTCATAATGTTCACATCTTTAGATGGCAAAACTTCTAATTGGCAAATGCTCTGTTTTCACATTTTGGAGTTAGATCAGAGTGGATTTTAGTCGTTGTAGAATTTCATATTGAAATCACTATGTTACATATTTAAAAATATAATAACCATTTAGAGATTGACTAAGTTCAGTAATTGACATGAAAGGCTAGTTTTTCAAAGCATTATGTCCTTTCATAGAAATGCTATAAAATAAAATATTTGCAAATTATCTTTTGTAAGTTTACAATATCATTCAGCTTAGAAAGAGACATATATATGTATATATATATATATACACACACAAATATATACATATATAGAAAATACATTTTGTTCATTTTCTTCTACTTGTGAATAATAAAAAAAATCTAAACAATGAATTTAAATGAATGTAAGAGGACAAGAAGTTTGAATGACATCACTGACACAATGGACATGAGTTTGATCAAGCTCCCGGAGATGGTGAAGGACAGGGAAGCCTGGCATGCTTCAGTCCATGGGGTCACAAAGAGTTGGACATGACAGAATGACTGAACAGCAACAACAAGATGGATTTATTTTCAGATCCATTATTTTTCAACGATTGATTTATTTTTCTTCTGTCACTCATTGGCACCTTTTGATTTCTATTGAAGAAAGCACAGTTAAAATTATACTAGTATAGCACAAGAAGAACAATCAAGACTGCATTCTGCCATTTTATTTATGCCTAAAATAACTATGTATCATAGCTATTATTCTTTTCACCAAGCAAGTTCTGAAAGTACTCATGTTTATAAAGTTCACCATTTTTGAAGCTGTTTAGCCTTTAAGCTGATTCTAACTAAGCAGCAGAAAAGGATAAAGATGTGGTGGTCTATTGCACTCTAGGAAATTTTAGTATCTTTTTTACTCATCAGTTCAGTTCAATCACTCAGTCATATCTAACTCTTTGTGACCCCATGAACTGCAGCATGCCAGGCCTTCCTGGCCATCATCAACTCCCAAAGTCTACCCAAACTCCTGTCCATTGAGTCAGTGATGCCATCCAACCATCTCATCATCTGTCATCCCCTTCTCCTCCTACCTTCAATCTTTCCAAGCATCAGGGTCTTTCTTTTTATATTTTATTTTTAAATATAAATTAATTTATTTTAATTGGAGGCTAATTACTTTACAATATTGTATTGGTTTTGCCATACTTCTTTGCATCAGGTAGCCAAAGTATTGGGATTTCAGCTTCAGCATCAGTCCTTCCAATGAAAATTCAGGACTAATTTCCTTTAGGATGGACTGGTTGGATCTCCTTGCTGTCCAAGGGACTCTTAAGAGTCTTCTCCAACACCACAGTTGCTCATGCTTTTGCAAATTTCAGGTGAACAAATGTGATAGTTTTTAACAATCTGTTAATAGTTTGGTTAAATTATATACATAAATATTATTGATTCTAAGCCCCATGATTCTCTATATAGTTCATAACTTTAACATTTCTCTCAATTTTTAACTATTCAAAATTACTATTATTTAATGGAGGATACTAGTTATTTTCATCCACATATCTGAGGTTGTTGAGTTTCACAGGCATAAACACTCTAATGGTAGAAACAAAGAGGAACTAAAGAGCTTCTTGTTGAGGGTGAAGAAGAAGAGTGAAAGAGTTGGCTTAAAACTATTTACAAAAACTAAGATCATGGCATGTGGCCCCATTACTTCATGGCAAATAGAAGGGGAAAATGTGGAAGTAGTGACAGATTTCCTGTTCTTGCCCTCTAATATCACTGTGGATAGTGACTGCAGCCAGGAAATCAGAAGACAATTGCTTTCTGGCAGGAAATCTATGAAAAACCTCGACAGTGTGTTGAAAAGCAGAGACTTACTCTGCCATAAAGGTCTTTATAGTAAAGGGAATGGTCTTCCCAGTGATCACGTACAGTTGTGAGAGCTGGGCCGTAAAAAAGGCAGAACTCTAAACAACTGATGCCTTCAAATTGTGGTATTGGAAAAGGCTCCTGAAAGTCTCCTGGACAGCAAGGAGATAAAGCCAGTCAATCTTAAGGAAATCAACCCTGAATATTAATTTCAAGGACTGATGCTGAAGCTGAACCTCCAGTATTTTGGTCATCTTATGGGACCAGCTGACTTATTGGAGAAATCCCTAATCCTAGGAAAGATTGAGGGCAGAAGGAGAAGAGAGCATCAGAGCATGATATGGCTGTATATCATCACGGATGCAATGGACACGAATTTGGATAAATTTCAGGACCAAGTGAGGGACAGGGAGGCCTGGTGTGCTGCAGTCCATGGGGTCACGAAGAGTTGGATATGACTGTGTGATTGAGTGACAACAACGGCTAGTTACCTTAAAGAAGGTAGAAATTTGTAGAGGAAATTTGCCCACAGAAAACTCCCTAAGACTGAATTTTGCATACTTCTGATGTTTAACAGATTATAAGAACAAAAGACTAATACTTATACATAAATTGTGTTTCAATAATATTGAAAACTTCAGTGTAAATTTAAGCAATAAGCACCTACGAAAACTAGAAGTTGTTATCCCTTTAATTTTATCATTAAAATCCTCTTATTAACAGTCAAGAGGAACCTTATCTTTCCTATTTCCTTAAATACTATAAAAAATGTCTTATATTTCTTCTGTAACATTTCTTAAATAATATAACAAATTAGTAGAAAACCAAACTCTGTAATCAAATAATCAGTTAATTGATCAAATATTTAAGTTCTTAGATTTTTTTTTCTTTCATCTTTATTTAATAATGGTTGAGGTGAAGACTTAGATCCTAACTTTAAGAACCAATATTTATTAGCTGCTAAAATCAGGAACTTTATAGTCACATTGACCTGATGTTGAATATCATCTTGCCACTTTGCAGCTATGAGATTTGGGCAATCAGGTAATCTCTTTACATTTCAATTGTTCCACGTATAGTATATGATTAAAAAAAAAAAACTCACCTCAAGGAAATTTGTGCAAAATATTTATTATGTTATCTAATATACAGTAAGTTATCAGTAAGAATAAATATAATTTTTATCCACTTCAAAAATAATTCATTTTAAAACACTTTAACTAATGTCAACAATATGAAAACTCATTTTGGAGACAAATTTTTTTTATGGCAATCATGGCTACTCTGCCCAAAGAACACTGAACTTGTACAGAATATATTGTCACATGACTAAAATCTGTTTTCCATTCTGTTTCCTAATAGCCAGTCCCTATTAGGACTAAGAAACTCTCCTCCTTTCATATGTGAAAGCAATCCTACTCCTTCTATCCTGAACCTCTTGGGGTTCTGGAAGTGCTGCAATTCACAACTCTCAGAACTCCTCTCAGTTCCACAGGAGGTGAGCGAGAGACTGGTGATATAGGAGTCACTGGGTTGATTATAAATAGGAAAGAAAAATGACAGAAAGAAAATCACAGGGAAATAATGCAAATGTAAGAATACCAGATGGAGACTAAAATGTGGATTCCAAAAGCTGGATAGATTTAAATGCAGGCTTTGCCACCAAGTATCTGTATATCATCAAGAAAGTTTATGGGCCCTTTTGTGTAAAGTTTTTAATCTACAAACTGTTGATAATAGTAGCTATCAGGTTGTTGTGAATATTAAACAGAATAGCACAATCTCAGGTCCTTACTATAGCCCTTATGGCAGAAAGTGAAGAAGAATTAAAGAGCCTCTTGATGAAAGTGAAAAAGGAGAGTGAAAAAGTTGGCTTAAAATTCAACATTTAGAAAACTAAGATCATGGCATCCAGTCCCATCACTTCATGGCAAATAGATAGGAAAACAGTGGAAACAGTGGCTAACTTTATTATTTTGCCTCCAAATTCACTGCAGATGGTGATTGCAGCCATGAAATTAAAAAATGCTTACTCTTTGGAAGGAAAGTTATGACCAACCTAGATAGCATCTTAAAAAATAGAAACATTACTTTGCCACCAAAGATCCATCTAGTCAAGGCTGTGGTTTTTCCAATAGTCATGTATGGATGTGAGAGTTGGAGTATAAAGAAAGTTGAGCACTGAAGAATTGATGTTTTTCAATTGTGGTGTTGGAGCAGACTCTTGGAGTCCCTTGGACTGCAAGAAGATCCAACCAGTCCATCCTAAAGGAAATCAGTCCTAAATGTTCACTGGGGGGACTGATGTTGATGCTGAAACTCCAATACTTTGGCCACCTGATGCAAAGAGCTGACTCATTTGAAAAGGCCCTGATGCTGAGAAAGATTGAGGGCAAGAGGAGAAAGGGACAACTGTTGGGAGCTGCATTAGGAATTACTGACAAAATGGAGGTATGGCCCCAACCCACTCTCTTTGTCCCACGGGCACGGACCCGGGATAAAGAAGTTAGGCTTTGTGATTCTGACTTGTTTTTTCCTTTCCTCGGCTGAGGTGACTGAAAAGAATATTAAGGTGCTTATTATTCTTGAGAGGAGCATGAGAAGGTACAAAGCCTTCTGCAGCTGTGCTCAGAGAATAATTCATAAAGTTAATCACTGACATTTGTTCACGGACTTTCACAAAAGAGTGTTCCAGGGTGAGCACAGAGGCCACAGCTTGAGGCCATGGGAGGGATTGCTGTTTGAAAACTATTTGTGAGGAAATTGTTTATGGAAAAGGAGTTTGCTGAATTTAGGGCTTAGGAATAATTAAAATAGTCAGAAGTTAAAGATTTAAGGGAAGTTGTAATGTTAACATATTTTGAGAACCCCATGAACGGTATGAAAAGGCAATATGATAGGATACCAAAAGAGGAAATCCCCAGGTCATTAGGTGCCCAATATGCTACTGGAGATCAGTGGAGAAATAAATACAGAAAGAATGAAAGGATGGAGCCAAAACAAAAACAATACCCAGTTGTGGATGTGACTGGTGATAGAAGCAAGATCCGATGCTGTAAAGAGCAATATTGCATAAGAACCTGGAATGTCAGGTCCATGAATCAAGGCAAATTCAGTTCAGTTCAGTTCAGTCGCTCAGTCGTGTCCGACTCTTTGAGATACCATGAATCGCAGCACGCCAGGCCTCCCTGTACATCACCATATCCCGGAGATCACTCAGACTCACGTCCATTGAGTCCGTGATGCCATCCAGCCATCTCATCCTCGGTCGTCCCCTTCTCCTCCTGCCCCCAATTCCTCCCAGCATCAGAGTCTTTTCCAATGAGTCAACTCTTCTCATGAGGTGGCCAAGGTACTGGAGTTCCAGCTTTAGCATCATTCCTTCCAAAGAAATACCAGGGCTGATCTCCTTCAAAATGGGAGGGGGGTTCATGTTTGGGAACGCATGTAAGAATTTAAGATTTTAAAATTTAAAAAAAAAAAAATAAATAAAAAACAAAAAAATAAACAAACAAACAAACAAACAAACAAACAAACAAACAAAATGGACTGGTTGGATCTCCTTGCAGTCCAAGGGACTTTCAAGAGTCTTCTCCAACACCACAGTTCAAAAGCATCAATTCTTCGGTGCTCAGCCTTCTTCACAGTCCAACTCTCACACCTATATGTGACCGCAGGAAAAATCATAGCATTGACTAGACGGACCTTAGTCGGCAAAGTAATGTCTCTGCTTTTGAATATGCTATCTAGGTTGGTCATAACTTTTCTTCCAAGGAGTAAGCGTCTTTTAATTTCATGGCTGCAGTCACCATCTGCAGTGATTCTGGAGCACAAAAAAATAAAGTCTGACACTGTTTCCACTGTTTCCCCATCTATTTCCCATGAAATGATGGGACCAGATACCATGATCTTCGTTTTCTGGATGTTGAGCTTTAGGCCAACTTTTTCGCTCTCAAGGCAAATTGGAAGTGGTAAAACAAGAGATGGCAAGGGTGAATGTTGACATTCTAGGAATCAGTGAACTAAAATGGACTGGAATGGGTGAATTTAACTCAGATGACCATTATATCTACTGCTGTGGGCAGAAATCCCTCAGAAGAAATGGAGTAGCCATCATGGTCAACAAAAGAGTCCAAAATGCAGTACTTGGATGCAATCTCAATAATGACAGAATGATCTCTGTTCGTCTCCAAGGCAAATCATTCAATATCACAGTTATCCAAGTCTATGCCCCAACCAATAATGTGGAAGAAGCTGAAATTGAACGGTTTCATGAAGACCTACAAGACCTTTTAGAACTAACACCCAAAAAAGATGTCCTTTTCATTATAGGGGACTGAAATGCAAAAGTAGGAAGTCAAGAAACACCTGGAGTAACAGGCAAATTTGGCCTTGCAATAAAGAATGAAGCAGGGCAAAGACTAATAGAGTTTTGCCAAGAAAATGCACTGGTCATAGCAAACAGCCTTTTCCAAAAACACAAGAGAAGACTGTACACATGGACATCACCAGATGGTCAACACCGAAATCAGACTGATTATATTCTTTGCAGCCAAAGATGGAGAAGCTCTATACAGTCAACAAAAACAAGACCAGGAGATGACTGTGGCTCAGATTATGACCTCCTTATTACCAAATTCAGACTTAAATTGAAGAAAGTAAGGAAAACTGCTAGACCATTCAGGTATGAATTAAATCAAATCCCTTATGATTATACAGTGGAAGTGAGAATTAGATTTAAGGGCCTAGATCTGATAGATAGAATGCCTGATGAACTATGGAATGAGGTTCGTGACATTGTATAGGAGACAGGGATCAAGACAATCCTCATGGAAAAGAAATGCAAAAAAGAAAAATGGCTGTCTGTGGAGGCCTTACATATAGCTGTGATGAGAAGAGAGGCCAAAAGCAAAGGAGAAAAAGAAGGATATAGGCATCTAAATGCAGAGTTCCAAAGAAGAGCAACAAGAGGTAAGAAAGCATTCCTCAGTGATCAATGAGAAGAAATAGAGGAAAAGTAAAGAATGGGAAAGACTATAGATCTCTTCAAGAAAATTAGAGACATCAAGGGAACATTTCATGCAAAGATAGGCTCGATAAAGGACAGAAATGGTATGGACCTAACAGAAGCAGAAGATATTAAGAAGAGGTGGCAAGAATACACAGAAGAACTGTACAAAAAAGATCTTCACGACCCAGATAGTCATGATGATGTGATCACTAATCTAGAACCAGACATCTTGGAATGTGAAGTTAAGTGGGCCTTAGAAAACGTCACTACGAACAACACTACTGGAGGTGATGGAATTCCAATTAAGCTGTTTCAAATCCTGAAAGATGATGCTGTGAAAGTGCTTCACTCATATGCCAGCAAGTTTGGAAAACTCAGCAGTGGCCACAGGAATGGAAAAGGTCAGTTTTCATTTCAATTCCAAAGAAAGGCAATGCCAAAGAATGTTCAAACTACTGAACAATTGCACTCATCTCACATGCTAGTAAAGTAATGCTCAAAATTCTCCAAGCCATGATTCAGCAATACATAACCTGGAACTCCCTGACATTCAAGCTGGTTTTAGAAAAGGCAGAGGAACCAGAGATCAAATTGCCAACATCCGGTGGATTATCGGAAAAGCAAAAGAGTTCCAGAAAAACATCTATTTCTGCTTTATTGACTATGCCAAAGCCTTTGACTGTGTGGATCACAATAAACTGTGGAACATTCTGAAAAAGATGGAAATACCAGACCACCTGACCTGCCTCTTGAGAAATCTGTATGCAGGTCAGGAAGCAACAGTTCGAAGTGGACAAAGAACAACAGACTGGTTCCAAATAGGAAAAGGAGTGAGTCAAGGCTGTATATTGTCACCCTGCTTATTTAACTTATATGCAGAGTACATCATGAGAAATGCTGGGCTAGAAGAAACACAAGCTGGAATCAAGATTGCTGGGAGAAGTATCAATAACCTCACGTATGCAGATGACACCACCCTTATGGCAGAAAGTGAAGAGGAGCTAAAGAGCCTCTTGATGAAAGTGAAAGAGGAGAGCAAAAAAGTTGGGCTAAAGCTCAACATCCAGAAAACGAAGATCATGGTATCTGGTCCCATCACTTCATGGGAAATAGATGGGGAAACAGTGGAAACAATGTCAGACTTTATTTTTTTGTGCTCCAGAATCACTGCAGATGGTGACTGCAGCCATGAAATTAAAAGACACTTACTCCTTGGAAGAAAAGTTATGACCAACCTAGATAGTATATTCAAAAGCAGAGACATTACTTTGCCGACAAGGTCCATCTAGTCAAGGCTATGGTTTTTCCTGTGGTCACGTATAGATGTGACAGCTGGACTTTGAAGAAGGTTGAGGGCCGAATAATTGATGCTTTTGAACTGTGGTGTTAGAGAAGACTCTTGAGAGTCCCTTGGACTGCAAGGAGATCCAACCAATCCATTCTGAAGGAGATCAACACTGAGATTTCTTAGAAAGGAATGATGCTGAAGCTGAAACTCCAGTACTTTGGCCACCTCATGAGAAGAGTTGACTCATTGGAAAAGACTCTGATGCTGGGAGGAATTGGGGGCAGGAGGAGAAGGGGACGGCCGAGGATGAGATGGCTGGATGGCATCACGGACTCAATGGACATGAGTCTGAGTGATCTCCGGGAGATGGTGATGTACAGGGAGGCCTGGCGTGCTGCGATTCATGGTATCTCAAGAGTCAGACACGACTGAGCGACTGAAGTGAACTGAACTGAACTTATAGAGGTTAGGAACTTTAGAGATACTAATAGCTAGAAGTCTTTTTAAAAGTTAGTGATCTCAGGAGACTAGGGGCAAACAGGACTTAGAAAGATAAGAAATAAGCTGAGGTTTGTGGCATGCAGCCCAGACTTGAAGCATGAGTTACAATGTAAACACGAGTTAAAGTAAAAACTATTCTGAGAGAACCACTGAAGCAGGAACTCTGTTTGAAGGCAACAGTGATTTATAGAGATAACAAATCTGGGTGAGAGGGAACTAAAAATGTCAAACCTCTGATGTAATGCTTTTATTAAATTATAAAAGAGAATCTTAAGATTGAAAAAAATAGACAGTCCAAGAAAACTGAGAGGCTGTCTCATTCCTTGCCGACACTGCTCACCCATTTAGGTTGAATCCTTGTCTGCTGGAGCTGGACTCCGGCAGACAACAGAGGATGAGGTGGTTGGATCACAGACTCAATGGACATGAGTTTGGGTAGGCTCAAGGGTTTGGTGATGGACAGGGAGGCCTGGCATACTGCAGTTAATGGGTTCGCAAAGAGTCGGACACAACTGAGCGACTGAACTGAACTGAATTGATAGCTCTTCAGCTATTGTAAAGTGTGTGTGTGTGTGTGTGTGTGTGTGTGCATATGTGTTCAGTCATGTCCACTCTGCAACCCTGGGGACTGGAGGCTGCCAGGTGCCTCTGTCCATGAAATTTTCCAGTCAGGAATACTGGAGCGGGTTCCCATTTCTTCCCTCAAGGGATCTACCTGACCTAGGTATCAACCTGCATCTCTTTCACCTCCTATATTGGCAGGTTGATCATTTCACCACTGTGCTACCTGGGAAGTCCCACTGTAAAATTAACCAAAGAAGGAGGAGTAGAAGAAGGGCAAGGACAGAGAGAATAAGAACACTATTCACTGGGGGGTTGAGAGGGGGGGGAATGGAAAGAAATTAAACCAAAGAAAGCAAAAAAAAAAAGGATAAAATTTTAGTTTTTAAAGAATTAACACTAGACAGAAATAACAGGTATTGGTAAGTATTATGGAGAATTGGAATTCCTGCATGTGTTCTGATGAGAACATAAAACATGCAGGCACTTAGAAGATAATATGGCAGCTACTTAGTATATTTGATATGGAGATATTTATGTGGTTCTGCAGTTTCACAATAGGTATACACCCAAGAGAAATGAAACAGGTACACACACAAACTTGTACACATACAAACTTGTACAGAAATGTTCATAGCAGCATTATTCACAATAGCAAAAAGTGGAAATAATCTGAATGTTAATCAATTGATAAATAGATAAATGTAATGTATATCCATACAATGTAATATTTTTCAGCCATAAAAGTGATTGAAGTATGACTGCCTGCTATAACATTGATGAACTATGAAAGCATTATAATATGTAAAAGAAGCCAGACACAAGTGCCGCATATTTTATGACTCCACTTATATGAAATGTCCAGCGCAGGCAAATATGAAAAGAGAAAATAGTTGCCAGGGGCTGGAGGTGGGGGTCTATTACTAATGGGTATGGGAGTTATTTGGGGGGATTAAATTGTTTTGGAATTAGATTGTGTTGATGGTTGTGCAACTTTGTGACTATACTAAAAACCACTGAATTGTACACTTTAAAAATAGATTTTATGGTATATAAAGTATATTTCTATGAAGGCACAGTTGATACAGGAAAAGTAAAGCATAAAAAGAGCACAATATGGCAGAGAAATAGTGAACTCTGTAAAAAGAGATATGTAGATTTCAAACAAACAGTTCAACTTCTTTCTGCACAGAATAATGAATAAAATGTAATTTTTCCCTCAAGACTATTAAGTTATTGAGTAGCAAAATATGCTTAGCTAATTAGAAGAAGCACAGAAAAAAAGCAAAGTAAATAAAATAAGAACAAAAAAATGAAGTGTAATTACTATATTTAAGATATACTTATTAAATAATTTAAGCTTGCAACTTTTTATCAAAGTGCTATTTTTATATAAATATGACTTGACATAAATATAATTCTCTTAAATATACAACTTTATGTTTTAATCCCCAAATCTATCCTCCTAAACTTCTTTAAAAAATACAAAGAATAATAGCAGCTATCTGTAATCATGCCTCCGGCTCTGGCAGTATTGTAACCTAATTTTCCCAGCTTCACATCCAATTTTCTCTTCTTTTTAAAAAAATATTAAAAATTCTCCATACCTACTTTTCATGGTTTCTTTTGTCCTATGTTTTATTCAACTGTCTGGGCTTATGAATGTCACCATGATACCCGTGAAGAGTAGTATGGAATCATCAGTTTATCAACATGAATGGACCTTGCAATTTCTGAAGTAACCAAGAGTTATTATTTATAGGAGGATGTTAAGAACATCTAGGATTTTTTTTTAAGATGGTTAATAATGCATGAAACTTCACTCATCTACTTGGCATTTCACTTTTACAAACACTAGAACAGTTCCTTTCAGTAATAACTTTAACAACAAAACAACTAAGAACAATTGATATGAACTTTGCTAACTTAAGGCTCTTAGATGTTGCCCTGTGCTGTCTCTGATACTAAGCTGGGAAGATCTAGAACAGAACAATAACCAAAACCTTTCTAATCTGTTAGACATTTTTATTTACTAGTCAGTGCAGATACACCATCAACCAACATTTCAGGTAAGTGAAAACATCAACTTACGTGGTTCCCTTAGAAGTTTCTATTATAATTATGGAATAGCACGGTGGCTCAGAGGATAAAGAATCTGTCTACCAGGAGACTGAGTTTCAATTCCTGAGTTGGGAAGATCTACTGGAGGAGGAAATGGCA
Organism: Capra hircus; assembly: GCF_001704415.2. Lineage (NCBI taxonomy): Eukaryota > Metazoa > Chordata > Mammalia > Artiodactyla > Bovidae > Capra > Capra hircus. Next base: position 49,946,645 of record NC_030833.1, on the reverse strand, counting down.
AAAGACTCCAGAGTCTTGCCTGGAGAATTCCATGGAGAGAGGAGCCTGGTGAGCTACAGTCCATGGGATGGCAAAGAGTTGGGCATGACAGTGACTAACAAGCAAACACGAAAGTGAAAAATGCAAATGTTTGCACATGTGTGTCAATATTGGAAACGATATTCTAGTAAATTTCTTCACTGATTCCTAAATTATTTATCCAAGCAGTAGTCTCTTATTATCTGTACTGGCTCTTATTCCATTAGTTTCAGTTCAGTGCAGATGCTCAGTCCTGTTCGATTTGTGACCCCCATGGACTGCAGCATACCTGGTTTCCCTGTCCATCACCAACTCCTGGAGCTTACTCAAACTCATGTCCATTGAGTCAGTGATGCCATCCTGTCGTCCCCTTCTCCTCCCACCTTCAATCTTTCCCAGTAAAAGGGTATTTTCCAATGAGTCAATTCTTTGCATCAAATGGCCAAAGTATTGAAATTTCAGCTTCAGAATCAGTCCTTCCAATGAATATTCAGGACTGATTTCCTTTAGGACAGACTGATTGGATCTCCTTGCAGTCCAAGGGACTCTCAAGAGTCTTCTCCAAGATCACAGTTCAAAAGCATAATATTTTGTTGCTCAGCTTTCTTTATACTCCAACTCTCACATCCATACTTTACTACTGGAAAAACCATAACTTTGACTAAATGGACTTTGTTGGCAAAATAATGTCTCTGCTTTTTAATATGCTGTGTGGGTTGATCATAGCTTTCTTTCCAAGGAGCAAGCGTCTTCTAATTTCATAGCTGTACTCACCATCTGCAGTGATGTTGGAGCCCAACAAAATAAAGTCTCTGACAGTTTCCATTGTTTCCCCAACAGTTTGCCATGAAGTGATGGAACTCGATGCCATGATCTTAGTTTTCTGAATGCTGAATTTTAAGCAACCTTTTCACTCTCTTCTTTCACTTTCATCAAGAGGCTCTTTAGCTCTTCTTCACTTTCTGCCATAAGGGTTAAGTCATCTGCATATCTGAGGTTATTGATATTTCTCCTGGCAATCTTGATTCCAGCTTGTGCTTCATGCACCCCAATATTTCACCTGACGTACTCTGCATATAAGTGAAATAAGCAGGGTGACAATATGCAGCCTTAACATACTTCTTTTCTGATTTGGAACCAGTCTGTTGTTCCATGTCCAGTTCTAACTGATGCTTCTTGACCAGAGTACAGATTTCTCAGGAGCCAGGTCAAGTGGTCTGGTATTCCCAACTCTTTCAGAATTTTCCACAGTTTTTTTGTGATCCAAATGATCAAAGGCTTTGGCATAGTCAATAAAGCAGAATTAGATGTTTTTCTGGAACTCTTTTGCTTTGCTGATGATTCAACGGATGCTGGCAATTTGATATCTGTTTCCTCTTCCTTTTTTAAATCCAGTTTAAATATCTGGAATTTCACTGTTCACATACTGTTAAAGCTTGATTTGGAGAATTTTGAGCATTATGTTGCTGGTTTGTGAGATGAATGCAATTGTGTGGTGGTTTGAACATTCTTTGGCATTGCCTTTTTTACGATTGGAATGAAAAATGAACTTTTCCAGTCTTGTGGCCTCTGCTGAGTTTTCCAAATTTGATGACATATTGAGTGCAGCACTTTCACAGCATCATTGTTTAGGATTTGATATAGCTCATCTAGAATTCTATCACCTCTGCCAGCTTTGTTCATAGTGATGCTTCCTAGGACCAACTTGACTTTGCATTCCAAGATGTCTGGCTCTAGGTGAATGATCACATCATCATGGTTATCTGAGTCACAAAGATCTTTTTTGTATAATTCTTCTGTATATTCTTGCCACCTTTTCTTAATATCTTCTGCTTAGGTTAGGTCCATGCCATTTCTGTCCTTTATTGAGCCCATCTTTGCATGAAATATTCCCTTGGTATCTCTAATTTTCTTAAAGAGATCTCTAGTCTTTTCTATCCTATTGTTTTACTCTATTTCTTTGTATTGATTACTGAGCAAGGCTTTTTTATCTCTCCTTGCTATTCTTTGGAACTCTGCATTCAAATAGGTATATGTATCAAAAGTGATTTTGGTAACCATAGCCAAAGACATATAAGCTGGACAGAAATGAACAGTGACCCAAATCATTTTCTCTGGGTAGCTTGTTAAGAATGTGATTCAACTGCAATAAAATACTCTTAAAATACATGTACAGTTTATTTAAGATGAATTATTGAGGTTTTTCTGCCATTAGCAAATGATAACTTTTTTCTCCTGAAATTAATTTTTAAAGAGGATTTAGCAAGTATTAACCCACTCTGAATGCTGAAAATGTTGAAATTTGGGTGTTCTAAAATTTTTTTATGAATATAATAAATTTCATAAAGCTTGCCACCAGGAAAAAAAAAAATCTAAAGGCATACATAATTTTGATTGATTTTCAAAGTACTTGTGTGCAGTATTTTTCTCTTTTCTAGCTATTCTTTCAAACTCAGGGCACCAAATACCTATCTAGACTTTGAAATCATCATTGCTCTTCAAGGTGAATAATAACCTTTAGGGATCTATATTTTACTTGCATATTTTCTTATTTCATATATCTACACAAAATCTTGTTCTTTCATCTATCTATAGTGTCAAGAATAATCCATCTATCCTGTGACATTTGATGTGATCAAACCATACTCTAATCAAAAGGCAGTATTAATATACTCTATAACAATTTCAGGTACATATAGCAACACTGAATAATAGGAATTAGACAGTGCAGAAAACCCATTCACTTGAATATTCAAACATCAAACTATCTTTTGTATACCTTCATTTCAATATACTCAATTTCTATTTGTTTATTTAGTATGCTAATCAGTATGAAGGGAGAAGGCAATGGTACCCCACTCCAGTACTCTTGCCTCGAGAATCCCAGGGACAGGAGGAATCTTATGGGCTGCCGTCTATGGGATTGCACAGAGTCGGACATGACTGAAGCAACTTAGGAGCAGTAGCAGCAGCAATCAGTATGAAATATAAATCAGAATGCTGAACAGTAAATATACTTGATTCTTTAAGGTGTTTTAATGAGTCTTGTTATTAATATAGATATTTGACCAAATAACTTGAGTAATTAATCTTTTCAACTGAACTTGTAGACTATGTTAGGTAAAAGATAACTTTCAGAATGTACAATTTTTTTTTCCTCTTTTTAGGGTAGGGAATGCATATCAAGAACACTCAGCACTGACATATTAAACATAATAGATATCATTCTAAGAGCACAGTGTTTAAAAAAGAGGGTGGTTCCCCCAATTCTCCATGAATACAAAATTATTTTAAGCACTGGTAGCAGACCAAAAAACAAAACAAAACAAAACAAAACAAAACAAAAAAAGAAAAAGAAAAAGAAAAGAAGTGTAGATGAAGCTTTGGACCAGATCTGAGAGTCTGTCCAATAGACTACAAATGACCAAAAAATTTAATATTAATTTAGTCCATAAGCTAAAGTCCAGAGTCCAGAGATTGGTGTTTTTCAGTGAGCATTCAGAGGTTGTTTACAATGATATTAAACAGTCATGCTTTAGGGACTGTCTCTGATACAGTCTCCTCTATTCTTTGTTTGCTCATCTCTTATTTTCATCTAATTGTTCTTTAACCACTATCAGGATTTATATTCTTGACGATCTCCCAATGCATTAACTTTTCTTTCTTTTCTTTTTTTTTTTAGTTTTCCATTAGACTTAAATTTCTCAGTCCTCTGTGTTGACATCAACTTTCTTGCCCTTTTTGGGCTTTTGCCTTTTCGTATGTGTACTTTGCCTTTTTGTATTCAGTCCCATCTCTTCATGGAAAATTGATAGGCAAACAATGGGAACGGTGAAAGATCTCCAAAATCACTGCAGAAGGTGAGTACAGTCATGAAATTAAAAGACGCTTGCTCTTCGGAAAGAAAGCTATGAGTAACCTACACAGCATATTAAAAAGCAGAGATTACTTTGCCACCAAAGTCTGTCTAGTCAAAGCTATAGTTTTTCTAGTAGTCATGTATGGATGTGAGAGTTGGGGTATAAGGAAAGCCGAGCACTGACGAATTGATGCTTTTGAACTGTGGTATAGGAGAAGACTCTTGAGAGTCCCTTGGACTGCAAGCAGATTCAACCAGTCTGTCCTAAAAGGAAATCAGTCCTGAATATTCATTGGGAGGACTGATGCTGAAGCTGAAACTCCAATACTTTGGCCACTTGATGCAAAGAACTGACTCACTGGAAAATACCCTTTTGTTGCGAAATATTGATGTTGGGAGAAGGGGATGACAGAGGATGAGATGATTGTATGGCATAACTGATTCAATGAACATGAGTTTGAGTAAGCTCCAGGAGTTGGTGATGGACAGGGAAGCCTGGTGTGCTATAGTCCACGGGGTTGCAAAGAGTCGGACATGACTGAGCAACTGAACTGAACTGATGTGTATTGTACATCCTAATTCCTGGATCCTGGATGAACAGAGTTTACTTCCCTCTATCACATAAGCCTGACTAAGCTACATTCAGGTTTCAATCATCTATTTCCTTTCAAAACCAACTATTATTGCCCTATAACAATGTTTATCTTTATTTTGATGCACACATTAATTTTGAAAATATTTAAAGGACCAGTCCATGGAGTCACAAATTGTTGGAAACAACTTAGCAACAGAGCAACAACAAACTGACCAAACTCTTATAAAATAATAGTCTCCATTTATTTTCACCAAACTTTATTAATTGTCAACATTTCACTTCCGCCCTCTCTATATAGCTATCTCCCTGTGTATTTGTTAAAAAAGAGAATTATTATAATCAAAGATGCCATAATATTTACCCTTTAACCACATCTGCATGTAACTCTATAAAATACTATTATCCAAAATGATAAAAGAACTTTACATTCAGTCAAAACTTTAATTTGGAGAATAAAAAAGAGATGTTATTGTTTAAAAGTCTGAGTTTTTAATTACTATAAATAAAAAAACAAATGAATGCTAAAACATTAATTTAACAAATGAATGAAACAAATTCATTCATTCATTGCTAAACAAATGAATGAAAAATTCCTTCCCTACTATTTTCATATTCATATATTGCATTGAGTTTTCTAAACGATGGAGTTTTAGATGAAGTTTTTCAGATTACATTTTATTATCAATAGCTATCTTTTCTACTTATTATTTTTATGTGCTTTTAATTTTTTCACCCTATTTTATTTTTTACCCTATTTAGGATAGCCAATGGAATTGACTGCTTTCAGTATTTACTACCATATTCTTCAAATTATTTACGTTATTGGAACATTTTTTATTCCCTCAGCTTTAAATGCCACTGGACTGTAAACTCTTTGAGAATAGGAGGCTTTGTCTGTTATGTTAACCATATTATCCTGGCTCCTGAAACAATACAATTACATAAAAGTTTCTCAGTAAATATTTTGCTGAATCAAAGAATGAATGAAATGTAAATACTTGTTCTTCTTCAAGAATTCTTGCCCAACTATCAGTATTTTATGTGTAAGGCTCCACTGAATTTTACTCAGAATTGGTCAGTTTCTCCTTTGTGTCACTCCGTCTATAGGGTCTATGTTTTTGAATAGTGCTATTAAGTGTTACCAGTTTTGCTAAATTAAAAAAAAAAGAATGAAAACTATATTAAAAAAACAAAAAAAACTTGCTTAAAATATGCCTCTAAAATGGACTAGGTAAGTCAAAAATTGAAATTTCACAGAAGAGGTCATATTTTTAGCAAAAAATGCATGTAATGCAGTTTTATAAATTAAATTGTCACAATCCTGATGTCTGAAACTGACACAGATTTATTACTTAATAGTTCCGTACATAAGATGTTTCTCACACATATCAGTGGGCTTAAACGAAGATGTTGGCAGGACTGCATGTTTTTCTGGATTCTGTTTGAAAGAATCTTTTTTTTTTTTTTTTTTTGCCTTTTTCTGCTTCTATGGGCCAGGCGCATTCTTTGTCTCACAGCCTCTGGCTCTATCTTTAAAGCCAGAAGCATTCAATTTCTATGACCACTCTTCCTTTGCCACATCTCCTTTTGACTCTGAACAATACCTCCATCTTTCACTTTTAAGGACACTTGGGATTATATATGATCCTCCCTGAATATCTAGGATAATCTATTTTGTTGCCACTGTGTTCAGTTGCCCAGTAGTATCCGACTCTTTGAGACTCCTTGAACTACAGAACAGAAGGCCTCACTGTCCTTCAACATCTCCTGAAGTTTGTCCAAGTTCATGTTCATTACATCAGTGATGCCATCCTGCCATCTCAACCTCTGATTCCCACTTCTCCTTGTGCTCTCAATCTTTCCAAGCATCAGGGACTTTTCCAATGGGTGGTTTGTTCGTATCAGATGACCAAAATACTAGAGCTTCAGCGTCAGTCCTTCCAGTGAATACTCAGGGTTAATTTACGTTAAGATTAACTGATTTGATCTCCTTGCTGTCTAAGGGACTTTCAGGAGTCTTCAGCACCACATTGGAGGGCATCAATCCTTTGGTATTCTACCTTCAGAGTACTATCTCTGCTTTTCAACACACTGTCTAGTTTTCTCATCACTTTCCTGCCAAGAAGAAATCATCCTTTGATTTCATGGCTGCAGCCACCATCCGCAGTGATTTCAGAGCCCAAGAAGAGGAAATCTTTCACTACTTCCACCTTTTCCCCTTCTGTTTGCCATACAGTAATGGGTCTAGATGCCATGATCTTAGTTTTAATATTTAGTCTTAAGCCAGCTCTTTCACTCTTGTTCTTCACCGTCAAGAGGCTCTTTAGTTCCTCTTTGCTTTCTGCCATTAGAGTGGTGTCATCTGCATGTCTGAGGTTGTTGATGTTTCTCCCACCTATCTTGATTCCACTTGTAGCTCATCCAGCCTGGCATTTCTCATGATGTGCCCAAGTGTATAGGTTACACTGAACAAAACAGTGACAGCAGACTGCCCTGTCTTACTCCTTTCTCGATCTTGAACCCGTCTTGAACCAGTTGTTCAATACAGGGTTCTAACTGTTGCTTCTTGACCCACATACGTGTTTCTCAGGAGACAGGTAAGATTGTCTGGTATTCCCATACCTCTAAGAGTTTTCCACAGTTTGTCATGATCCACACAGTAAAAGACTTTGAGTAGTCAATGAAACAGAAATAGATGTTTTTCTGAAATTCCTTTGCTTTCTCTGTAATCCAGCAAATGTTGACAATTTGATCTCTAGTTCCTCTTCCTTTTCTAAACCTTTCTTGGACATCTGGAAGTTCTTGATCTGCAAAATGATGAAGCCTAGGATTAAATTCACCCATTCCCATTCATTTTAGTTTTCTGATTTCTAGGATGTTGATGTTTATTCTTACCATCTCCTGCTTGACCATGCCCAATTTTCCCTGATTCATGGGCCTAATATTCCAGGTTCCTATACAACACTGTTCTTTGCAGCATTAAATTTTACTTTCATCACCGGATACATCCACAACTGACCATCGTATTCACTTTGGCCCAGCCACTTGATTCATTCTGAGGCTATTGGTAATTCTCCTTCGCTCTTCCCCAGTAGCATATTAGACACCTTCAGATCTGGGGGACTCATCTTTTGGTGTCATATCTTTTGGTCTTTTATATAGTTTATGATGTTCTCATGGCAAGCATGCTGGGGTGGTTTGCCATTTCCTCCTCCAGTGGATCACGTTTTGTCAGAACTCTGCTATGCCTCATCCATCGTGGGTGGCCCTGCATGGCATGAGTCATAGCTTCATTGAGTTATGCAAGCCCCTACATCGTGCCAAGGCAGAGATCTCTGTTTTAAGGTGAGCTAATTAGCAACCTTGATTCTACCTGAAATGTTAACTATGTAATCCTTCTCTGTCAGGTAACATTACATACTTATAGACTCTGAGAATTAGGATATGGAGATATATTCATATATCACAAATCATTATATTTGTATATCCTGAAATATATAGCAAGCATTATCAGTACATTCAATATTTGTGCTCTATGTTATATTATTTGACTAATTTTAATTTCTTTCTAAAAATAAACAGCCCTCAACTGGATTTCATATAAAAAATGTTCAAAAGCCATTTTCCAAGTTGATTGCTTTAATAGTTGCTAGTAGTTTAAAATGTTTCCTCTGATAATGCTTTTAAAATATATATGATTAAAACTTTTTTCTAAGATAAATTCTAGATATCCTTCCTTAGTAATATTCTATTTTTTTTAATTCTTAGAAAAGTTAAGTCCATTACTCTGAATTCAGCACATTGAGAGTAAGACTACAGTCTTTAGTCTTACTTACAAGATAAAAGCTTATATTCCATCTAGCATATCATCTAGCTACACAATAAATGCATAATGGTTGAACTGCAATCTGTACCCAAAAAGAGTTCAATAGGTTATCACATTTTAATTAATTCAAATAACACAGAATAGTGATTTGCTGAGGTTTTTCAGCCACATGTAGGAGTTCCAGGATTGCAAAGAGAACACATGATTCTGAAAGATGTATTCATACGCATTTGATTCAGTTCAGTTCTGTTCAGTTCAGTTCAGTGACTCAGTCGTGTCCGACTCTCTGTGAACCTATGAATCACAGCACGCCAGGCCTCCCTGTTCATCACCATCTCGCGGAGTTCATTCAGACTCATGTCCTTGAGTCCGTGATGCCATCCAGCCATATCATCCTCTGTCGTCCCCTTCTCCTCCTGCCCCCAATCCCTCCCAGCATCAGAGTCTTTTCCAATGAGTTAACTCTTCGCATGAGGTGGCCAAAATATTGGAGTTTCAGCTTCAGCATCATTCCCTCCAAAGAAATCCCAGGGTTGATTTCCTTCAGAATGGACTGGTAGGATCTCCTTGCAGTCCAAGTGACTCTCAAGAGTCTTCTCCAACACCACAGTTCAAAAACATCAATTCTTCGGTGCTCAGCCTTCTTCATAGTCCAACTCTCACATCCATACATGACCACGGGAAAAAACATAGCCTTGACTAGACGGACCTTAGTCGACAAAGTAATGTCCCTGCTTTTGAATATGCTTTCTAGGTTGGTTGTAACTTTCTTCCAAGGAGTAAGCGTCTTTTAATTTCATGGCTGCAGTCACCATCTGCGGTGATTTTGGAGACCAAAAAAATAAAGTCTGACATTGTTTCCACTGTTTCCCCATCTATTTTCCATGAAGTGATGGGACCGGATGTCATGATCTTCATTTGCTGAATGTTGAGCTTTAAGCCAACTTTTTCACTCTCCTCTTTCACTTTCGTCAAGAGCCTTTTTAGCTTCTCTTCACTTTCTGCCATAAGGGTGGTGTCATCTGCATATCTGAGGTTATTGATATTTCTCCCAGCAATCTTGATTCCAGGTTGTGTTTCTTCCAGTCCAGCGTTTCTCATGATGTACTCTGCATATAAGTTAAATAAGCAGGGTGACAATATACAGCTTTACAAAAACAAGACCAGGAGCTGACTGTGGCTCAGATCATGAACTCCTTATTACCAAATTCAGACTTAAATTGAAGAAAGTAGGGAAAACCGCTAGACCATTCAGGTATGACCTAAATCAAATCCCTTATGATTATACAGTGGAAGTGAGAAATAGATTTAAGGGCCTAGATCTTATGGATAGAGTGCATTTGATTGCTAGAGAAAAATGTAAATTCATTAAATTTATATATTAAATTATTGTATATTTAAAAGAGTGTTATAGGAATGCCAGAGGGTATTTATGAAAAACAGGATTGAATAGCCAATTTTATGATGACTGTCAGGGCTGACTGTGCTCTTCTTCACATACTCCCTAGCTCCCACCTACACACCTCTGAAACTCCCCTTAAAAAAAATTATTGTCCCCTGCTCAGTGGTAGGTATTTGGCCTTTGGACAGGAATCTGACTTCTCTTCAGGCTGCCAGCTTCTTGAATGAAGCAAACTTTCCTTTCTACAATGCTTGCCTCTCAAGTATTTGATTTTGAGTGTCAATCAGTTGGGCTTGAGGTCAATGATAGATTTTGGCAATCAGCATAGGACTGTACCCCTACAGTGTCTTGCTCCTCTGAGTTTCCTGAAGGAAAGCCATCAGGTGTGGCATCATACTAGAATGGTCATAATGAGCCAGCTGCTCATGGCTAGCTGGTTCCAAGGCAGGTATTTTGGGGGATGTTACCAGTAATTGCCAAAACTATTTGCTTTGGAGAAATACCCACTGTTTTTCCCCTGCTCAGTACTTACTACCAACTTCTGCTTTCAGTTATTGGGAAAAGAAACAATAATATTATAAAGCCAATGACTTTTCTCTGTCTCAGAGAACTTAATGCTGTACATAGGCCTAAACAAATATGCTTTTACTCTAGAGAATTCATTTGTTGTTGTTCAGCCCTTTTCCTGTCCAAATCTTTGTGACTCCATGAACTGCAGCACACCAGGCCTCTCTGTCCCTCAAAATTTCCCAGAGTTTGCCCAAGTTCATTGCATCAATGATACCATCCAGCCATCTCATTCTTTATAGCCCTCTTCTCCTGCCTTCAGTCTTTCCCAACATCAGGATCTTTTCCAGTGAGTCAGTTCTTTGTATCAGGTGGCCAAAGGATTGGAGCTTCAGCTTCAGCATCAGTCCCTCCAGTGAACATTCAGAGTTGACTATCTTTAGGATTGACTAGTTGGATCTTCTTGCTGTCCTAGGGACTCTCAAGAGTCTTCTCCAACATCATAGTTCAAAGGCATTAATTTTTCAGTCCTCAGCCTTTTTTATTGTCTAGCTCTCACATCTACACAGGGCTTCCCTGGTGGCTCAGAGGTTAAAACGTCTGTCTCCAATGCGAGAGACCTGGGTTCGACCCCTGGGTTGGGAATATCCCCTGGAGAAGGAAATGGTAACCCACTCCAGTATTCTTGCCTGGAGAATCCCATGGATAGAGAAGCCTGGTAGGCTACAGTCCACAGGGTCGCAAAGAGTCGGACATGGCTGAGCGACTTCACCTTCACATCTATACATGACTATTGGAAAAACCATAGCTTTGACTAGACAGACCTTTGTTGGCAAAGTAATGTCTCTGCTTTTCAATACACTGTCCAGGTTTGTCATAGCTTTTCTTCCAAGGAGCCAGTGTCTTTTAATTTCATGGCTGCACTCACTGTCTGCAGTGATTTTGGAACCCAGTAAATAAAATCTGCTACTGTTTCCACTTTTTCCCGATTTATTTGCCGTTGCATGTTGGACCAGATGCCATAATCTTAGTTTCTTGAAGGCTGAATTTTAAGACAGTTTTTCTACTCTCCTCTTTTATCTTTATCAAGGGATTATTTAGTTCCTCTTCACTTTCTGCCATTAGGATGGTATCATCTGCATATATGAGGTTGTTGATATTTCTCCTGGAAGTTTTGACACCAACTTGTGATTCATCCAGCCTGGCATTTCACATGATGTACTTTGCATATAACTTAAATAAGCAGTGTGACAGTGTACAGCCTTAATGATTTCTTTTCCAATTTTGAGCCAGTCCATTTTTCCATGTCTAGTTCTAACTGTTGCTTCTTGACCAGCATACAGGTTTCTTAGGAGGCTGGTAAGGTGTTTTTGCTATTTCAATCTCTTTAAGAATTTTCCACAGTTTGTTGTGATCCACTAAGTCAAAGACTTTAGCATAATTAAACTAGTTAATTTTATGGAATTATCTTGCTTTTTCTTTGATCCAGTGGATGTTGAGAATTTTGTCTCTGGTTCCTCTGCCTTTTCTAAATCCAGTTTGCACATCTGGAAATTCTGCATTCATGTACTGTTGAAATCTAACTTGAAGGATTTTGAGCTAGCATGTGAAATTAGCACACTTGTACAATACTTTGAATATTCTTTGGCATAATTCTTTTTTGGGATTGGAATGAAAACTGACCTTTTCCTGTCCTGTGGCTACCAATGAGTTTTTCAAATTTGCTGGCATAATGAGTGCAGCACTTTCACAGCATCAGCTTTTAGGATTTGAAATAGTTCAGCTGGAATTTCAGCACCCCCTCTTGTTTGTAGTAATGCTTCCTAAGGCCCACTTGACTTCACACTCCAGGATGCCTGGCTCTAGCTGAGTGACCACACCATGAGTGGTTATCTGAGTCATTAAGACCTTTATAGTACAATTCTTCTGTGCATTCTTGCCACCTCATCTTAATCTCTTTCTTTGTGTTAGGTCCTTTCTGTCTCTGTCCTTTATTATGCCCATCTTTGCATGAACATTTCCCTTGGTATCTATAATTTTCATGAAGAGATCTCTAGTCTTTCCCATTCTGTTGCTTTCCTCTATTTCCTTACTCACAGGATAAAACTTGGACCCAGCAGACAATGGTAATTCTACACTGACATTTTTATAGACTAGTAAAAATTTACTGATATTATGTGACTCTTATAATAGGCTCACATACGATAGACATTCCACTAGATAAATCTGAAAAAAAAAAAAAACATGATTCTGTTTTAATAGATACTAAAGTGTTGATTTAACTTGAGCAGTTGAACCAAAAATAAATAAATAAATTAAAATATCACCAGCAGATAATTAAAAAGATGTTTTACATTTAGAGTATTAACAAAAAAGATAATTCATTTCTATAGGAGTAAGTATGGTATTGTTTTTCATATATTATCTCCTTACTTTTTTATCTGTTATGTCATGTATCTATTTTACTATTATCTAGATAAATATATTTCATTAAAGTGATAAAGGAGAATCATAGTATTATGCATGTTTATTTCCTCAAGCAGAATGTAGTAGTAAATTTGACGAGTGGTTTAATTTTAATTCCTGCAAAGTTCTTTGGATGATCTTGCTTTTTTTTTTTTTTTAAATTTGAGCATGAAAGTGTGCAACAGAAGATGGTTGACTTTTTGATAAGGAAATGCTAACACACATAAGGAGATCATTCTGAAAGCTACATATTAAAGCTTTAGGGCCGTTTTTATGATCTTTATCCTACACATGATTGAATAAAGCTTTAAGACTAAGATTCCCTTAGGTGTCTTAATGGTTAGGCCTAATTTATTTGACAACTTGGCTACACAGTGGCACTGTGGGTAGGCTGCTTCTCAGCACATATCTTGCGATATAGAACTCCAACAAACTAGGAACATGTGTTGTAAACTGGAGCAGTTTAACAGAGCATTTAATGATTATTTGGTTGAAAATCTCTATAAAGGGAACAGGAAATTCACACACCAGGCCGCAATGTTCTTTCCCTAAACATTTAAATGAAGTGATTAAGGGTTTATTTGCTTTTTATGTCTGCCATTTCACCATTTTAGTTTTATACACTGACTTTTATAGTGACTGACGCTGGTTCAGGAAACAGATGTGCTTTTATTAAGTGCATTTTTTTTTTTTAACAAAAAAGGAGGAAGCAATCTATCAAATGTAAATGTTATAGTTAAGATGAATAAATGCTAGAAAAATAGTCTGTAGTCAAAAGCATTCAGTGGTCCAGTCACAGAAGGACAAATACTGCATGATTTAACTTACATGATGTTTCTAATTAATGAAACTCAGAGGAGGAACGAACTAAATGGTGTTTGCCAGGGTTTGATGGGAGGGGGAAACAGAAAGTTGCTAATCAGTGTATGAAAAATTTCTTCAGTTATAGAGGATGAAAAAGTTATCTCTGATAAACAACATTGGGTCTTTAGGTGATCATAGTACACTTAACATAAGATCTACCCCCTTAACAGATTTTTAAGTGTTCTTTTACTATAAAACAAATATTTGTAAATTTTTTAACATATATATATACATATATATATATATATATATATATATATATACATACACACACACACACACACACAAATGGCTACTATAGAGGGCTATTTTTTTCTTCCCAAAATATTAAAAACTATACTTTTAGTTTTATTTAATGTTCAAAGGAAACTCCTGAATTTCTGAATAAAATGTATGATGTACACCAATGCTTTCCAATCACTTTTAGAGCAACAGGACATTTTAAAAACATAAAACAGAAACATTTATGCAAAATGATACATATTCAAATTTTAAAATATTTACTACATATATGATTTATAGGAAAATAAACAGAAACGCTCGGAGAAGGCAATGGCACCCCACTCCAGTACTCTTGCCTGGAAAATCCCACGGACAGAGGAGCCTGGTGGGCTGCAGTCCATGGGGTCGCTGAGAGTTGGACATGACTCAGTGACTTCCCTTTCACTTTTCACTTTCATGCATTGGAGAAGGAAATGGCAACCCACTCCAGTGTTTTTGCCTGGAGAATCCCAGGGACGGGGGAGCCTGGTGGGCTGCCATCTATGGGGTTGCACAGAGTCGGACACGACTGAAGCGACTTAGCAGCAGCAGCAGCAAACAGAAACGCTGGGCTGGAAGAAGCACAAGCTGGAATCAAGATTGCCGGGAGAAATATCAATAACCTCAGATATGCAGACGACACCACCCTTATGGCAGAAAGTGAAGAGGAGCTAAAAAGCCTCTTGATGAAAGCGAAAGAGGAGAGCAAAAATGTTGGCTTTAAGCTCAACATTCAGAAAACGAAAATCATGGCATCTGGTCTCATCACTTCATGAAAAATAGATGGGGAAACAGTGTCAGACTTTATTTTTTGGGGCTCCAAAATCACTGCAGATGGTGATGCAGCCATGAAATTAAAAGATGCTTACTCCTTGGAAGAAAAGTTATGACCAACCTAGATAGTATATTCAAAAGCAGAGACATTACTTTGCCGACTAAGGTCCGTCTAGTCAAGGCTATGGTTTTTCCAGCGGTCATGTATGGATATGAGAGTTGGACTGTGAAGAAGGCTGAGCGCCGAAGAATTGATGCTTTCTGAAATGTAGTGTTGGAGAAGACTCTTGAGAGTCCCTTGGACTGCAATGAGATTCAACCAGCTCATTCTAAAGAGATCAGCCTGGGTATTCTTTGGAAGGAATGATGCTAAAGCTGAAACTCCAATACTTTGGCCACCTCATGCGAAGAGTTGACTCATTGGAAAAGACTCTGATGCTGGGAGGGGTTGAGGGCACGAGGAAAAGGGGACGACAGAGGATGATATGGCTGGATGGCATCACTGACTCAATGGACGTGAGTCTGAAGGAACTCCGGGAGTTGGTGATGGACAAGGAGGCCTGGTGTGCTGCAATTCATGGGGTTGCAAAGAGTCGGACACAACTGATTGACTGAACTGAACTGAACTGAACTGAACTGAAATAGATAGTTAAATCTACAGAAGTATTCTGCCTAGAAATCTCAGTTTGTATTTTTTTAATCACAAAATTCAGAGCTAAATATCAGACAAAGGTTTCAATGATTTTTTTTTTTCTTAATGAATAGAGAGCAGATCTCAAGTATGAAAACCAAAAGAGATTCTGTTAAAGATAGTGCTCAGCATGAATGGAATGAGCAAGTTGTTAGAATCCCCAATCTCCATATTTAGAGAGATGATTAGAGGTGATTGAATGGAGGGGGTCACTTTTCCAAGGGTTGAGTCTTAAGAGCACAAGTGGCTGGTGTCTGAAGACCTTAGCATACCCAGTCCATCCCCTAGTATTAAAGAACCAAGTCATTTTTGCATTCTTAGATGAGTAAATGCCTTGTGGCCTAAAACCAGAATAGAATTCCCCGGTGCTTTAGTCAGTAGAGTCTGCCCGCAATGCAGGAGACCGGGGGTCAGTCCCTGGGTTGGGAAGATCCCTGGCAGAAGGAAATGGCAACCTGCTCCAGTATTCTTGCCTGAAGAATTCCATGGACCTGGTGGGCTACAGTCCATGGGGTCACAAAGAGTCAGACATGACTGAGTGACTAACACTTTAACTTTCACTGGACATTTTGGTTTGCCCTTTAGAGCCAGGATGAGGCCTATCTTCAGACATAGACCAATGTCTTTCATTATAAGAGGGAAAAAAAAATTGCAGACTACCATATTTTTCACTGATCATAGAGGATTCTGCATCTCTTCATGTGAGGGACAAAATAAAGCTGTTAGTATTTTGCCTCGGGGGTCCTTTTATTGGAAGCATTCAATTAATTATTGCTTTGAGGGAGTGGTTTTAGTCTCTACCTGTTATCTATTAAAATCTTCAGGTTTGCTTCTCTTAGTAGGCTTCCTGATTGACAATGTACATCACCTCTTTTGAAAAATCTTTATCTTTAGCCTAAGCAGGATTGAATAGACATGGGCTTTCATTTACTCTGAATTTTACAGGAACTTCTTATTTTTACATAAATTTTTAACCATTTCATGAATTTTCTATGTGTATATTTTAACTGTCTCTGACAATTTCAGCTCTGTCTTCACCCAAAACTTCCTTGCTGTCCTCAGCTATTGTAGAAGAGTCATTCATTTCTATTGCTCTACTTTGGGCTAAAGACATATATATTTCAAACTTGAAATTGATTATTCTTAAACTAGGTTCATATAGAACAGACTTTTTCTTCTTCCAAAAATTTTTAACAAATTTTGCAATATTTTTGTATCTTTCTGAGTTTTTTTGATACATGTATATATTTTCCTCTTTTTCTAGGTTAAACAGCAGATTTCATATAGCATTTGCTTTATATTTTCAAATCTCATGGTGTCTTTAAGTTCAAGAGCTTGATTAGTGTGTGTGTGTGTGTGTGTGTGTGTGTGTGTGTGTGTGTGTAACAGTCCTAGGTTTCTTTTTTGCTTTCATTTATTCATTCAGAACCTGGCACTCTAAGAAAATGTCTATATTCCTTCTATATTGTCAATCAGTTGTCAGCTGGTATCTTTCACATTCTGTCTGGAAATTTCCTAGCTAGGAATAAATTTTTTAGGTACATTTCCTATTTGTACATTTTTTAAGTGAAGGAAATCATTTCAGAAATCAGTGTTGCAAACTTTCCACTATTACAGTAACAAAGATCACATATCTTTAGCTTCCACTCACATTCATTGCTTGCTTTCTTTCATTTCCTCATGAACAGCATCTTAGGACCTTTCAGTTCAGTTCAGTTCAGTTCTGTCATGTCCAACTCTGTGCGACCCCATGGACTGCAGCACACCAGGCCTCCCTGTCCATCACCAACTTCCAGAGTTTCCTCAAACTCATGTCCATTGAGTCAGTGGTACCATCCAACCATTTCATCCTCTGTTGTCCCTTTCTCCACCTGCCTTCAATCTTTCCCAGCATCAGGATTTTTTAATATGAGTCAGTTCTTCACATCAGGTGGCCAAAGTATTGGAGTTTCAGCTTCAGCATCAGTCCTTCCAATGAATATTCAGGACTGATTTCCTTTAGGATGGACTGGTTGGATCTCCTTGCCGTCCAAGGGACTCTCAAGAATCTTCTCCAAACACCACAGTTCAAAAGCATCAATTCTTCAGTGCTCAGCTTTCTATTTATGTTTCTGCAAACATTTACTCATGTTCTTCTATTTTCTCCTGATACCTGAATTCATTATCATATGTCCAAGACCTAAATTATTTTTTCAGTTAGTATGTGTTATATAACAAACCACCCCAAAATGTAGCCTCTTAAAGAAAGGATAATCATTTTATCATCATTCATGACTTTTGTAAGTCAATAAATTGGAAAAAGATCAGATGAGCAGTTCAGGTTCAAAATATCTCATGTGAATGCAGTTGGATTATGCAGCTGGATATGAAATAGCAGGGTACTGGAGCTGCTAGATACTGTTCAGATATGTCTTTCTTTATGTAGTCTCAAGGTCATCTCATATAATGTTTTCACATTCAATAATCTGGGCTTCTTCCCAGTATGGGTGCCTCAAGACAGCTATAGTTTCTACACATTAGCTGGCTTCTCTCAGGGCCATAGTTCCAAGAGAGTAGAACTGTGGGTAAATAATTGCTTCAGGATTCAGTCATGACATCATTCATGCCAAACTTCATTGGGTGAAGCGGTCACAATGTCTACCCAAATACAAGAATAGGGGACGTGGACTCAATACTCAGTGGGAGGAATATTAAGGTCTCATTGTAAGAAGAGCATGTGGAATGGGCTATATTCTTAGAAGCATCTTTAGAAAATTCATTCTGCTAAAGGCTTTAGCCAAAATATTCCTACATTTTTATTTAATTTACTCTTACATTTACATTAATCAAAAATTAAGTTTTTCTAAAATGAGTGTTAAAAACTGAATTGTGTACCCTCAAAATTCCGATGTGGAAGCCCTAACCCTCAACGTGATGTTATTGGAAATGGGGTTTTTAAGCAGGTAATTAATGTTAAATGAGATCACAATAATAGTTTCCTAATGTAAGAAAATAAATTTCTGTTTAAGCCACACAGTCTGTGATATCTTCTTCTTACGGCAGCACAAGCTAACAAATACAAAAAGCAAAGCAATTGTTTTTAGCTTAAAAGATGGAAAATATGTCTTTCATATCATTCTCTGGGAGCTCACAATGCAGTTGATCAAATAATATTCTCTGAAAAGTCATGAAATAAAGAGATATGCTCAACTGTATTTAATTGCATTTAAATCACTGATTCCCAAACTCCGCTGTACATCAAGTAGTTCTCCTTTCACCCTGATGCTTCTGTTGAATCTCCTGGAATAATGTAGTTTTATGCAGTATGGTATTTTAATAAAAACTGAGCATGGCTCATTTGTATTAGATTTTCTACTTAAAGGAAATGAAGTCTACTCCAGAAATACCTCTTTCTTAGTTACGTGCATGATTATCAGATGGTGGTTACATTAATTTATACTATTTAGCTTTAACCTAGAACTTTTACATATATTGTGGAAAAGTGGATTTAAAGAGATGAATTAGTAAGGATTAATATATGCTCTTCTTGGGCTTCCCTGGTAGCTCAGACAGTAAAGAATCTGCTTGCAATTCTATCCCTGGATCAGAAAGATCCCCTGGAGAAGGAAATGGCAATCCACTCCAGTATTCTTGCCTGGAGAATTCCATGGACTGAGGAGCCTAGCAGACAGTCCTTATGTTGCAAAGAGTCAGACACGGCTCAACAACTAACACTTTCACTTCAATATATGTTCTTAATCTCTTTTAAGAAGACATTTATTGAATGTCTGCTATCAGCTACACACTGTCCTAAACATGTACTTGATGGAGAAATTAACATTTTCAAGGATTTTATAGCTAGAAGAGTAAGATAACTTTTTGTGAAAAAAGAAAAAAGGAGCTATATAATACCATGTGTTTGGCTTTCAGAATAATGATAATAATTAGAGTAGGCACTTATTGGAAACATACTGTGTTCCAAGTACAATGCTAGGCACCTTTAAGTATACCATCCATTTAAAATTTATAACAGTCAACCATATATTAGAGATACTGCCATAATCCTTTTTGCCTGAATTAAGAAGCTTAAATTCAAACAAATCAAGCAATTTGCCTGATAAATGACATACTTCTGATCAGTGAGGTTGAGAGGAAAGGCTTTGATTTGATTTTTTTATGAGTGAGCAGATTTGTGCAGAAGAGAACACTGCAGAATAAGGCTCTCCTTAGAGAGGAAGAAGCCTTGACAGTATCTTGAGGAAGTGTACATATGTCAGCCATTTGAAAATTGCAAATGGTGTGGTGTGACTCTCAACATTTTTAGCTGGGTAAAGAGAGGAACACAATCATACCATTCTGAATTACAACAAAAAAAAAACAGGTACTAGAAAAAAAAATTATGTTCAGTAAAAAATTATATTAATATAAGCCAGTAGTTCTCAAGAGGGTTGTTCAGCTCCATAAGGGACATTTTATTTCAAAAATTGTTGGACATTGCTGTCATTTACTATGTAGGGTTTGGGGCTATTAGACAGCTAGCAATGTGCAAGAAGTCCCACACAAATAATGAATTATTTTGAGCCGAGCGACATTTCAAATGTTCCTTAGGATATTCATTTAGGGAAATTCTTTTTTAAAAGTATATAAAGTCTAAATCCATTATGCATATAAACAAAAGATTTGTTGTTCTCAGGTTTACTAAACATTATTTTTTTGCAATCAAAAGACCTCAGTGTGAATCTATAGAAATTACACTTAAATTTGTTGAAAACCAGAGTCAGAGACATTCAAAATAGAAAACCACATCACTAACGGTAATGCTAAATATTTAGTTTGGTCACCAATATTGTGTGTATGTCTGCATTTGTGACTCATACACTAGATGGGATTCCACGTATAGAATAAACATCAACTTTGTTATGAGTTCTATCGTTGTATCTGTAAATGTGCAAAATTAAATGCATGTTACTTAATTATCAATAGATTTTTCTCACTTTTGAGTTAAATTTTGGGCATTGAAGCAAGTTTGTAAAAATATGAATATAGATTATTTCATTATTATTAATTTCAACTTAAGGTTTTAAAGGGAGGTTTGTGCATGTTTACAAACAGAGCAAGGAAGCATTAGATATCATAGAGAACAATAGATACTGTCTTAGCATAGATTAAATATGGAAGGCAGAATATATACATTCTTTTTCTTTTCTCCTCTGGGTTGCTATCTCTATTTTAAAATTCTCGTCTATCTAAACTTTGTTCCACTTACAGGAGTCAGGTTCTATTTTTAGCCATTAAATTGTTAACAAGAATTGCTAGATAAGATTTCTGAAAAGGCTTTTTGACAAGGGATTGTCTCTGTTCATGAGCCGCTTTTGTCTTTCCACTGTACTGCTTTTGTCGCCTTTCTGCTTAGAATGATTCCCAGAGATGTAGCAGAAACATGGCAAGCATGATGGAGAAGAGCCAAGTGATGATAGTAATGGGGCAGAAAAAGGAAAAGAGATATTGGTTCACAATCTTATGAAATCACTATACCTGCCTATATTTGACATCTTAAGTAAAATCAATAAACTCTTCACTTTTAAAGTTATTGTTTAGTTAGCCGCAGTGTCCATGCAAACTTGAGAAGAGCAACACAACATGATGGCATAGTGTAATGATGAAGAAGCCAGGATCCCTGAGGACACTGTGCACTTTACTCTCTGGAATGCCAGCTTCCTTACTTTCAGTTAGGAGAGACAAAGAAATCCACCCTTGGTTAAGACAGTATTTGTTGGGTTTTGATTACTCAGAAGCTCATTTTTAACTCATATTAAGCAATATAGAAAAGTCACTGCTTGAATGATAACAAGTCCAGGTTTTCATTCAAGCAGTTTATTGAGAGAATATCCATGGAATACAAGTACTAAAAGCTGACATTAAAATACTAAACAAGACCCTCGTTGCCTCTGTTAATTGATAGCTGCGGTTAGCACTGAGAGTTTGATACAAGTTTAAGTCTGCATTCGAAGATGATAGGACACACAGGGACTTTCTATTCAGACATTAGGAGGAAGTTAAACAGGAATAGGTCTGAAAATGTGGCCAGAAAATTGGGCAAACAAAATCAAAGATACATGTTTAAATGGTTTGTCAAATAAGAAGAGAATCAGTTCAGTTCAGCTGCTCAGTCATGTCTGACTCTTTGAAACCCCATGGGCTGTAGCATGCCAGGCTTCCCTGTCCATCACCAACTCCCAGAGCTTTCTCAAACTCATGTCCTTTGAGTCAGTTATGGCATCCAACTATTTCATCCTCTGTCGTCCCCTTCTCCTCCCACCATCAATCTTTCCCAGCATCGTGATCTTTTCCAATGAGTCAGTTCTTCCCATCAAGTGGCTGAAGTATTGGAGTTCTAAGCATCTATCCTTCCAATGAATATTCAGGACTGGTATCCTTGAGGATTGACCAGTTTGAACTCCTTGCAGACCAAGGGACTCTCAGGAGTCTTCTCCAACACCACAATTCAAAAGAATCACTTCTTTGGCACTCAGCTTATTTTATAGTCCAACTCTCACATTCATACATGACTAATGGAAAAACCATAGCTTTGGCTAGATGGACCTTTGTTGGTAAAGTAATGTCTCTGCTTTTTAATATTTTGTCTAGGGTGGTCATAGCTTTTCTTCCAAGAAGTAAGCATCTTTTAATTTCATGGCTGCAGTCACCATCTGCAGTGATTTTGGAGCCCCCCAAAATAAACTCTCTCACTGTTTCCATTGTTTCCCCATCTATTGGCCATGAACTGATGGGAACAGATGCCATAATCTTACTTTTCTGAATTTTGAGTTTTAAGACAGCTTCTTCACTCTCCTTTTTCACTTTCATCAAGAGGCTCTTTAGTTCTTTGCCTTCTGCCATAAGGGTGGTGTCATCTGCATATCTGAGGTTATTGATATTTTTCCTGGCAGTCTGGATTCCAGCTTATGTTTCACCCAGCCAAGCATTTCTCATGATGTACTCTACATGTAAGTTAAATAAGCAGAATGAAAATACACAGCTTTGATGTACTCCTTTCTCAATTTGGAACCAGTCTGTTGTAACATGTGTGGTGCTAACTGTTACTCCTTTATCTGCATACAGATTTCTCAGGAGGCAGTTAAGGTGGTCTGGTATTCCCATCTCTTTACGAAATTTCCACAGTTTGTTGTGATCCCCACAGTCAAAGGCTTTGGTGTAATCAACAAAGCAGAAGTAGCTTTTTTTTTTTTTTTTTTTCCTGGAACTCACTTTTGTTTTTTTATGATCCAAGGAATGTTGACAATTTGATTTCTGGTTCCTCTCCCTTTTCTAAATCCAGCTTGAACATCTGGAAGTTCATGGTTCACATGTTGTTGAAGCCTGATTTGGAGGCTTTTGAGCAGGATTTTGCTAGCATGTGACCTGCTTGCAGTTTTGAGATAGTTTGAACATTCTTTGGCATTGCTTTTCTTTGAGATTGGAGGGAAAACTGATCCCTACTGTAATACCTTACCTCTGAATCGACAGACTGTGTATTATTATTACATACGTTTTTGAAGTTTTCCCTGAGGATCTCATACACTTTGTTGTTAGTTTATCCGTTTGTCTTCAGTGACCATTTATTTTGTTATCCAAGAACACTGAGGATTTGAGATATTATTTCTAAACCTGGTATTTCAGGCAGAACTAATTTTATGACAAATGTCTTTCTAAATCTCTTTCTCTACCTAAGTCATGATGTTCCACTACTTCTGCAACACCAAATTAAATCAGGTACATATGTTTTAGGGGTACAGTCAGAGCCATTACTATTTAAAGCAAACTTTCAAGGTGACAGTGAGTTTAATGCCAGCTAACAAAACTATTTGAAAATTTTGCTTTTAATAACTGTGTGCTTAAAAACTTATTACAATAAGATAAATGAATAGAATGTGAGAATCTAAATTGAAATGTTATGTTGTAATGTATTCAGGTCATGTTTATATTCTTAACATTTTTAGAAATCAAAGAGAATTTGTCAAAAACAAAGCTCTTAATAATATTTAAGAACTTATAATTCTCTCATCACTTTCAGGCAGTCTGACATAAATGAATGATCTCTGGGAAATGCTTTTTTATTAAATAGAGTAGTGAGAAAAAAAATGCCACTTCTATAATGTTTATTAGCTAATCTTTTTAACATTAGTGAGATCACCACCAAATATAAATTAATTGATTAAAGTATGTAAAACTTTGGAAGGAAACAGCAATAAATAATAAAAATCAAGAACTATCCCAAACAGCTATGTCTTGGATATAAATCATTCTGTTATATCTGGAGAAAATGACAATATATGTCATCTATTAGCAATGTCTTCATGAATAATTTATCCTACTAACAGTCAAGGAGTGATTTCAACCATATATTAGTGAACACATAATACACTTTTTCATATAGTTTCTAGTCTCTTTTCAGATATTCTCCATTGCTTACCTTCTACATAATAATGACTCACCACTCATTATTAGGAAAACCACTCAGTAGAATTTTGAGCTCTGTTTCAGGTAGATGCTATTCACTTTGGTTAAGTCAGTTTCTATCTCATTATCTTACTTTCTTCATCTTTGCTTCTCAAATTAGAGTTCAAATACTTATCATGATATACGATAAGGTAGTAAGGTATTGGACCATAGAAAACTCACATGCTTATTAATTTTTAATAAATAATTATAAATAAGTAGACAAGTTCTATGACTTTATGCAAAATAAAGCTCCATAATAAAGAAACCAATGGCTTATTGAGAAACTTGTTCACACCTTGATCCAAGATTATTTTTTATTCACAGCACCCACGTATATTAACTTATTAACATAATATTTTTCATTTCTGTTATTAATATACCCTCTTTGGGGGGAGTGCCAAAGGTTAATTAAAGAGATATTTATTTCTGATTTTCAGTTACTTCTTTAGCTAATTAATATATTTTTCAGAGAAGCGGGAGCTCCAAAATGTTTCACTTTTAGATAACTTTTCCTCTCAGTTGACAGCACCTTTAATACACCAGTCCCTGTGCTCCTATGTCAATGTTATCTATTATGACCTGGTACAACTTAGAGAGTCCATGCTAGGCAGGTTTGTCTATAAATATTTACCTGAAAAGCAGTTGAATGGGATATTCTCTTTTCTTCATCCTGCAGCCACAGAACATGGATAGACAGGGAATAGCTGGGAGATGGGTGTACATCCCTTGCAGCAGACTCAGTGTATCAGAGACCTGAAAGGGCTTGCCAGCCATCATCTGGATCAGTCTCCTACACTGGGCAGATGAATGACCAAAGATATTGCAAAAGTAGTTGTCTATTTTATTTAACATTATATCCTCAACACTTTTGAGTATTCTAAGGATCTATATATCATTATCAGGAATTCTATACCTGAGAATAAACTAAGATAGTAATTTTGATTTTATTCTAATTTCCAGACAGCAGACCTGCCAGATAAATAAGATCAAATAGATTATAAATGGAAGGATTACAACTTGCTATCTCTAGTGTCTGGCTTGTAACAAGAACTTAATATTAGTTAATGGTGACAGGATGTATCTACTTATATAAATAATAGCTCTTGGTATTACAGGTATGTGTGAACTGTGGCAGAATTTTCATTGTGTATTTATGGGACTCAAAGTTTAAATTATATACTGATCCAGGTAACAAACTTGTTTGAGTGAATTGAGGTTAATAAATCTCCTCAATGGAATATTTTCCTCCAATAATGACTTATCTTCTTGTTTAGTTTGTTTTAAGTCTGTGTGCTATTTAGCTTACAAAGTAAGTAATCAACACTGAGAGAGTCACTGGACAAGACAAGCCTGAACCATCTGCTTTCAGTCACTTTTTAATTCAAATAGTATTTTCTGTGTTGTTATTAATCTTATGACTTTATGCTGAGCATGTAAAGGAAAGGATCAGAGTGACAATTCAGTGAAATTGTATAACATGGGAAAGGTCAAAGGTATACAATCTAGTATTATCTTTCAGAGAACATATGAGGCCCTGAAATTCTGAAACCTAATTCCTGTCACAAAGCTTATAAAATGAAGAAGAAAAAAACAAACAAAACATAAATCAGGCCCTTTGCTACTATCTAGAGCAGTAAGAGCCATAACAATTTAATCTGTTTGAATTACAAAGTCAGTAATGTAATCTCTAACTCACAGTTTTATAATTAGGATTATGTTTGTACTCTGCCCTTAGTCACTCAGTCATGTCTGACTTTTTGTGATACCATGGACTGTAGCTCGCCAGGCTCCTTTGTCCATGGGGATCCTCTAGGCAAGAATACTGGCCTGAATGTCATGCCCCCTCCAGGTTATCTTCTCAACCCAGGGGCTGAAGCCAGCTCTTCTTCATTGCAGGCAGATTCTTTTCTGTCTGAGTTAGCAGGGAAGCCCACAAATACTGGAGTGGGTATCCTATTCCTTCTCCAGGGGATCTTCTCAACCCAGGAATCAACCCAGGGTCTCCTGCATTGCAGGTAGATTCTTTACCAGTTGAGCTTCTGGGGAAGTCCAGAATTGAGTTTAGTTTCCTTCAAATAAAGAATTTTATGTGGGTACTTTTTTAAATAAGCTTTGTAGTGCCCAATATGTTATTGTTTTAAAGGTTGATGTTTAAAAAATATATTATACATGTTTCAATGCCATTCTCCCAAATTATCCCACCCTCTCCCTCTCCCACAGAGTCCAATTAAAATAAATTCATATTAAAAAAAGAATGAGATAAACAACCAGAAAAAAAAGTCTCATCTTTAATATATTTGAAAATCTATTAATAATGATGTTAAAAACATAGCTGATTTAGTATATAAAATACCATTGTTAGGCAAGATTTTCCAATTATTCCATTAAATTATTTTATTTATTTATTTTTAAATTTTTATTTTTACTTTATTTTACTTTACAGTACTGTATTGGTATTGCCATACATTGACATGAATCCACCATGGGTGTACATGTGTTCCCAAACATGAACACCCCTCCCACCTCCCTCCCCATAACATCTCTCTGGGTCATCACCGTGCACCAGCCCCAAGCATGCTGTATCCTGCGTTGGACATAGACTGGCCATTCGATTCTTACATGATAGTATACATGTTACAATGCCATTCTCCCAAATCATCCCACCCTCTCCCTCTCCCTCTGAGTCCAAAAGTCCGTTATACACGTGGGCCAAATAACTAAATAGACATTTCTCCAAAGAAGACATATGGATGGCTAACAAACACATGAAAAGATGCTCAACATCACTCATTATTAGAGAAATGCAAATCAAAACCACAATGAGGTACCACTTCACACCAGTCAGAATGGCTGCAATCCAAAAATCTGCAAGCAATAAATGCCGGAGAGGGTGTGGAGAAAAGAGAACCCTCTTACACTGTTGGTGGGAATGCAAACTAGTACAGCCACTTTGGAGAACAGTGTGGAGATTCCTTAAAAAATTGCAAATAGAACTACCTTATGACCCAGCAATCCCACTGCTGGGCATACACACCGATGAAACCAGAATTGAAATAGACACATGTACCCCAATGTTCATTGCAGCACTGTTTATAATAGCCAGGACATGGAAACAACCTAGATGTCCATCAGCAGATGAATGGATAAGAAAGCTGTGGTACATATACACGATGGAGTATTACTCAGCTGTTAAAAAGAATACATTTAAATCAGTTCTGATGAGATCCATTAAATTATTTTATACCATTTTCCTCTAGTCACCCATTGTATTTATTTTCTAATTTATTTTTATTAAAGTATAGTTGAATTACAATATTGCATTAATTATTGTTGTATAGCAAAATAACCCAGTTATACATTTTTGTTTTTGTTCAGTTGCTAAGTAATATTTGACTTTTTGTAGCCCCATGAACTGCAGCACCCCAGGTTCCTCCATTCTCCACTATCTCCAGGAATTTGTTCAGATTCATGTCCATTGAGTCAATGATGGTATCTAACCATCTTATTCTCTGCTGCCCGCTTCTTTTGCCTTCAGTCTTTCCCAGAATCAGGGTCTTTTCCAGTGAGTCAGCTCTTTATATCAGGTGGCCAAAGTATTGGAGCTTCAGCATCAGTCCTTCCAATGAATATTCAGGGTTAATTTCCTTTAGGGTTGACTGGTTTGCTCTCCTTGCTGTCCAACGGACTCTCAAGAGTCTTCTTCAACACCACTGAAGAACTGATGAAAGCATCAATTCCTTGGCACTCTGCCTTCTTTATGGTCCAATTCTCACATCTGTACATGACTACTGGTAAAGGATAGATTTGTCTACACTGAACTTTGTTGGAAAAGTGACTTCTCTGCTTTAAAAAAAATAAATAAATTTGTTTATTTATTTTAAGGATAATTGTTTTACAGAATTGGTTTGGTTTCTGCCAAACAACAATATGAATCAACCATAGGTATACATATGTCCCCTCCCTCTTGAACCACCTTCCCATCTCCCTCCCCATCCCACCCCTCTAGGTTGTTACAGAGCTCTGATTTGAGTTCTCTGAGTCACACAAGAAATTCCCATTAGCTATTTATTTTACATATGGTAGTGTAATTTCCATGTTACTCTCTCCATACATTTCCCCCTCCTTCTACCCCCTTCCCCCGTACCATTCCTATAAATCTGTTCTCTATGTCTAAGTCTCCACTGCTGCCCTGCAAATAATTTCATGAGTAACATCTTTCTAGTTTCCATATATATTTGTTAGTATTTGAGATTTGTGTTTCTCTATTTGACTTACTTTACTCTATATAATAGGGTCCAGATTATATGCTGCCTAAGTTTGTCATAGCTTTCCTTCCAAGGAGCAAACATCTTACTTTCATGGCCGCAGCCCTTGTCCACAGTGATTTTGGAGACTAAGAAAATAAAATCTGTCACTCTTTCTACTTTTTACCCCTTCTATTTGCCATGAAGTGATGGGACCAGAGGCCATGATCTTAGCTTTTTTATAGTTGAGTTTCAATCAGCTTTTTCACTCTCGTCTTTCACCCTTATCAAGAGGTTCTTTAGTTGCTCTTCACTTTCTGCCATCAGGGTGGTTTCATTTGCATAGCTGAGGTTGTTATTTCTCCTGGTGATCTTGATTCCAGCCTGTGATTCATTCAGCCAGATATTTCACATGATGTACTCTACATATAAGTTAAATAAACTTTAGTTAAATAAACTTAGGATGCCAGTATACAGTCTTGGCCTTCTTCTTTCCCAATTTTGAACCAGTCAGTTTCTTCAAGTCTGGTTCTAACTGTTGCTTTTTGACTACATATAGGTTTCTTAGGAGACAGGTAAGGTGATCTGCTATACTCCCTTCTCTTTAAGAATTTTCCAGCTTTTATGATCCACACAGTTAAAGGCTTTAGCATAGTCAATAAAGCAGAAATAGTTGTTTTTCTGAAATTCCCTTGCTTTCTCCATGATCCCACAAATGTTGGAAATTTGATCTCTGGTTCCTCTGCCTCTTTGACACTCAGCTTGTACATCTGCAAGTTCTCAGTTTATGTACTGCTGAATCCTAACTTAAAGGATTATGAGCATAAGCTTACTAATGTGTGAAATGAGTACAATTGTAATTGGAACATTATTTGGCATTGCCTTTCTTTGGGATTATGTAAATACTGACCTTTTCTAGTCCTGTGGCCACTGATGATCTTTCCAAATTTTGCTGATATAGTGAGTACAGCACTTTAACAGCATCATCTTTTAGGATTTGAAATAGCTTAGCTGGAATTCTGTCACCTCCACTAGCTTTGTTCATGCTAATGCTTCCTAAGGCCCACTAGACCTTACACTCCAGGACGAATCTAGGAGAGTAACCACACCGTCATGGTTATTTGGGTCATTAAGATATTTTCTGTATAGTTCATCTGTGTATACTTGTCATCTCTTCTTAACATTCTATGTTTCTGTTAGGTCTTTACCATTTTTGTCCTTTATCATGCCCATCCTTACATGAAAGTTCCCTTTATATATCTAATTTTCTTGAATAGAACTTTAATCTTTCCCATTCTATTGTTTTCCTCTGTTTCTTTACACTGTTCATTTAAGAAGACTTTCTTATCTCTCCTTGCTATTCTCTGGAACTCTGCATTCAGTTAGGTTTATCTTTCCCTTCCTCCTTTTCCTTTCATTTCTCTTTTTTTCTCAGCTATTTGTAAGGCCTTACCTTATTGCATTTCTTTTTCTGGGGACTATTTTGGTCACCACAGCCTCTACAGTGTTACAAACTTCCATCCATAGTTCTTCAAGAACTCTGTCTATGAGATCTAATCTCTTGAACCTATTCATCACTTTCTTTGTGTAATTATAAGTGAAAGCGTTAGTCACTCAGTCATGTATGATTTTTGTGACTCCATGGACTGTAGCCCTTCAGGCTCCTCTGTCCTTGGGATTATCCAGGCAAGAATACTGGAATGGGTTGCCATTCCCTTCCTCAGGGGATCTTCCCAACTGAGGGATCGTACCCAGGTCTCTCACATTGTGGGCAGATTCTTTACCATCTGAGCCACCAGTGGGTAAAATCATAAGGGATATGATTTAGGTAATTCCTGATTGGCCTAGTGGTTTCCCCCATTTTCTTCAATTTAAGCCTGAATTTTGCAATAAAGAGCTGATGATCTGAGCCACAGTCAGTTCCAGTGTTTTTTGTTTGTTTGTTTGTTTGTTTTTGTTTTTTGCTGACAATATAGAGATTCTCCATCTTTGGCTGCAAAAAAATATAATGAATCTGATTGAAATAGAAACATCTGGTGATGTCCATGTGTACAGTAGTCTCTTGTGTTGTTGGAAAATGGTATTTGCTATCACCAGTATGTTCTCTTGGCAAAACTCTGTTAGCCTTTGACCTGCTTCATTTTGTACCCCAAAGCCAAACTTGCTGTTACTCCAGGTATCTTTTGACTTCTTTTTGGTGTTAGTTCTAGAATGTGTTGTAGGTCTTCACAGAATTGGTCAACTTCAGCTTCTTAGACATCAGTGCTTGGGGCACAGACTTGGTACTATCATGTTGAATGGTTTGCCTTGGAAACGGACTGAGATCATTCCATTTATTTTAGGGTTGGGTACATCATATCAGACTCTTGTTGACTATGAGGGTTACTCCATTTCTTCTAAAGGATTCTTTACCACAGTAGTAGATATAATGATCATCTGAAATAAATTCATCTCTTCCTGTCCATTTTAGATCACTGATTCCTAAGATGTCAATGTTCAATTTTGTCATGTCCTGCTTGACCAGATCTAATTTATCTTGATTCATGGACCAAAATTCCAGGTTCACATACAATATGTTTCTCTACAGCATCAGATTTCACATGTCCACATCTGAGCATCCTTTCTGCTTTGGCCCATCTGCTTCGTTCTTTCTGTAGCTCTTACTAATTGTCCTCTAATCTGGGGGCTCATCTTTCAGTGTCATATCTTTTTGCCTTTTCATATTGTTCATGGTGTTCTTGAGGCAAGAATAATGAAGGGTAGTCATTTCCTCCTTCAGTGGACTGTATTTTGTCAGAATTCATCATTATGACCTGTCAATCTTGGGTGGCCTTGCACAGAATGGTTCATTGTTTTCATATTATTTTTCATTATGGTTTATCACAGGTTATTGAATATAGTTCCCTGTACTATACAGTCGGACCTTGTTTATCTATTCCATATACACTAGTTTGTATCTGCTAATCCCAAATTCCTAATCCCAACCCTCCCATCTCCTTCACCTTGGCAACCAGTAGTCTATTCTCTATGTCCTTGATTCTATTTCATAGATATATTTGTGTTGTATATAAGATTCTATGTATTAGTAATATCATATGGTGTTTGCCTTTTTTTTTCTGATTTACTGCACTTAGTACAATAATCTCTAGTAGCATCCATTATTGCTTCAAATGACATTATTTCATTCTTTTTATGGCTGAGTAGTATTCTATTATATATATAAAATATACCACATCTTCTTATCCAGTCATCTATCTATGGACATTTAGGTTGTTTCCATGTCTTGGCTATTGTGAAGAGTGCTGTTGTGAACATCATTTCAGTTCAGTTCAATCGTTAAGTCATGCCCAACTCTCTGTGACCCCATGAACTGCAGCATGCCAGGCTTCCTTGTCCATCCCCAACTCCTGGAATTCACCCAAAACCATGTCCATTGAGTCGGTGATGCCATCCAACAATCTAATTCTCTGTCGTCCCCTTCTCCTCCTGCCCTCAATCTTTCCCAGTATCAGGGTCTTTTCAAATGAGTCAGTTCACTGCATCAGGTGGCCAAAGTATTGAGGTGCCTCTATATCTTTGAGATAGAATTTTGTCTGGATATATGCTCGTGAGTGAGACTGCTGAATCATATGGAAGTTCCATTTTTAGTTTTCTGAGAAACCTCTCTACTGTTTTCCACTATGGCTGCACCAACTACATTCTCACCAGTAGTGTAGGAGAGTTCTATTTTGTCTACACCCTCTCCAGTATTTGCTATATGCAGAAATTTTAACAATGGCCATTCTGATTAGAATGAGGTGGTACTTCATTGTAGTTTTGATTTGCATTTCTCTAATAAATAGGATTGAATGTATTTTTATGTCACACATTGAATTTAATTATCACAATCTTTTAGTTACTTTGAAACTGAAATAAATCTTCAGTTCCTATTTGTGTTTCATAGCATTGATAGTTTTGAGGAATCTGAGCCAATTTTTCTGTAGAATGCCCCTCAGATTTGGTTTACTGATGTATTCTGATGATTAAATTTTGACTGTGCATTTTTGACACTAATATCATATAATTAATTTTTTATCCTTTTCAGAAGGTCACATCGGGAGACATGCATTATCAATTTAACCACATTTGTTGATGTTGAATACATTTATTTGCTCTTATCCATAGTTTCATATGAATTGAACCATGGAATATATATCTTTTGTGCCTGGCCTCAGTGTTGCCTGTTTGAGTAATGTGCTCTTTTTATTGCTGAGTAGGTACCTTCTAAATCAAGTTGGTAATTTAAAGTAAAAGTCATATGGTAATATCTGAGATTTTGCTGGTCACACACTGGTCTCTACTATGAAATTAACTTAAAAAAAAAGTATAACCCTTTAAAAATATAAAGGCCATCTGTGGCATTCAAGTTGTATAACTATAAGCCCCAGGCCAAATTTGTCCAGTTGATTGTAATTTGCCAACCCATACTGTTTGTGAGTTATTGAGAGTATCTTTTGCTATTCAACTTTTGATAGATGTTTTGATTGTATTTTGTTTTGCAATATTATGAATGAAATTACCAAGGGAATTTCTGTAGAAGTCTTTCCAGGGATATATTTACTTATTGTAACAAGATATCAGTTCAGTTCAGTTCAGTCTCTCAGTCATGACCGATTCCTTGTGATCCCATGAATCGCAGCACTCCAGGCCTGCCTGTCCATCATCAACTCCTGGAGTTCACTCAAATTCACGTCCATCCAGTCAGTGATGCCATCCAGCCATTTCATCCTCTGTCGTCCCCTTATCTCCTGCCCCCAATCCCTCCCAGCATCAAAATCTTATCCAATGAGTCAACTCTTCTCATGAGGTGGCCAATGTAGTGGAGTTTCACCTTTAGCATCATTACTTCCAAAGAAATCCCAGGGCTGATCTCCTTCAGAATGGACTGGTTGGATCTCCTTGCAGTCGAAGGGACTCTCAAGAGTCTTCTCCAATACCACAGTTTAAAAGCATCAATTCTTCAGCGCTCAGCTTTCTTCACAGTCCAACTCTCACACCATACATGACTAGTGGAAAAACCATAGCCTTGACTAGATGGACCTTTGATGGCAAAGTAATGTCTCTGCTTTTGAATATGCTATGTAGGTTGGTCATAACTTTTCTTCCAAGGAGTAAGCATCTTTTAATTTCACGGCTGCAGTCAACATCTGCAGTGATTTTGGAGCCCCTCAAAATAAAGCCTGACATGTTTTTTATCTGACACTGTTTCCATTGTTTCCCCATCTATTTCCATGAAGTGATGGGACCAGATGCCATGATCTTCGTTTTCTGAATGTTGAGCTTTAAGCCAACTTTTTCACTCTCCTCTTTCACTTTCATCAAGAGGCTTTTAGCTCCTCTTCACTTTCTGCCATAAGGGTGGTGTCATCTGCATATCTGAGGTTATTGATATTTCTCCTGGCAATCTTGATTCCAGCTTGTGTTTCTTCCAGTCCAGCATTTTTCATGATGTACTCTGCATGGAAGTTAAATAAGCAGGGTGACAATATACAGCCTTGACATACTCCTTTTCCTATTTGGAACCAGTCTGTTTTTCCATGTCCAATACTAATTGTTGCTTTCTGACCTGCATATAGGTTTCTCAAGAGGCAGGTCAGGTGGTCTAGTATTCCCATCTCTTTCAGAATTTTCCACAGTTTATTGTCATCCACACAGTCAAAGGCTTTGGCGTAGTCAATAAAGCAGAAATACATGTTTTTCTGGAACTCTCTTGCTTTTTCGATGATCCAGCGGATGTTGGCAATTTGATCTCTGGTTCCTCTGCTTTTTCTAAAACCAGCTTGAAAATCAGGAAGTTTATACATAACATTAATTTTACATTTTAATCATCTTAGATGTACAATTCAGTAGCATTAAGTACATTCACAGAGTTGTACTACAATCACCACAATCATTTCAAAATGTTTTCATCATATCAAGAAGAAACTGTGCTCATTAAATAAAACCTCTCTATTCTCCTCTGTTCCCATCTTCCTATTTTTTTGTATAAGTACCTAGATACGGAATTGCTGGGTCTTAGGGCAGGTATATGTTTAATTTTGTAAGAAACTGCTGAAGCATTCTCTAAAATGATTCTACCATTATACCCTCCCACAGACAAAGCATAGGAGTTGTCAGTACTCCACATCTTCACCAACATTTGATACTATCAGTCTTTCAAAAATTTAATCATTCTACTGAGTGTGTTGCTGTCATTCTGAGGCTTAGGTTTCTCAATGTCTTAATCTACCATCCCCATATGTTCCCCCTGCATGATAAAAACCTGGTTCCTATCTTCTGTACAAACTGTGAGCAGGGAATAGAGGACATGAGAGTCAAGCAGTTTCTCAGGAGAATGTTGTTCAGAATATGCCCCATCCCTTCCACTTTCATTACATAGACTGGTTACAGGGCCACAGGTAGCAGTAAGAGAAGCAGCAAAATGTGATTTTTATCTAGAAAACCTCTTGTGCTTTTATAATCCTGGAATTATAAAAGAAATAAGGAGAAGACTGGCTCTTTTACAGATAGCTACCATATACTTTTAAACTTTTGAAACATGTTACAGGTATGTTTATTTGAACTTTCCTTTTCCAATATTAACCTGTCTCCAAGTAGGAATAAACTAATGTTCTATACCTTTAAAAACCAAAAAGGAATATGTGATTTAATATATTGGATACTCTGTATGATTTAAGATAATAATATTTCCCTACGAAAGAAGAAAAAGAAAAAGAAAAAAAAATACTCCTGTGTATTCTTGAATAATAAAGTATTAGTGATAATGGGGACTTCCAGCAAGATCCAATGAGATAATAATCATTTTCTCCACAGTCCTTTCTAATGAACAATGATATTCTTTTCTATGGACAATTTTAGGTATGTGGGACCTGAATTTCTTGTAAGGCAGCCATTCAAATTCTATGCAGATTAAATGAATAACAAATTAATTTAGGGATCAATATTCATAAACATTTAATATTAATTAGTGTCAAAGGTGATGGAATTCCAGTTGAGCTAGTTAAAGTGTTGCACTCAATATGGTAGCAAATTTGGAAAACTCAGCAGTGGCTACAAGACTAGAAAAGATCAGTTTTCATTCCCATCCCAAATAAAGGCAATACCAAAGAATGTTCAAATTACTGCACAATTGCACTCATCTCACACGGTAGGAAAATAATCCTCAAAATTCTCCACGCCAGGCTTCAACAGTATGTGAACCATGAACTTCCATATGTTCAAGCTGGATTTAGGAAAGGCAGAGGAACCAGAGATTAAATTGCCAATATCCGTTGGGTCATAGAAAATGCAAAGAGAGTTCCAGGAAAACATTTACTTCTGCTTTATTGACTATGCCAAGGCCTTTGACTGTGCGGATCAAAACAAACTGTGGAAAATTCTGAAAGAGATGGAAATACCAGACCACCTTACCTGCCTCCTGAGAGATCTGTATGCAGGTAAAGAAGCAACAGTTAGCCCCAGACATGGAACAACAAACTGGTTCCAAACTGGGAAAGGAGCATGTCAATGCTGTATATTATCACCCTGCTTCTTTAACTTATGCAGAATGCATCATGAGAAATGCTGGGCTGGATGAAGCACAAGGTGGAATCAAGGTTGCTGGGAGAAATATCGATAACATCAGATATATAGATCACATAACCCTTATGTTATAAAGTGAAGAAGAACTGGAGATCCTCTTGATGAAAGTGAAAAAGAGGAGTGAAAAAGCTGGCTTAAAACTCAACGTTCAGAATACTAAGATCATGGCATCTGTTCCCATCACTTCATGGCAAAGAGATGGGGAAACAATGGAAACAGTGAGATAATTTCTTTCCTTGGGCTGCAAAATCACTGCAGATGGTGGCTGCAGCCATGAAATTAAAACATACTTGCTCCTTGGAAGAAAAGCTATGACCAACTTGGAAAGCATTTTTAAAAAAGAGACATTACTTTGCCAACAAAGGTCTGTCTAGTCAAAGCTTTTGTATTTCCAGTACTTGTGTATGGGTGTGAGAGTTGGACTATAAAGAAACCTCGGTACCAAAGAATTGATGCGTTTGAACTGTGGTGTTGGAGAAGACTCTTGAGTCCCTTGGACTGCAAGGAGATCCAACCAGTGCATCTTAAAGGAAACCAGTACTGAATGTTCATTGGAAAGACATGCTGAAGCTGAAATTCCAATACTCTGACCACCTGATGCGAAGAACTGACTCATTAGAAAATATCCTTTTGTTGGGAAAGATTGAAGGCAAGAAGAGAAGGGGACAACAGAAGATGAGATTGTTGAATGGCATCACTGACAGGATAGACATGAATTTGAGCAACCTCCAGGAGTGTGATGGACA
Organism: Capra hircus; assembly: GCF_001704415.2. NCBI lineage: Eukaryota > Metazoa > Chordata > Mammalia > Artiodactyla > Bovidae > Capra > Capra hircus. Next base: position 49,910,291 of record NC_030833.1, on the reverse strand, counting down.
GGGAAGACTGGTGTGTTGCAGTCCATGGGGGTCACAAAGAATCAGAGAAACTGAGCAACGGAACTGAACTGAGTATCCAATGTGAATTTTATTTTACTTTTTTCACTTAAGACCAATTTCTCATTTTCACACTTTTCAAATAACTGAGAATTTGGTGTGAAGTTTTAAGAGCTTTGCTGGTGGTTCAGTGGTAAAGAATTCACCTTCAATGCAACAGGCGTGGATTCAATTCCTGGTTTGGAAAGATCATCTGGAGGAGGGCATGGCTATTCACTTTTGTATTCTTGCTAGGAGAATCTCCTAGACAGAGAAGCAAGGGGGAATATAACCCGTAGAGTCACAAACAGTTGGACATGACTGAAGCGAATAAGCATAGCACAGCACACTTATAGTTTTAAAAAATTATCTTGGGTTAATATATGTTTTTAATTGATAGAAAAATAATTATACTCATTGTATTGGTTTAAATGATACCAATGAATAAAATTACTTACTTTAGATAATATTAATACTTTCCTTGGTGTTATCTTTTCAATAGCATATTATAAAATACAAATTTTATACTCTAGTAAAGTTGAGTGCAAATTGCAAAGAAGTAATATCAGTGCTGAGTTAAATTCACCCATTCCAGTCCATTTTAGTTCGCTGATCCCTAGAATGTCGACAGTCACTCTTGCCATCTCCTGTTTGACCACTTCCAATTTGCCTTGATTCATGGACTTGACATTCCAGGTTCCTATGCAATATTGCTCTTTACTGCATTGGACCTTGCTTCGATCACCAGTCACATCCACAACTGGGTATTGTTTTTGCTTTGGCTCCATCCTTTCATACTTTCTGGAGTTATTTCTCTACTGATCTCCAGTAGCATATTGGGCACCTACTGACCTGGGGAGGGCCTCTTTCAGTATCCTACCATTTTGCCTTTTCATACTGATCATAGGGTACTCAAGGCAAGAATACTGAAGTGGTTTGCCATTCCCTTCTCCAGTGGACCACATTCTGTCAGACCTCTTCACCATGACCTGCTCATCTTGGGTGGCCCCATGGGCATGGCTTAGTTTCACTGAGTTAGACAAGGCTGTGGTCCTAGTGTGACTAGATTGACTAATTTTCTGTGATTATGGTTTCAGTGTGTCTGCTTCTGGTACCCTCTTGAAACACCTGCCGTCTTACTTGGGTTTCTCTTACCTTTGACGTGGGGTATCTCTTCATGGTTACTCCAGCAAAGTGCAGCCACTGCTCCTTACCTTGGACGAGGGGTATCTCCTCACCGCTACCCCTCCTGACCTGGAATGTGGCATAGCTAGCTCCTGTAGGCCTTCCTGGCCGCCGACCCTGACCTCAGATGTGGGATAGCTCCTCCCGGCTGCTCCTGCACTGTTGCAGCCTGGCACTTTTGGACGCCGCCCCTGACCTCAAAAGCAGGGGGCAATTATATCTAATACTGTGGGCAGGAATCCCTTAGAAGAAATGGAATAGCCATCATGGTCAACAAGAGAGTCCGAAATGTGCTACTTGGATGAAATTTCAAAAACGACAGAATGATCTCTGTTCGTTTCCAAGGCAAACCATTCAAATATCACAGTAATCCAAGTCTATGCCCCAACCAGTAATGCAGAAGAAGCTGAAGTTGAACGGTTCTATGAAGACCTACAAGACCTTTTAGAACTAAAACCCAAAAAAGATGTCCTTTTCATTACAGGGGACTGGAATGCAAAGGTAGGAAGTCAATAAACACCTGAAGTAACAGGCAAACTTGGCCTTTGAATACAGAATGAAGCAGGGTAAACACTAATAGAGATTTGCCTAGAAAATGCACTGGTCATAGCAAACACCTTCTTCCAACAACACAAGAGAAGGCTCTACACATGGACATCACCAGATGGTCAGAACCACAATCAGATTGATTATATTATTTGCACCCAAAGATGGAAAAGCTCTATACAGTCAACAAAAACAAGACCAGGAACAGACTGTGGCTCAGATCATGAACTTCTTATTGGCAAATTCAGACTTAATTGAAGAAAGTAAGGAAAACTACTAGACCATTCAGGTATGACCTAAATCAAATCCCTTATGATTATACAGTGGAAGTGAGAAATAGATTTAAGGACCTAGATCTGATAGATAGAGTGCCTGATGAACTATGGAATGAGGTTTGTAACATTGTACAGGAGACAAGGATCAAGAATATCCCCATGGAAAAGACATGCAAAAAGGAAAATGGCAGTCTGAGGAGGCCTTACAAATAGCTGTGAAAAGAAGAGAAGTGAAAAGCAAAGAGAAAAGGACAGTCATAAGCATCTGAATGCAGAATTCCAAAGAACAGCAAGGAGAGATAAGAAAGCCTTCCTCAGTGATCAATGCAAAGAAATAGAGGCAAACAACAGAATGGGAAAGACTAGAGATCTCTTCAAGAAAATTAGAGATACCAAGGGAACATTTCATGCAAAGATAGCCTCAATAAAGAACAGAAATGGTATGGGCCTAACAGAAGCAGAAGGTATTAAGAAGAGGTGGCAAAAATACACAGAAGAACTGTACAAAAAAAGATCTTCATGACCAAGATAATCAAGATGGTGTGATCACTCACCTAGAGACAGACATCCTGGAATGTGAAGTCAAGCGGGCCTTAGAAAGCATCACTAGGAACAAAGCTAGTGGAGGTGATGGAATTCCAGCTGATCTATTTCAAATCCTGAAAGATGATGCTGTGAAAGTGCTGCACTCACTATGCCAGCAAATGTGGAAAACTCAGCAGTGGCCACAGGACTGGAAAAGGTAAATTTTCATTCCAATCCCAAAGAAAGGGCAATGCCAAAGAATGCTCAAATTACACAACTGCTCTCCATCTCTTGACGATCCGTGATATTAATGTACTTTACGATTAAATCGATTTTAGTTGCTGTCTCGTTAGTTGTATTTGAAGTAGTGTTGGACTCGACTGTGCAACTTCAGTTTTGCTTTTCACTTTCATGCACTGGAGACGAAAATGGCAACCCACTCCAGTGTTCTTGCCTGGAGAATCCCAGGGACGGTGGGCTGCTGTCTATGGGGTCACACAGAGTTGGACACGACTGAAGTGACTTAGCAGCAGCAGCAGCACACATTAGTAAAGTAATGCTCAAAATTTTCCAAGCCAGTCTTTGGCAATACGTGAACCGTGAACTTCCAGATATTCAAGCTGGTTTTAGAAAAGGCAGAGGAACCAGAGACCAAATTGCCAACATCTGCTGGATAATAGAAAAAGCAAGAGAGTTCTAGAAAAACATCTATTTCTGCTTTATTGACTATGCCTTTGACTGCGTGGATCACTATACACTGTGGAAAATTCTGAAAGAGATGGGAATACCAGACCACCTGACTTGCCTCTTGAGAAACCTATATGCAGGTCAGGAAGCAGCAGTTAGTACTGGATATGGAAAAACAGACTGGTTCCAAATAGGAAAAGGAGTGCATCAAGGCTATATATTGTCACCCTGCTTTTAACATCTATGCAGAGTGCATCATGAGAAACGCTGGACTGGAAGAAACACAAGCTGGAATCAAGAGTGCTGGGAGAAATATCAATAACCTGAGATATGCAGATGACACCACCCTTATGGCAGAAAGTGAAGAGGAACTAAAACGCCTCTTGATGAAAGTGAAAGAGGAGAGTGAAAAAGTTGGCTTAAAGCTCAACATTCAGAAAACAAAGATCATGGCATCTGGTCCCATCACTTCATGGGAAATAGATGGGGAAACAGTGGAAACAGTGTCAGACTTTATTTTGGGGGGCTCCAGAATCACTGCAGATGGTGACTGCAGCCATGAAATTAAAAGATGCTTACTACTTGGAAGAAAAGTTATGACTAACCTAGATAGCATATTCAAAAGCAGAGACATTACTTTGCTAAAAAAGGTCTGTCTAGTCAAGGCTATGTTTTTTCTTGTGGTCATGTATGGATGTGACAGTTGGACTGTGAAGAAAGCTGCATGCCGAAGAACTGATGCATTTGAACTGTGTTGTTGGAGAAGGCTCTTGAGAGTCCCTTGGACTGCAAGGAGATCTAACCAGTCCATTCTGAAGGAGATCAGCCCTGGGATTTCTTTGGAAGGAATGATGCTAAAGCTGAAACTCCAGTTCTTTGGCCACTTCATGTGAAGAGTTGACTCATTGGAAAAGACTCTGATGCTGGGAGGGCTTGGGGGAAGGAGGAGAAGGGGACAACAGAGGATGAGATGGCTGGATGGCATCACTGACTCGATGGATGTGAGTCTGAGTGAACTCTGGGAGTTGGTGATGGACAGGGAGGCGTGGCGTGCTGCAATCATGGGGTCGCAAAGAGTGGGACACGACTGAGCCACTGAAGTGAACTGAACTGAATATCATTGCTGAGTCACAATCAGGTGCATAATATTTTGCTTTAAATAAATTATCACTGAATGTTGCATTAAACATTTTAGATATCTAGGGTTTTATTTGGTCAGTAAATGTATAGTTGAAATTCTCCAGTTTATTACATTGGAAGATTAAGTGTAGCCTCTAAATTACAACTTAATCACTTCATTGAGGTCTTGCTGGATTTGAAGTCCTATGTAAATTCTTGATACAACGCAAAGTTTTCTAACTCACTCCAAAATATGCAACTTACTTTGATGAGCTACTTAAAAAACATTAGAAAGTTGATTAAGATGGAATACAGCTCACACATTTAGGAAATCATTTGTAGAATTTCAGGATTTCCTAGAAAAACATGTGCAGAGTCCACATGCCTTCAATGATGATTGTGTTATATATTTTAGTAACCAAGGATAATTTTTGTATAGTAAATTTTGATGTAATCATAGATATCACTACCAAGAATAAATTCATTCTGTGTTTTATATTATTTGGTGATTCCAGTTAACGCAAAGGCTCTAGAAATAATCTTTCCATATTTTTATATTAATTGTTTAGTTTTTAATTTTAAGACTAAATATACATTATTAGGGATGACACATAATCTGCTGCTGCTGCTGCTAAGTCACTTCAGTCGTGTCCGACTCTGTGTGACCCCATAGATGGCAGCCCACCAGGCTCCCCCGTCCCTGGGATTCTCCAGGCAAGAACATTGGAGTGGGTTGCCATTTCCTTCTCTAGTGCATGAAAGTGAAAAGTGAAAGGAAAGTGGCTCAGTCGTGTCCGACTGTTCGCAACCCCATGGACTACATACAGCCTACTCAGGCTCCTCTGTCCATGGGATTTTCCAGGCAATAATACTGGAGTGGGGTGCCATCACCTTCTCTGGACAAATAAGCTATAAAAAGACATATCATCATTAGTCATTATGCAAATATATTTTAAACCATAATGATATGTGACTACACACTTATTGGAATGGCTAACACCAACACCAATAACAAAATAACAGACAATACTAAGTGTTCATAGCATGTGGAATTAGTTCTTATACTTTGCTGATAAAAATGCAATATGAAACAACAATTTAGTAACACTTTTGCCACTTTCTTACCTAATGAAACAACAACTCAGCAAATCCATCTTTTAGATATCAGTCCAAGAGAAATTAAAATATCCATTCATACAGAGACTGGTATGAGAATGTTTTAGAAGCTTTAATCACAGAAGTCAAAGTCTAGAACAATAAGAAAGCTGCTTCTGCTGTTGCTAAGTCGCTTCAGTCGTGTCCGACTCTGTGCGACCCGATAGATGGCAGCCCACAGGGCTTCCCTATCCCTGGGATTCTCTAGGCAAGAATACTGGAGTGGGTTGCCATTTCCTTCTCCAATGCATGAAAGTGAAAAGTCAAAGTGAAGTCGCTCTGTCGTGTCCAACTCTTAGCGACCCCATGGACTGTAGCCTACTAGGCTCCTCTGTCCATGGGATTTTCCAGACAAGACTACTGGAGAGGGGTGCCATTGCCTTCTCCAGAACAATAAGGAACGAGTATAAATAAACACATGTTAGTATATGTATAGAATAGAATGCAACTCAAAAATTTTAAAAAGCAAGTGGTTATGATGCATGATACAATGGATAAATCTCAAAACCTTTTTATATAGTAAGTGATGAAAGTCAGTTTTATGTCAACAAATTAGATAATACAGATGAAACAGACAAATTTCTAGAAAAACACAAACTACCAAATCTTATTTAATAAAGAGAAAAGCTGAATAGATTTATAATGAGAGAAGATGTTAAAATAGTAATAACATTTCCCACAAAAATATCATGCTTGCCTGATAACTCAGTAGGTAAAAAATCCACCTGTAATGCAGGAGACCCTGGCTCAATTCCTGGGCCAGGAAGATCTGCTGGAGAAGGGATAGGCTACCCACTCCAGTATTCTGGGTCAGCTGGTAAAAAGTCTACCTGCAATGCGGGAAGTCTGGGTACAGTCCCTGGGTTGGGAAGATCCCCTGGAGAAGGGAAAGGCTAACCACTCCACTATTCTGTCCATGGGGTCACAAGAGTTGGACACAACTGAGTGACTTTCAAAAAAATATTAAATAATTTTACTGGTGAAATCCACCAAATTTTTAAGGAAAAAAGTGATGTCAATTCTTCTGTGGATTTTTTTCCAAAGTTGAAGACACAGAAACACTCTAACTTATTCTAGAATCCCAGTATTATTGTGACATAGCAAACCAAGACAAAGTCATCACAAGAATAAAACTATGGACCAATATCTTTATGAATATGGAAGTAAAAATCCTTCAAATAAGCAGAAAGAATCCAGTAACACATACACAGAATTATGCATCATAACCAAGTGGGATTTATCCCAAGTGTACAAGGTTTGTTCAACATTTAAATGTAAATTGATAATAATACAGCATATAAAAAAACACACTACTACTTCAATGGATGCATAATAAGCAGTGATAATGTCCAACTCACATTTTTTTTTAAGAATATTCAACAAACTAGGAAGAGAGGGAACTTAGTCTACTAGATAAAGGACATCTATGAAAAATCCACAGCTAACATCATAATTAATGGTGAAGGACTACAAATTTTCCTAAGATAAGGAACAAGACAAAGATGCTCCCTATTTCCACTTCTCTTTCAACGCTGTTTTGGAGGATCTAATAAAGACATTTATGTAAGAAAAAGAAACAAAAGTAGTCCAGTTGGAAACAAAGGAGTAAAATTGTATTAACATATGCTATGTATAAAAATATCCTAAATTTCCTAAAGCATGATTAAATACAAACTGATCTAATATACAGGTTCAGCAAGGCTGCAGACTACAATGTCATAAAAATGAAATATTTATAATGCTACAGCATAGGTGAACCTTGAAAATACAGTAGTACATGAATGAACCAGAAACCAAAGGCCCATCCATAGACTGAAAGCAGATTAAAGTTTCCTGTGGACTGAGATGGAGAGCGGGTGTAGGTGATGAGGCTAGAAAATGAGGCCTGACTTGTGATGGGATTTATTTTTTGAGTAATGAAAACAACAGACTGGTTCCAAACAGGAAAAGGAGTACATTGAGGCTGTATATTGTCACCCTGCTCATTTAACTTATATGCAGAGTACATCATGAGAAATGCTGGGCTGGAAGAAGAACAAGCTAGAATCAAGATTGCTGGGAGAAATATCAATAACTTCAGTATGCAGATGACACCACCCTTATGGCAGAAAGTGAAGAGGAACTAAAGAGCCTCTTGAGGAAAGTGAAAAAGGAGAGTGCAAAGTTGGCTTAAAGTTCAACATTCAGAAAACTAAGATCATGGCATCTGGTCCCATCACTTTATGGGAAATAGATCGGGAAACAGTGGAAACGGTGGCTGACTATTTTCTGGGGCTCCAAAATAATTGCAGATGGTGATTGCAGCCATGAAATTAAAAGACAGTTATTCCTTGGATGGAAAGTTATGACCAATCTAGATAACATATTAAAAAGCAGAGACATTACTTTGTCAACAAAGGTCCATCTTGTCAAGGCTATGGTTTTTCCATTAGTCATGTATGGATGTGAGAGTTGGACTATAAAGAAAGCTTAGTGCCAAAGAATTGATGCTTTTGAACTGTGGTGTTGGAGAAGACTCTTGAGAGTCCCTTGGACTGCAAGGAGATCCAACTAGTCCATTCAAAAGGATATCAGTCCTGGGTGTTCATTGGAAGCACTGATGTTGAAGCTGAAATTCCAATACTTTGACCAACTGATGTGAAGAGCTGACTCATTTGAGAAGACCCTGATGCTGGGAAAGATTGTGGGCAGGAGGAGAAGGGGACAACAGAGTTTGAGATGATTGGGTGGCATCACCGACTCAATGGACATGGGTTTGGGTAGACTCCGGCTGTTGGTGATGGATAGGTAGCCTTGGTGTGCTACAGTTCATGGGGTCACAGAGTCAGACACGACTGAGTGACTGAACTGAACTGAACTGAATGAAAATATTTTTGAATTAGATGGTGGTGATGGTTTCACAACTTTGTGAATATGGTAAAAGCAACTGAACTGTAAGTTTTTAAAATGTGAATTTATGACGTGAATTTTATTTCAATAAGGAAAGCAGTTTTAATGAATGACTTTCTGAGGAGTTTGAATTCTCGTTCCCTTTCCTTTATTGATTCTTGCTGTTACCTAACAAAATTTTTGCCGTTCTTTTGGTTGGAGAAAGTATTTCTTGCAGTTTTATCTCAAACTTTTCTAATCATTATGAATATTTAATTTTGTTTATTAGACATTTGTATCTTCTATTCATTAAGCTATTCATATTTTTCCATCTGAATATTCTTTTTATTTGTATGTGCTTTTTAATGGGGTAATTATATGCTTTTATTTTTATGGGATATAACTTTTCTAATTTTTTGTATTTTTGGTTGTGTGGTATTCTATGATAAATGAAAGACTTTAATTTAAAAAAGCTTAAATTATCAATCTTTCATCGAGATTATTCCTTTTTAAATTTTGTTTAGGAAATCTAACACCAAGGTCATGATGTCATTCTCTTATATTCTCTTTCATAAATTTTAAGTTTTCACTTTCAAATTTTCCTTTAATTCACGTAGTAATTATTTTTGTTCACAGTATGACTAAAACTTCACTGTTTTTTATATTGAAACAACTCAGTTGTTTCAGTTGAATAGTTTAGCACATCTTTACAGATCACTGGAGCCCATTTTGCCATATATTGTGCAACATATGAATAATATAGGTGTTCCTACACTCTGACATTGGTATTTTTCTCTCTTTGTGCATTAAAACTTTAATGACTTAAAGTTGTCAATTTCCTTTTGCTTGTCAGGACTAGTCCTTTTCTCTTGTTCTTCAAGAGAGACATGGTTATTTAAATTTTATAATGAGGATGCCAGTTCCACATAAGCGATGTTAGAATTTGTTCAGAAGAGCATTTACTCGATTCATCAGTTTTGGAAGTAAAGATATATATTTTTATATTTAGAATTGAAATCCATGGATATAGTCCTAAATATAAGTTTTTTCTGCAGTTTTTGTTTAAAGATGTACACTTTTCCCCTCATAGGACTTAAATAGCTTTTGTTAAAATGACTGCCATCCATATTATATAATTTTATATGTTTACTTCTTATCTTTCAAAATTAGTTTTTAGTCTAAAGCACTGTAAATAAATTTTGTACATTGGTCATATTTATAGATAGCATTACAAAAATATCTTAATGAAAAAATCTATCAGATTCCATATTTGATTTATTCGGTTTCATTTCTATACTATTATTTATTTTTGATTTTCTACTTTGGTTAACTTAATTATGTCAGATAGTAACTCATATAATGTTGTATAATAGTGACCTTTATGTCCTGATTCCGGATTTTTAAATATTTCTAGTCTTTATGACATTCTTATAGATTTTTGTTACTAAGGCCCATTCATACTAGAACCCTACTTATTAGATATAGAAGTTGAAACAAAATTTATGTTATAGAAGATGCTTTTCTCTAGGTGAGAAGGTACATAAGCACTCTTGTGAAAGCAACAGTGGGAATAAAACCACATACATTACAGAATGAGTTTTCATATTTTTCCATAGAAGTATTTTATTTAGTCTTGATGTTTTAATATTTCAAAATCTCTTAGGATTGAGGCTAATATCTAATCAAAATAACTAAAGATTATATATATTTCTTGAAAACCTACTGTATGCTAGTTATGACAACATAATGATGCTTACTATCAGGGACTGGAGAATAAATATGAAGATAGCTTAGTGTGGAGACCTTTTTATTGAATAAGCAGCCCATCATCAAATTATTTCCTTTTAAAATTATGTGAGATCATTTGTGGGGTTATATGTCCACCCAGACAGAGATAATTTGTTGTTGAAACAGTGAGGTGGGAGGCACCATAAGGAAGAGGCCCAGAGAGGTCAATACACACTCTCAAGATTAAACAACTACTTGGTAGTAAGAGTAGTGTATATTTCTTATTTTATCATAATGCCATAACAATTGGTTGAAGGATTACTATGCACCAGATATGTAGGAAGATTTTTTTAAATGTATTTTCACAATCAGTCTCCACAAAAGAGCCACACATTTTAACAAAACTTTGCATATGAGTAGGAATGGAGAGAATTTACTCATATATTGCCCAAATTCACTCACCTATTCAAGACTACAGATGTGGAATGTGGATCCAGGCAGTCTGAGTTTAACTCTACTACTCTTGCCTGTTCTGCTGTACTGCCTGCTATGAATAGTATATGAATGGTAAACAGTTTTATATTTAATATATATAAAAATGCCAAGTCAGAATATTTCTAAGCAATTTCCATTGCAAATTGTAAGTAAGGAATTTATACTGATGGATTCAACAATGCACTTTGATTTTGGCCAGCACTAAGGATCAGTATATAAGACAGTCAATTTCACTTTCACAACACTTTAATTAGGGGTAAGAAAATTTCCAAAAAAAAATACTAGCTTTTCTTCAAAGAGTATTCTTCCTAGTGTTTTCTGAGTACACTTATTTAAGATTGATAAACCTATTATTTGTGTGGCAAAGCTACAGCTCTGTTAAACTTTCTATCACGGGACAGTAAGAGTTAGAAAAGGTCCAACTGAGCTCTCTAGAAAACTCTTCCTAAAATCAGCTCCTAGTTAGAATGAGGGCCTTGAAAAAGATATGCTGAAAATTTTTGCATGAATATTTAAGTGTCCTTTTTTCTATTATCTTTTTTATCTTTGTTGATATAGATGATACATTTACAGTTATATCTCTACTGGATTAGACTCTTCAATAGAAAAGTGAAGTCGCTCAATCGTGTCCGACTCTTTGTGACCCTATGGACTGTAGCCTACCAGGCTCCTCTGTCCGTGGGATTTTCCAGGCAACAGTACTGGAGTGGATTGCCATTTCCTTCCCCAGGGGATCTTCCCAACCCAGGGATCAAACCCGAGTCTCCCGCATTGTAGACAGACGCTTTACCGTCTGAGCCACCAGGGAAAAGAAGAAGGCACTTCATTTATTTTGACGATCATGTTCCTCTTCTAATCTTGTTGCCTTTGCCCAGATTCCTTCCTGATACACAGCTTCAGTGACAAGTCCTCACCATGCTTTTACAGCCCTGCCTGACTAATTCCCATCTTCATACATTAGATGAAATATTTTATTAATAGCAGATTACCAAATTACAGCTCAGTATACAGATTATTTCTAGAAGCTAAACTTTTTACTGCTGCAGATGATTAGTCCTTAATTCTTAGCTACCTCTGAGGTAAGAAAGGCATATATTAGTCTCTGTCCTTTAGTTCTTGACACAGAGCTCCTAAAACCCTGGGAAGAGTGCCAACAGAACCTTTTATTTTAACATTTAGTCTTTCACTTTACTTCCTGAAGGAGAAGTCCTAAAAATATTGTAATTCTGAAAGTTATAAGAGCACGGGAGCATCTTGTGTTCTAAAGTTTAATCTTGATGAGTCTGGCTAATGGTTTGTCAATTTTATTTATCTTTTCAAAGAACCAGCTTTTGGCTTTGTTGATTTTTGCTATGGTCTCTTTTGTTTCTTTTGCATTTATTTCTGCCCTAATTTTTAAGATCTCTTTCCTTCTACTAACTCTGGGGTTCTCCAACTCTTCCTTTTCTAGTTGCTTTAGTTGCAGAGTTAGGTTACTTATTTGACTTTTTTCTTGTTTCTTGAGGTATGCCTGTATTGCTATGAACTTTCCTCTTAGCACTGCTTTTATAGTGTCCCACAGGTTTTGGGTTGTTGTGTTTTCATTTTCATTAGTTTCTATGCATATTTTGATTTCTTTTTTTGATTTCTTCTGTGATTTGTTGGTTATTCAGAAGTGTGTTGTTCAACCTCCATATGTTGGAATTTTTAATAGTTTTTCTCCTGTAATTGAGATCTAATCTTAATGCATTATGGTCAGAAAAGATGCTTGGAATGATTTTGATTTTTTTGAATTTATCAAGTTTAGATTTATGGCCCAGGATGTGATCTATCCTGGAGAAGGTTCCATGAGCACTTGAAAAAAAAGTGAAATTCATTTTTTTGGGGTGAAATGTCCTATAGATATCAATTAGGTCTAACTGATCTAATGTATCAGAACCATTAGCCAGACTCATCAAGAAGCAAAGAGAGAAAAATCAAATCAATAAAATTAGAAATGAAAATGGAGAGATCACAACAGACAACACAGAAATACAAAGGATCATAAGAGACTACTATCAGCAGTTGTATGCCAATAAATTGGACAACGTGGAAGAAATGGACAAATTCTTAGAAAAGTACAATTTTCCAAAACTGAACCAGGAAGAAATAGAAAATCTTAACAGACCCATCACAAGCACGGAAATTGAAACTGTAATCAGAAATCTTCCAGCAAACAAAAGCCCAGGTCCAGATGGCTTCACAGCTGAATTCTACCAAAATTTCGAGAAGAGCTAACACATATCCTCCTCAAACTCTTCCAGAAAATTGCAGAGGAAGGTAAACTTCCAAACTCATTCTATGAGGCCACCATCACCCTAATACCAAAACCTGACAAAGATGTCACAAAAAAGGAAAACTACAGGCCAATATCACTGATGAACATAGATGCAAAAATCCTCAACAAAATTCTAGCAATCAGAATCCAACAACACATTAAAAAGATCATACACCATGACCAAGTGGGCTTTATCCCAGGGATGCAAGGATTCTTCAATATCTGCAAATCAATCAATGTAATTCACCACATTAACAAATTGAAAAATAAAAACCATATGATTATCTCAATAGATGCAGAGAAGGCCTTTGACAAAATTCAACATCCATTGATGATAAAAACTCTCCAGAAAGCAGGAATAGAAGGAACATACCTCAACATAATAAAAGCTATATATGACAAACCCACAGCAAACATTATCCTCAATGGGGAAAAATTGAAAGCATTTCCCCTAAAGTCAGGAACAAGACAAGGGTGTCCACTTTCACCGCTATTATTCAACATAGTTCTGGAAGTTTTGGCCACAGCAATCAGAGCAGAAAAAGAAATAAAAGGAATCCAAATGGGAAAAGAAGAAGTAAAACTCTCACTGTTTGCCGATGACATGATCCTCTACATGGAAAACCCTAAAGACTCCACCAGAAAATTACTAGAGCTAATCAATGAATATAGTAAAGTTGCAGGATATAAAATCAACACACAGAAATCCCTTGCATTCCTATACACGAATAATGAGAAAGTAGAAAAAGAAATTAAGGAAACAATTCCATTCACCATTGCAACGAAAAGAATAAAATACTTAGGAATATATCTACCTAAAGAAACTAAAGACCTATATAGAGAAAACTATAAAACACTGATGAAAGAAATCAAAGAGGACACTAATAGATGGAGAAATATACCATGTTCATGGATCGGAAGAATCAATATAGTGAAAATGAGTATACTACCCAAAGCAATTTACAAATTCAATGCAATCCCTATCAAGCTACCAGCCACATTTTTCACAGAACTAGAACAAATAATTTCAAGATTTGTATGGAAATACAAAAAACCTCGAATAGCCAAAGCAATCTTGAGAAAGAAGAATGGAACTGGAGGAATCAACTTGCCTGACTTCAGGCTCTACTACAAAGCCACAGTCATCAAGACAGTATGGTACTGGCACAAAGACAGACATATAGATCAATGGAACAAAATAGAAAGCCCAGAGATAAATCCACACACATATGGACACCTTATCTTTGACAAAGGAGGCAAGAATATACAATGGAGTAAAGACAATCTCTTTAACAAGTGGTGCTGGGAAAACTGGTCAACCACTTGTAAAAGAATGAAACTAGATCACTTTCTAACACCACACACAAAAATAAACTCAAAATGGATTAAAGATCTAAATGTAAGATCAGAAACTATAAAACTGCTAGAGGAGAACATAGGCAAAACACTCTCCGACATAAATCACAGCAGAATCCTCTATGATCCACCTCCCAGAATTCTGGAAATAAAAGCAAAAATAAACAAATGGGATCTAATTAAAATGAAAAGCTTCTGCACAACAAAGGAAAATAGAAGCAAGGTGAAAAGACAGCCTTCTGAATGGGAGAAAATAATAGCAAATGAAGCAACGACAAACAACTAATCTCAAAAATATACAAGCAACTTATGCAGCTCAATTCCAGAAAAATAAACGACCCAATCAAAAAATGGGCCAAAGAACTAAATAGACATTTCTCCAAAGAAGACATACAGATGGTTAACAAACACATGAAAAGATGCTCAACATCACTCATTATTAGAGAAATGCAAATCAAAACCACAATGAGGTACCACTTCACACCAGTCAGAATGGCTGCGATCCTAAAATCTGCAAGCAATAAATGCTGGAGAGGGTGTGGAGAAAAGGAAACCCTCCTACGCTGTTGGTGGGAATGCAAACTAGTACAGCCACTATGGAGAACAGTGTGGAGATTCCTTAAAAAATTGCAAATAGAACTACCTTATGACCCAGCAATCCCACTGCTGGGCATACACACCGAGGAAACCAGAATTGAAAGAGACACATGTACCCCAATGTTCATCGCAGCACTGTTTATAATAGCCAGGACATGGAAACAACCTAGATGTCCATCAGCAGATGAATGGATAAGAAAGCTGTGGTACATATACATAATGGAGTATTACTCAGCCGTTAAAAAGTATTCATTTGAATCAGTTCTGATGAGATGGATGAAACTGGAGCCAATTATACAGAGTGAAGTAAGCCAGAAAGAAAAACACCAATACAGTATACTAACACATATATATGGAATTTAGGAATATGGCAATGACGACCCTGTATGCAAGACAGGAAAAAAGACATATATGTGTATAACGGACTTTTGGACTCAGAGGGAGAGGGAGAGGGTGGGATGATTTGGGAGAATGGGAATTCTAACATGTATACTGTCATGTAAGAATTGAATCGCCAGTCCATGTCTGACGTAGGGTGCAGCATGCTTGGGGCTGGTGCATGGGGATGACCCAGAGAGATGTTGTGGGGAGGGAGGTGGGAGGGGGTTCATGTTTGGGAACGCATGTAAGAATTAAAGATTTTAAAATTAAAAAAAAATAATAAAAAAATTAAAAAAAATAAAGTTTAATCTTGACTCAGCTTCTTGACACAGATCCTTAATATCCCTTGGAGTTTCCTGTGAGGTAGCAATGTCTTTTGTTTTAATGACGTGACTCTTGATAGGCTCCTGGGTGTGGACTGGTCTTCAGAAAGACCAAACCATAATTCATTTCAGTTGAGTCGCTCTGTCATGTCCAACTCTTTGCGACTCCATGGGCTGAAGCACTCCAGGCCTCCCTGTCCATCATCAACTCCCAGAGTTTAATCAAACTCACGTCCATTGAGTCAGTGATACCATCCAACCGTCTCATACTCTTTCATCCCCTTATCCTCCTGCCTTCAATCTTTCCTGGCGTCAGGACCTTTTGTAATGAGTCAGCTCTTCACATCAGGTAGACAAAGTATTGGAGCTTCAGCATCAGTCCTTCCAGTGAATACTCAGGATTGATTTCCTTTAAGATTGACTAGTTTGATCTCCTTGCAGTCCAAGGGACTCTCAAGAGTCTTCTCCAACACCACAGTTCAAAGCATCAATTCCTTAACACTCAGTCTTTTTAATAGTGCAACTCTCACATCCATTTTTGATGACTGGTAAAACTGTAGCTTTGATTATACAGACCTTTGTTGGTAAACTAATGTCTCTGATTTCAAATATGCTCTCTAGGTTGGTCACAGCTTTTCTTACAAGAAACAAGCATCTTTTAATTTCATGGCTGCAGTCACCATTTGTAGTGATTTTGGAGCCCAAGTCAGTCACTGTTTGCATTGGTTCCCCATCTATTTGTCATGAAGTAATGGAACCACATGCTATGATCTTAGTTTGTTTAATACGGAGTTTTAAGCCAGCTCTTTCACTCTCCTCTTTCACCTCCCAAAGAGATTCTATAGTTCTTCTTTATTTTCTGCCATAAGGGAGGTGTCATCTGCATATCTGAGGTTATTGGTATTTCTCCTGGAAATCTTGGTTCCAGCTTGTGGTTCATTCAGCCCAGCGTTTCTCATGATGTATTCTGCATATAAGTTAAATAAGCAGAGTGACAATATACAACCTTGATGTACTGCTTTCCCAATTTGGAGCCAGTCCATTGTTCCATGTCTGGTGCTAACTGTTGCTTCTTGATCTGCATACAGATGTCTCAAGAGGAAGATAAGGTGGTCTCGTATTCACATCTTTTTCAGAATTTTCCACAGTTTGTTGTGATCCACATAGTCAGCCTTTAGCATAGTCAATGAAGCAGAAGTAGATGTTTTTCTGGAATGCTCTTGCTTTTTCTGTCATCCAATAGATGTTGGCGATTTGACTTCTGGTTCCTCAGCCTTTTCTAAAT
This sequence comes from Capra hircus, assembly GCF_001704415.2. Classification (NCBI taxonomy): domain Eukaryota; kingdom Metazoa; phylum Chordata; class Mammalia; order Artiodactyla; family Bovidae; genus Capra; species Capra hircus. Next base: position 49,893,434 of record NC_030833.1, on the reverse strand, counting down.
CCAGCTTGAACATCTGGAAGTTCTTGGTTCATGTACTGTTGAAGCCTGACTTGGAGAAGTTTGAGCATTGCTTTGATATTTTGTGAAATGAGTGCTATTGTGCAGTAGCTTCAACATTCTTTGGCATTGCTTTTCTTTGGGATTGGAATGAAAACTGACCTTTTAGAGTTCTGTGGCCACTGCTGAGTTTTCCATATTTGCTGGTATATTGAATGAAGCACATTAACAGCACCCTTTTATTAATCTATTGTATTATAAGCAAAAAATATTGTAGAAGGCAACATGTTTTAACTCTGATGGGGGCATTTATCAAGTCAATCTGGAAAATGCCTCCACATGTAAATTATTTTCATTGCCAAATAAAATCAAATAATGTGAGCAAAAGATAATAAAGTTAAAGTGAATTTCTCAGGTGATGAAATATTTTCTTATATCAGTAGGAATGATTTTTTTTTTTTTTTTTTTTGCTATTTACCTGTCATATGTACTATCAAGGGAAGAAGTCGTGTGTGTGTGTGTGTGTGTGTGTGTGTGTGTGTGTGTGTGCTCAGTCCTGTCTAATTCTTTGCAACCACATGGGCTATAGCCCACCAGGCTTCTCTGTCCATGGGGTTTCCCAAGCAAGGATAGTGGAGTGGGTTTCCATTTCCTACTCTTGGTCAAGAGAAGAAGAGGTTATATAAGGCCGCTAAACTAGGGTGTGAGAATCTTTGGGAAGCCATCTCAGAATTCTGTTTACCACACATGTGCTGTGCTAAGTCACTTTTGTTGTGTCTGACTCTTTGGGACCCTATGGACCCTATGGACAGGCTCCTCTGTCCATGGAATTTTCCAGCCAAGAATACTGTGGTGGGTTGCCATTTTCTCCTCCAGGGGATCTTTCCAACACAGGGATCGAACCTGCATCTACTGGGGCTCTTGCATTGCAGGCAGATTTTTTTTTTTTTTTTTTTTTTTTTTTACTGTTGATCCATGGGGAAGCGCACACGTACCTTACCCTAAACTTAAATCCAGAGTTCATAAAAATCTCTAGCTTTTTATTGTTGAAACATAGATCTTCATTAAAACTGATAGAGCCAAAATAATTTAAGTATATCCAGATTTGGGAGAATGACATTTAAACATGTATACTATCAGGTAAGAAATAAATCGCCAGTCTATGTTCAATACAGGATACAGGATGCTTGGGGCTGGTGCACAGGGCTGATCCAGAGAGACGATATGAGGTGGGAGGTGGGAGTGGGGTTCAGGATTGGGAACTCATGTATACCCGTGGCTGATTCATGTCAATGTATGGCAAAATCAATTGAGTATTGTAAAGCAAAATAAAGTAAAAATAAAAACTAAAAAAAAAAAAAGAAAATGCTAGAAATATCCAATGGAGCTATCAGCTGGAAACCTCTTATTCAGGGAAGTTCAAAGCCCCAGGAAGCAATTATAAATTTAGTTTCTAATTTATATTTTATATTAGAAGATTTTTAGTGTCATATATTTTTATTGGAGTTTATTTCATGAGTCAGATTTGTCTTTTGCCAGTATCTTAAGAAAATATTTAGATGAAATTTGGATTTATTTCAAATAATGGCCATTCTCAAACCAATTAACTCCCCTGCATAAAGAAATCTTGTTTAGTTCCCAAATCTAAAATAATAAGCATGTCATAAAATAAAGCAAAATGGATAAAATATCCTAATAACTTTTTACTAATTTTTAATGAAAATATGGCACAGCAGAAATATATTCATTTAGATTAAATGAGAGTGAAATCTAAAGAATTTTAAAAGCATTAAAAGAGTAAAATATTACTGAAGGTGTTACATTTAAAATGTTAACCTAAAAATGTTAATACTGCCATTTACTTATTTCTTGCAATTTTATTTAAAAAAAATTAAAAAAAGCAGGAAACGCTGCAACTTCACATTTCATTACTGAAAATCAAAACACAGTTTAGGGAATACTGTAGCATGTCTGGAGCTTCCTTGATGATTCAGTGGGTAAAGAATCTGTGTACAATGTAGGAGACAGAGGAGACGTGAATTTGATCCCTGGGTTGGGGAGATACCCTGGAGGAGGAAATGGCAACCCACCCCTGTATTTTGTCTCGGAAATCCTGAGGACACAGGAACCTAGTGGGCTATAGTTCATTGGATAGCAAAGTTTTGGGTAATGTGTCTAGAAATACGGAAAGAAAATATGAGGTCTAAGCATATATTATGCAGGAAGTCTACCTGAAAAATCATGATGAAATCGCTACCGCCAGGACTCAATAGATAATTATCCTATTCTCAGTTCTTCATACAAGAATATGACCTGATGTTATTTCTTCCTTCCAGAATACTATCACTATAAGATTTAAATCCATGAGTGTCTGTGTGTGCGTATGTATATTCACTCACCCATGATATTAAACATAAAGGAGAATGTCAGAATCTTAATCTGTATTATACTTCTTCACTTAATTGCTGATGCTCAAGATTTACTTGAAGTTCTCATATAAATCTCAGAAACCTTCTTTGTGGAACATCAAGTATGTCTGATATAGAAGAAACAAAGTAATAAATTCATAGTGCTCATGACAGTCTAGTCCTCACATCTATGTAATATACATAGAGGACAATAAAGCTGAATTTTACAATTACATGATAGTCAAATTTCACTCTCACGTTTCTTGAGGAAAGGTATTATAGCAAAAGGTGATAAGACCAAGGGCCTTGAAGGCAATTTCACAACAATTAAATAAAGACTATTAATGGACCTTAAACTCAGGGAATATAGTAAAACAAACAAACAAAATCAACTATACTGCTTGTTTGGTCATTAGATGCAAAAGGATTTATAAGTAATTCATTGTAAGTATTAAAGACTCTTTTGCATAGAGTTAAGTGTTGAATTTATTTTTGCATATTTTTAAGATTCCATGAAATAGGCCAGTTTTAGATTAACAAAAAAATAGTGGTGATGTATCCTATTTTCCTTAAAAATTGGGAAGATTTTGGATTGACAAATGGGACTGTAGTCTTACTTTTTAATCTATTTATGCCAGCAAATATAAGGTGACATGTATGAAATGCATTACAAAGTTTAGCTTTATTATTTTGTTTCAATAAATGAAAATGTTATAAGGAAAACTTTCATATTCTATATTTAAGGAAATGTGTGTAACTGTCAATGCAGGCAATTTATATGAGGGAAATACTCAAACACATTGTTTTGTTATAAAACCTACCATCATGTTGCAGATATTAGTTGCAGTAATATCTCCTCAGAAATACATTGCAGTTCGCGTCTGGGAAGGTGTACTTGAAAACAACATACCACTGGTGTTTCTGTTCACAAAAATAGTACTTTGAAATTCCTAGCAAGGTTTTCATACTGAAATTGTCAAAAACAGATGTTCAAAAGACATAAAAAAAAAAAAAAATTCCTTGAGCAGCCAGGCAGAATACTTTCATTCAGATATTGACAACATATATGTAGTATATTGCCATAATTGGTTCATTACTTTAACTGCAATAAGAATAAGGATCTACATATGTATTTTGAAGCCATGCTTTTTAAACATCTGTTTCTACAATTGATATGGACAGGCAAATAAAGAAGAAAACTGTTTTTTTAATCTTGTAGTTTAGTTTATAAACACTTTCTCTTCTTTCCTTAAGATTCTTATGATGTAACTGGAGTATTTTGTGGCTACTTTTGTGATATCACCATAACAATATAGAGTAACTTCAATCAGAAGCACTAAAATGAAGATATACAACAATCAATCATGAAACATTTTGAAATGCAATCAATTCAGTTCAGTTCAGTCACTCAGTATTGTCCCACTCTTTGCGACCCCATGGAATGCAGCAAGACAGGTTTCCCTGTCCATCACTAACTCCCAGAGCTTGCTCAAACCCATCTCCACTGAGTCAGTGATGCCGTCCAATCATCTCATCCCCTGGAGTCCCCTTCTTCTCCCACCTTCAATCCTTCCCAATATCAGGGTCTTTTGCAGTGATTCAATTCTTTGCAACAGGTGGCAAGAGTATTGGAATTTCAGCTTCAGCATCAGTCCTTCCAATGAATATTCAGGACTGATTTCTGGACAGGATGGACAGGATGGATCTCCTTGCAGTCCAAGGGACTTCTCTAGCACCACAGTTCAAAAGCATCAATTCTTCGGCACTCAGCTCTCTTTATAGTCCAACTTTAATATTCATACCTGACTACTGGAAAAACCATTACTTTGACTAGATGGACATCTGTTGGCAAAGAAATGTCTCTGATATTTGATATACTGTCTAGGTTGATCATAGCTTTTCTTCCAAGGAGCAAGGGTCTTTTAATTTCATGGCTGCAGTCACCATCTGCAGTGATTTTGCAGCCCAAGAAAAGAAAGTCTCTCACTGTTTCCATTTTTTCCCCATCTTTTTTGTCATGAACTGATGGGACTGGATGCCACTATCTTAGTTTTCTGAATGTTGAGTTTTAAGCCAACTTTTTCACTCTCCTCTTTCACTTTCATCAAGAGGCTCTTTAGTTTTTCGCTATCATAGGGTGGTGTCATCTGCATATCTGAAGTTATTGATATTTCTCCTGGCAATCTTGATTCCAGCTTGTGCTTTATCCAGCCCAGCATTTCTCATGATGTACTCTGCATATAAGTTAAATAAGCAGGGTGACAATATACAGCCTTGACATACTCCTTTCACAACTGGTAACCAGTTTGTTGTTCCATGACCAGTACTAACTGTTGCTTCTTAACCTGCATAAAGATTACTCAGGAGGCAGGTCAGGTGGTCTGGTATTCCTATCTCTTGAAGAATTTTCCACAGTTAATTGTGATTCACACAGACAAAGGCTTAGGCATAGTTAATAAAGCGGAAATAGATGTTTTTCTGGAACTCTCTTGCTTTTTCAATGATCCAAGGGACGATGGATATTTGATCTCTGGTTCCTTTGCCTTTTCTATATCCAGCTTGAACATTAGGAAGTTCACAGTTCACGTACTGTTGAAGCCTGGCTTGAAGAAATTTGAGCATTACTTTGCTAGCGTGTGAAATGAGTGCAACTGTGGGATAGTTTGAACATTCTTTGGGATTAGAATGAAATCTGATCTTTTAGAGTCCCGTGGCTAGTTCTGAATTGTCCAATTTTTCTGGTATATTGAGTGCTGCACTTTCAAAGCATCATCTTTTAGGATTTGAAATAGCTCAAATGGAATTCCATCACCTCCACTAGCTCTGTTCGTAGTCACGCTTCCTAAGGCCTACTTAACTTCACGTTCCAGAATGTCTGGCTCCAGCAGAGTGATCACACCATTGTAGTTATCTGGGTCATGAAGATCTTTTTTATATAGTTTTTCCTGTGTATTCTTGCCACCTATTCTTAGTATCTTCTGCTTCTGTTAAGACCATACCATTTCTGTCCTTTATTGCGCCCATCTTCGCATGAAATGTTCCCTTGATATCTCTAATTCTTTTGAAGAGATATCTAGTCTTTCCCATTCTCTTGTTTTCCTCTTTTTCTTTGCATTCATCACTGAGGAATCCTTTTTTTTTTTTTTTTAATCTCTCTATGCTATTCTCAGAAGTCTGCATTGAAATGGGTGTATCTTTCCTTTTCTCCTTTGCCTTTACCTTCTCTTATTTTTTCAGCTATTTGTAAGGCCACCTCACACAACCACTTTTCCTTTTTGCATTTCTTTTCTTTGGGGATGGTCTTGATCACCACTTTCTGTACAGTGTCAGGAACCTCCATTCATAGTTCTTCAGGCACTCTGTCTATCAGATACAATCCCTTGAATTTGTCACTTCCACTGTATAATCGTAAGGGATTTGATTTAGATCATACCTTAATGGTCTAGTGGTTTTCCTTACTTTCTGCAATTTAAGTCTGAATTTGTCAATATGGAGTTCATGATCTGAACCACAGTCAGCTTCCAGTCTTGTTTATGGTGACTGTAAAGAACTTCTCCATCTTTGGTTGCAAAGAATATAATCAATCTGATTTCAGTATTGATTGTGTGGTAATGTTCATGTGTAGAGTCTTCTGTTGTGTTATTTGAAGAAGGTGTTTACTATGACCAGTGTGCTCTCTTGGCAAAATTCTGTTAGCCTTTACCCTGCTTAGTTTTGTACTCCAAGGCCAAATTTGCCTGTTATTCCAGGTGTTTCTAGACTTCCTACTTTTGCATTCCAGTCCCCTATGATGAAAAAGGCATTTTTTTGGGGTGTTTGTTCTACAGGGTCTTCTATGTCGTCATAGAACCATTCAAATTCAGCTTCTTCAGTGTTACTGGTCAGGGCATAGACTTGGATTACTGTGATATTGAATGGATTGCCTTGGAAACATAGATCATTCTATCATTGTTTAAATTGCATCCAAGTACTAAATTTTGGACTCTTTTGTTGACTGTGACGGCTACTCCATTTCTTCTATGGGATCTTGCCCACAGTAGTTTATATTATGGTCATCTGAGTTAAATTCACCCATTCCAGTTCATTTTAGTTCACTGATCCTAAAATGTCAATGTTCACTCTTGCCATCTCCTTTTTTACCACTTCCAATTTGCCTTGATTCACGGACCTACCTTTCCAGATTTCCATGTGATATTACTCTTTATAGCATTGAACTTTACTTCCATCACCAGTCACATCCACACTGAATGTGTTTTTGCTTTGGCTCCGTCCTTTCATTCTTTCTGGAGTTATTTCTCCACTAATCTCCAGTAGCATATTGGGCAACTACCAACTTGGGAGTTCAACTTTCATTGTCCTATCTTTTTGCCTTTTCACACTGTTCATGAGGTTCTCATGGCAAGAATACTGAAGTGGTTTGTCATTCCCTTCTTCAGTGGACCATGTTTGTCAGAACTCTCCACTATGATCCTTTCCTATTGGGTGGCCCTACACAGTATAGGCCATAGTTTCATTGAGTTATACAAGCCTGTGGTTCATGTGTTCAGTTTGGCTAGTTCTGTGATTGTAGTTTTCATTCTGTCTGCCCTTTGATGGATAAGGATAAGAGGCATATAGAAGCTTCCTGATGGTAGAGACTCACTGAGGGCGAAGCTGGGTCTTGTTCTGATGGGCGGGACAATGCACAGTAAATTTTTAATCTAATATTATTCTATTGATAGGCACATCTCTGTTCCCTTCTTTTTGTTTGACCTGAGCTACCATTACCAGTGGTGGAAATAATGAAGATATGGTGACCTCCTTCAAAAGTCCCATGCACATTCTGCTGTAATCAGTGCCCCTGACCCTGCAGCAGGCCACTGCTGACCCACACCTCTGCTGGAGACTCATGGACACTCACAGGCAAGTCTGGATCAGTCTCTTGTGAGGTCATTGCTCCTTTCTCCTGGGTCTTGCTGCACACAAGGTTTTCTTTGTGCCCTCCAAGAGTCTGTTTCCCCAGTTCTGTGTAAGTTTTGGTGGCTGTTTGGGGTTAATGGTGACTTCTTCCAAGAGGACTTATGCCATACTGATGAACTAGAGTCCCTGCCCCTGAGACAGGCCACTGCTGACCAGTAGCTCCATAGAAGACACTCAAACACAATTCTGGCTCAGTCTCTGTGTGGTCTCTGGGTCCTGGTGTGCACAAGGTTTTTTTGGGCCTTCTGAGCATCTCTGGCAGGTTTAGGGTTTGATTCTAAACAAGATTATCCCATCCTACCATCTTGCTGGGGCTTCTCCTTTGCCCTTTGTAGTGGGGTATCTTTTTTTGGTGGAATCCAACGTTCTGCTGGCGGTTGTTCAGCACTGAGTTGTAATTTTGGAGTTCTTGCAGGAGAAGATGAGTGCACATCCTTCTACTCTGGCATATTCTACTCCTCCCCCTTACCTTGTGAAATATAATAGAGCAGGCTTATTCTAGTCCTGAAACTTTCTAATTAAATTTTTTTTTAATTATCTAATCTGTTGGCCTCCTCTAATAAGTATTCTTTCTTTTAGGAACACAACTCCAGTATATATTTTCATAAAGCACTTGGGATTTGTGGCTGTTGGAGAAGGGGACGACAGAGGATGAGATGGCTGGATGGCATCATCAACTCGATGGACGTGAATCTGAGTGAGCTCCGGGAGTTGGTGATGGACAAGGAGGCCTGGCATGCTGGGATTCATGGGGTCGCAAAGAGTCGGACACGACTGAGCGACTGAACTGAAGTATAAATAAGAGTATTAAACATGTTCTTTCTTTTTTTAGGGTCTTCTACGAATGTTAACAAATACGAAACTTTTAGAGTTCTCATGATGACTTAGTAGTGACTTCCAGATATTTTCTTTCATAAGGAATAAAAATGATATATTTCTGGATATGTCCATGTGGGAAGTTTAAATTCAGTTCACAACTGTTCAGTTCAAATACAACACACCATGCAGCTTCCAGCTATAAGAACTAACTCCTAATACCTCTCATTACAGCTCATGTAGCACCCAGAAGAGCTAGTGGCAGAAGTTTCCTTTGATGATATTTGAGACTATCTCAAAACATTTTTTTTTTGTTGTAGATTTTAAAGCATAAATCTTTAGAATAAAACATCCCAATGCATCTTATAGACTCAGAGAATACCATGTATGTAAGACTATGAGAATTTTTGTTTGAATTCCTGAATTGAGGAACATGCATTTGTCATGAAGCTTAGTATTATATGTTATATGCTTCTTTCATTTTGAGAAAAAGTTTCATAATGAGAACACATTAAAAGAAAACTTTTAACTTGTAGGATGGGAAGGAAAAAGTTTAGAGTTGTGTTAATGAACTTAAAAAAAGTTGAGTAAACAACATATGTAATTACTCTGTGAGGAAATGCTGCTTAATTAAAACAGAGTCATTCTATTAGCATAAACACCTGCTGCTTATAGGACTCATTTCTTCCCCAAAATAACTGAAATCCTAAACAGAATTCTCTCTCTAGTTCATCTCCTTGGGGAATCTCTATCTCAATTATTCTGCCTTAATCTTACATGTGCTGAAACCCCTCATAGTAATTATCATAGAATATTGTAGGATGCACAAAATTTTATGATGAAATGTCCTTGTAGACTTCATTGCCTTGTGTTTCACTCCAGAAGATAGAGGAGTAAAAGCATTCATTTCCAAAATATTCTAGATTCTGTCATAACAAGCTTGAGAAGAGTACTTTCTTTCAGAACTTAAAGCACAATCTCAGAGTCATAATCAACATTTGAGGAGTATCATTTATACAAACTGATCCTTCTAGAATAAGATTATTAAAAAATTTTATTCAAAGGAGTTATAAGCTATATTTTATTCTGGAAACTCATTTTTAAGTTTGTTTTTATTTATGTTTTTTTTTTTTAATTTAAGCAAAAATAATAGTTTACCCACTTCTCCTACCCTTTCAGTTCAGTTCAGTCACTCAGTCGTGTCCGACTCTGCGACCCCATGAATTGCAGCACACCAGGCCTCCCTGTCCATCACCAACTCCCGGGGTTCACTCAAACTCACATTCATCGAGTCAGTGATGCCATCCAGCCATCTCATCCTCTGTCGTCCCCTTCTCCTCCCGCCCCAATCTCTCCCAGCATCAGAGTCTTTTCCGATGAGTCAACTCTTCACATGAAGTGGCCAGAGTACTGGAGTTTCAACTTTAGCATCATTCCTTCCAAAGAAATCCCAGGGCTGATCTCCTTCAGAATGGGCTGGTTGGATCTCCTTGCAGTCCAAGGGACTCTCAAGAGTCTTCTCCAACACCACAGTTCAAAAGCATTAATTCTTTGGCACTCAGCCTTCTTCACAGTCCAACTCTCACATCCATACATGACCACTGGAAAAACCATAGCCTTGACTAGACAGACCTTAGTAGGCAAAGTAATGTCTCTGCTTTTCATTATACTATCTATGTTGGTCATAACTTTTCTTCATCTGTCTTTTGTAACCACTAATCTGTTCTCTGTTTTGTTTTTTAGATTTCACATATAAAAGAAATCATACAGTATTTGTCTTCATCTATCAACTTACTGCACTTAGCATAATTCCTTTGAGGCCCAGCCATGTTGTTGCAAATGGCAAAATTTCATTCTTTGCTTATGGTTGAATATTTCAGTGCATGTGTGTGTGTGTGTGTGTGTGTGTGTGTGTACACACACCTCAATTTCTTTATCCATTCATCCACCTATGGACCCTTAGATTATTTCATTTAAAGAGATTGCTTTCTCCATATATACTTAATAATATGTTTATCTACTCCTCTTCTAAATTAAATAATCAAATAAATGGGTTAAAATAGTAAAGATAGCAATAAGTAATAGAGAATATTTACTGTGGCCCAAATACTATAATACATTGATATGAGTAGTCTGTGCGTGTTTGTGGTTTATCTGTCAATAAGATTCAAATTATTTTAATTTTCCACATAAGAATAAAAGTCTCTAATTCACCTTTGGCAGCCTAAAACCAGCTCAAGCATAAGTGCTATCAACATATTTACTATGTATACACATTTAATAAGAATATTTAATATTTTTGAAATAGTGAATAGCAAGAAAACTAAATATGTAAGTTTGCTATCTAGATATATTTAGTTTCTGGAAAAAGAGCAATATATTTAAGTTCATAGACATGTAGAGCATTCATGTCATTGACATATTGGAACACTCAAACAGGATCAAGAAGATAAAAATTAAAAAGAGAGTGTTCTAACATTTCATAACCCTGGAGTTATCACTATTAATAAATATGTCTGTGTGTGTGTGTGTGTGTGTGTGATCATGTCCCCCCAAAAAGAGATATATATCTACAAATATTATTTTATATATTTGTATATCTTTTCAAATAGCACATGCAGATCTGTGTCTCTCATTTTATGACTGAACAGCATTGCAACACAGTCTTGTGTGATTACTCATTTAAATAGTTCTCTATTAATGGGCATTTTTGTTGTCATCTGTATTTTACTATTATAAAAATTCAATGACCTTACTTGGTGTATTTGCAGTGGGGAGAGGAAGTCTGACTTTCAACACAAGAAAATTTTTGTTAGTATAACTGTAGGATAATTAATAACTAGTGAAGTTAGTGTGTCAAAGGGAATACGCAAATTTTTGTTAGTATAACTGTAGGATAATTAATAACTAGTGAAGTTAGTGTGTCAAAGGGAATACGCAAATTAAATTTCAGTGAGTGAGTAAGTGAAAATTGCTCAGTTCTGCCTGACTCTTTTTGACCCCATGGACTGTAGACACCCAGGATTATCTGTCCATGGAATTCTCCAAGTAAGAATGCTGGAGTGAGTAGCCATTCCCTTTTTTTGGGAATCTTTCCAACCCAGGGATCGAACCCAGATCTCTTGTACTACAGGTACATTCTTTACCACTTGAGCCACTGTTGCTTTATTTTATACTTCTAATAAACTGAATCATTGTGTCTTCCCCAAAACAGTGTGTGAAACTGACTACTGTCTCATATTTTCCCCATGGCTAAACATCATGGAAAGGAAATCCAAAAAAGCAAACTGGCTGTCTGGGGAGGCCTTACAAATAGCTGTGAAAAGAAGAGAAATGAAAAGCAAAGGAGAAAAGGAAATATATAAGCATCTGAACGCAGAGTTCCAAACAATAGCAAGGAGAGATAAGAAAGCCTTCCTTGGGGATCAATGCAAAGAAATAGAGGGAAAAAAAAAAAAAAAAACAGAATGGGAAGGACTAGAGATCTCTACAAAAAATTAGAGATACCAAGGGAACATTTCATGCAAAGATGGGCTCGATGAAGGACAGAAATGGTATGGATCTAACAGAAGCAGAAGATATAAAGACGAGGTGGCAAGAATGCACAGAAGAACCGTACAAAAAAGATCTTCACGACCCAGATAATCATGATGGTGTGATCACTCACCTAGAGCCAGACATCCTGGAATGTGAAGTCAAGCGGGCCTTAGAAAGCATCACTATGAACAAAACTCTTGGAAGTGATGGAATTCCAGTTAAGCCATTTCAAATCCTGGAAGATGATGCTGTGAAAGTGCTGCACTCAGTGTGCCAACAAATTTTGAAAACTCAGCAGTGGCCACAGGATTGGAAAAGGTAAATTTTTATTCCAATCCCAAAGAAAGGCAATGCCAAAGAATGCTCAAACTACCACACAATTGTACTCCTCTCACATGCTAGTAAAGTAATGCTCAAAATTCTCCAAGCCAGGCTTCAGCTGGCTGAATGTGAATGATGAAATTTTAGTTGTTCAAGCTGGTTTTAGAAAAGGCAGAGGAACCAGAGATCAAATTGCCAACAGAGAGTTCCAGGAAAAATATCAATTTCTACTTTATTGACTATGCCAAAGCCTTTGACTGTGTGGATCACAATAAACAGTGGAAAATTCTGAAAGAGATGAGAATACCAGACCACCTGACCTGCCTCTTGAGAAACCTGTATGCCCATCAGGAAGGAACGGTTAGTACTGGACATGGAACAACAGACTGATTTCAAATAGGAAAAGAAGTACGTCGAGGCTGTATATTGTCATCCTGCTTATTTAACTTATATGCAGAGCACATCATGAGAAATGCTGGGCTGGAAGAGGCACAAGCTGTAATCAAGATTGCTGGGAGAAGTATCAATAACCTCAGATATGCAGATGACATCACCCTTATAGCAGAAAGTGAAGAGGAACTAAAAAAACCTCTTGATGAAAGTGAAAGAGGAGAGTGCAAAAGTTCGCTTAAAGCTCAACATTCAGCAAACGAAGATCATGGCATCTAGTCCCATCACTTCATGGGAAATAGATAGGGAAACAGTAGAAACAATGTTAGACTTTATTTTGGGTGGCCCCAAAATCACTGCAGATGATGACTGCAGCCATGAAATTGAAAGACGCTTACTCCTTCGAAGGAAAGTTATGACCAATCTAGATAGCATATTCAAAAGCAGAGACATTACTTTGCCATCAAAGGTCCATCTAGTCAAGGCTATGGTATTTCCAGTGGTCATGTATGGATGTGAAATTTGGACTGTGAAGAAAGCTGAGTGCCAAAGAATTGATGCTTTTGAACTGTGGTGTTGGAGAACGCTCTTGAGAGTCCCTCTGTAAGGAGATCCAACAGTCCATCCTAAAGGAGATCAGCCCTGGGTGTTCACTGGAAGGACTAATGCTAAAGCTGAGACTCCAATACTTTGGCCACCTCATGCGAAGAGTTGACTCATTGGAAAAGATTCTGATGCTGGGAGGGATTGGGGGCAGGAGGAAAAGGTGACAACAGAGGATGAGATGGCTGGATGGCACCACTGACTCGATGGATGTGAGTCTGGGTGAACTCCAGGAGTTGGTGATGGACAGGGAGGCCTGGCGTTCTGCGACTTATGGAGTTACAAAGAGTCGGACCCAACTGAGCAACTGAACTGAACTGAGTGAAACATCATCTCACATTTAAAATTTCTTACCTGATTGTTCAAAAATGACATCTGATTTTCCTTTGTCTTACCCGCAGTTTTTGATACTGTTTGAAAGTATGTTAAGCAGTTAGTTTTAAATGTTTGTTATCCATACTTTTCTGATAGTTACAGCTGCTAATAATTTCAGCTAATATATTATCAGTTGTTTATTACAGTCCATGCATTGGCCCTAACAATACTATAAGTTTAATTCATTTAATCCTCAATCAATTTAGGAAGTTTCATCCTTATTCCTGTCTCACAGCCAGAGTAATTAAGTCATGGAAATTGAATGACTATCTGAAGCTCATGTAGCAAGCCATTAAAGGATTCAGGATAATATGAAGTTGGGCAGCCTGACTCCGGACACCATGCTATGATACTCTGCTCTGTGAACTGTCTTGTAGAAGGGAAGGGTAATACTCAATTGCTGATCTTACTGTCCAGTAAATAATTGTAAGATTAGTTCTTAGAATTGTCGTGATATCTAGTTCTCTTTCTAAATAAAATTATAGATAATAAAAGGGTTATTGTTTAGTCACTGAGTTGTGTCTGACTCTCTTGTGACCCCATGAACTGTAGCCTGCTAGGCTCTTCTGTTCATGAGATTTCCCAGGCAAGAATACTGGAATGAGTTGTCATTTCTTCCTCCAGAGGGTCTTCCAGACCCAGGGGTTGAACCCATGTCTCCTGCACTGGTAGACAATTCTTTACCAATGAGCCACCAGGGAAACCCCAATAAACAGGTATTAGTCATCAAATACATGTCATATATTCTTTGATTACTTAGAATAAATGATTGATAAGACAAAATCAGACCCGTATTTAAACATTTTCATAAATAGTAGATGCTACAATTAAGATGTTATTGGGGATAGAGGAATGTCACTTAATTCAGCTCTGAATTTCAGAGGAAACTTCCTGGGGGAAGTTTGGTGCTTTGGCGAAGTCTTCACTTGCGAGTGGACCATTAATGAAGCCATAAAGTTAAAAAGATGAGGTACATGTGAATGGAATTTAGTGGTCTACGGGTGGCATGATACAAGTTTGGTGCAAATAAAAAAAAATATTTCAAGATGAGAAATAAGGGGAGATGAACATAGAAAAATCAGGAGTTAGTGAATTGACTATATAGCAGAGAATGTTACTCACCAACTGCCATGTGCCTTTCTACATATTGTCTGCTCTTCCAGGCCAAGGTATTTAAGATTCTATTTTTACTCATGGTCCTATTATGGCTGAGCCTTTCAGGCCATGTGGTTGATAATGAATTCTTATCCATAGTCCATTTTGTTATCACCCCATTATCTTCTTTAAATTCATGAATGTTTCAAGGCTTTTATTTACCGAGTTAGAGTTTTAACCCTTCCCCATAATTTTCCAGTGTTTTCCAGGTGATGCTAATGGTAAAGAACTTGTCTGCCAATTCAGGATATATAAGAAATCCAGGTTCCATCCCTGGGTGAGGAAGATCCCCAGAGAAGGGCATGGCAACCCACTCCAGTGTTCTTGCCTGGAGAAACCCATGGACAGATGAAGTTTGACAGACTACATTCCATGGGGTCGCAAAGAGTCGGACACGACTGAAGTGACTTAGCACACACAGAATTTTTCATATAGCTGACTTATTTTATCAAATGTCCCCATAACAGAGGGCTTTCCTTAATGACTATCTAAAATGTTATCTTTCTCTTGCTGTGTTTTACTTTGGGCTTCCCTGGTCGCTTAGACAGCATAGAATCTGCCTATCATGCAGGAGACCAGGGTTCAATCCCTGAGTCAGGAATATACCCTGGAGAAGGGAAAGTAAATATTGCAATATAAATATACTTCTATGTATTTATCTGTTGCCACTGAAATCTGATTTTCAATGAAGGCTAAACATTGCCTAGAAAAGTTATGATACAGATAAGTTGCTCAATCAATATTTGTTGAGTGAATGGATCCATACATTAAAATTCAAAAGAACCCAATGAGAAAGGCATTAATACTTACCCATGTTTAATGAATAAAACCAAAGTTTAGAATATTTCTTCTTTAAAACAGATTCATTGAGGTGTAATAGATACACAAAAACTGAACTTATCTAACATAAAAGTTTGAGTTTGGATATAGGCATATATACTTGAAACCATCACCATAATCAAGGTAGTAGACATATCCATTACTTCCAGAAGCATCTTTGTGTCCCTTCTATTTTATATCTAGCCTCTTAAATTTGTAAGTGCATAACACAGTACTGATGATTATAAGAACCCTGTTGTACAACAAATCTCTAGAACTTAAGTCACGTTGCATGAAACTTTACACCGATTTAACAACTTCCTATATCTCTCTCCCCTACCCATGGCAACTACCCTATTTCCTGCTTACAAAGATTAATGGATAAAGAATATATGATATATAAATATACTGGAATATTATTTAGTCTTAAGAAAAGGGAATTCCTGTCATTTACAACAACCTGCATAAACCTCGAGGACATTATGCTAAATGAAATAAGATAGTCACAGAAGGACAAATATTGCAGGATTCCACTTATAGAGAAGCTCATAGGAAGGCAAAATATACAAAGTGGTATTTCAAAATATTACATTTTGCAATATGAACATATTATATATGTTTATTTTTGAGATTTTCATGTAAAATGATGCTGATACCCAGATGCTTTTTTACCTCTGGGGAATGGATATTAAACCTAAGTTAGGGATATTTCAAATATAACATGAAAAATTCAAACATATGAATGGATAGTGCTTATTCTAGAATTCATATTATTGATGATTTTCACCTCACAGTCAAAAGTGCCCTCTTGTTTGGAAGGAAAGAGAACAGAAGTATATGACACAAGTCTTTCTCCTAAATAATATCATATTGCTCACTTTTCCATACATAGAAATTCAGGTGACTGACATTCTGGCTGGTTTGAACACAATGAGTAGTAGCAGTCAGATTGGGATCTGCATAACTGCTAACCAGCATGGTCCACCAATAGTCAAATAAAAAATTTTTACTGGATTTTTCACCAATAAGCACTCAAAGTTTGTTTGTCTGTTTGTTTGTTTGTATTTGAGAAAGCTAATCCAGTGGTCGAAGATTCCATCATTAGAATCTCTGAAGTATTTAGCACTTAAGAAATTAAAATTAGTTATTACCTAATTTTGGATTTGAGGAAATTAATGCCAGAAAGACCAGGAAGACAGAGATACAAGACAGAGCCCAGAATTCACACATGACTTGGTCCAGAATCTATATCTCTAAATGCAAACTGCACCAATAAAGAAACCACTATCCTATAAGAAGATCAAAGGAAGGTCAGGCAACCAAAAGTCAAACTAGGCTTGTAAGCAAGTTAGTAATTACCTTTCTCTTTGAATTACATTTATCTGATTAAAATCAGCCACCAATACAGGTAGACTAGCCAAACAAACATACTAATTAAAAACCCTTGAGCTAACAAAACTATAATTTTCAACCAGATTGTGTAAACTTTTCAATGCTTCATCCAAGATTTCTACCACGAAGACAAAACTATCTAAATCCTATAAGCAAAAAATTGTTTCCACAATGTATGTTTTAATACAGTCTCACTACAGTTGTGAATTGGGTCCACATTTAGAAAATCTGAGGAATATTAATGGATAAATTGTTTCTGAGTAGTAGGACATCTAATATCAGCTCAGTACAGTTCAGCTGCCCAGTCTTGTCTGACTCTTTGCAACCCCATGGACTGTAGCATACCAGGCTTCCCGTTTCATCAGCATCTCCCAGAGCTTTCTCAAACTCATGTCCATTGAGTCAGTGATGCCATCTGATCATCTCATTCTCTGTTGTCCTCTTCTCTCCCTGCCTTCAATCTTTCCCAGGAACAGAGTCTGTTTCAGCAAGTCATTTATTCGCATCAGGTGGCCAAAGTATTGGAATTTCAGGTTCAGCATCAGTCCTTCCAGTGAATAATCCGGGCTGAATTCCTTGAGGATTCACTGGTTTGATCTCTGCGCAGTCCAAAGGACTCTCAAAAGTATTCTCCAACATCATAGTTCAAAAGCATCAATTCTTTGGTGCTAGTTTTCTTTATGGTCCAACTCTCACATCCATACATGATTACTGGAGAAACCATAGCTTGGACTAGATGGACCTTTGTTGGCAAAGTAATGTCTCTGCTTTTTAAGATTCTGTCTAGGTTGGTAACAGCTTTTCTTCCAGGGAGCGAGCATTTTTTTTTTTTTTTTAAATTTCATGGCTATAATCACCATAATCAGTGACTTTGGAGTCCAAGAAAATAAAGTTGATCACAGTTACTATTGTTTCTCCATCTATTTGCCATGGAGTGATGGGACTGGATGCCATGATATTAGTTTTCTGAATGTTGAGTTTTAAGTCAACTTTTTCACTCTCCTCTTTCACTTTCATCAAGAGGCTCTTTAGTTCTTCCTTGCTTTCTGCTATAAGGGTGGCATCATCTGCATATGTGAGGTTATTGATTCTTCTCCTGACCATCTTGATTCCAACTTGTGCTTCATCCAGCCTGGAATTTTGCATGATGTACACTGCATATAAGTTAAACAAGCAAGGTGACGATATACAGCTTTGACGTGCCACTTTTCCAATTTGGAACCAGTCTATTGTTCCATGTCTGGTTCTAACTGTTGCTTCTTGACTCACATTTAGATTTCTCAGGAGACAGGTAAGGTGGTCTCTTATTCCCATCTCTTAAAGAATTTTCCACAGTTTCTTGTGATCCACACAACCAAAGGCTTTGACATAATCAATAAAACAAAAGTAGCTGTTTTTCTGGAACTCTCTTGCTTTTTCTGTAATTCAACAGAGATGGGCAATTTGATCTCTGGTTCCTCTGCCTTTCCTAAGTCCAACTTGAACATCTGGAAGTTAATGGTCACATAAAATTGAAGTCTGGCTTGGAGAATTTTGAGCATTACTTTGCTAGTGCTTTCATGCCATCTCTCCACTCTTTCTGCAGTTGTTTCTCCAGTGATCTCCAGTAGCATATTGGGCACCTACTGACTGGGGAGTTCATCTTTCAGTGTCATAACTTTTTGCCTTTTAATGCTGTTCATGGGGTTCTCAATGCAAGAATACTGAAGTGGTTTGCCATTCCCTTCTACAGTGGATCACGTTTTGTCAGAACTCTCCAACATGACCCATTGATATTGGGTGGCCCTACACAGCATGGCTCATAGCTTCATTGAGTTATACAAGGCTGTGGTACATATGATCAGTTTGCTAGTTTTCTTGATTGTGGTTTTCATTCTGTCTGCCTTCTGATGGAGAAAGATAAGAAGCTTATGCAAGCTTTCTGATGGGTGAGACTAACTGTGAGGAAACTGCATCTTGTTCTGATGGGCACAGATGGAACCAAAGCAAAAACAACACCATTTTGTATGTGTTACTGGTGATGGAAGTAAAGTCTGATGCTATAAAGGCAAATATTGCACAAGTTCTGTTCAGTTCAGTCACTAGGTTGTGTCCGATTCTATGAGACCCCATGAACTGCAGCACGCCAGGCCTCCCTGTCCATCACCATCTCCCGGAGTTCACTCAAACTCACATCCATAGAGTCAGTGATGCCATCCAGCCATCTCATCCTCTGTCGTCCCTTTCTCCTCCTGCCCCCAAATCCTCCCAGCAGCAGAGTCTTTTCCAATGAGTCAACCCTTCGCGTGAGGTGGCCAAAGTACTGGAGTTTCAGCTTTATCATCATTCCTTCCACAGAACACCCAGGGCTGATCTCCTTTAGAATGGACTGGCTGGATCTCCTTGTAGTCCAAGGGACTCTCAAGAGTTTTCTCCAACACCACAGTTCGAAAGCATCTATTCTTCGGCACTCAGCTTTATTCACATTCCAAATCTCACATCCATACATGACCACAGGGAAAACCATGGCCATGACTAAATGGACCTTTGTTGGCAAAGTAATGTCCCTGCTTTTCAATATGCTACCTAGGTTGGTCATAACTTTTCTTCCAAGGAGTAAGGGTCTTTTAATTTCATGGCTGCAATCACCATCTGCAGTGATTTTGGAGCCCCCCCAAAATAAAGTCTGACACTGTTTCCACTGTTTCCCCATCTATTTCCCATGAAGTGATGGGACCAGATGCCCCTTTAATGTTAATGAATACTGTCCATGAGGCAAGACAAATTGGAAATGGTGAAAAAGGAGATGGCAAGTGTGAACATCAACATTTTAGGAATCAGTGAACTAAAATGAACTGGAATGGTTGAATTTAACTCAGATGACCATTATATCAACTACTGCAGGCAAGAATCCAATAGAAGAAATGGAGTAACCATTATACTCAACAAAAGAGTCCAAAATTCAGTACTTGGACTCAGTCTCAAAAACGATCGAATGATCTCTGTTTGTCTCCAAACCAAACCATTCAATATCACATTAATCCAAATTTATGCCCTCACCAGTAATGCTGAAGAAGCTGAAGATGAACATTTCTATGAAAACCAAAAAGACCTTCTAGAAGTAACACCCCCAAAACTTGTCCTTTTCATCATAGGTGACTGGAATGGAAAAGTAGGAAGTTAAGAAACACCTGGAATAACAGGCAAATTTGGCCTTGGAGTACAAAACGAATCAGGGCATAGGTTAACAGAATTTTTCCAGGAGAACACACTTGTCATAGTAAACACCCTTTTCCAACAACACAATAGAAAACTCTACACATGGATATCACCACACGGTCAATACTGAAATCAGATTGATTATATTCCTTATAACCAAAGATGGAGAAGCTCTATACAGTCAGCAAAAACAAGACTGGGAGCTGACTGTGGTTCAGATCATGAACTCCTTATTGCCAAATTCAGATTTAAATTGAAGAAAGTAGGGAAAACCACTAGACTATTCAGGTATGGCCTAAATCAAATTCCTTGCGATTATACAGTGGAAGTGACAAATAAACTCAAGGGATTATATCTGATAGACAGAGTGCCTGAAGAACTATGGATGGAAGTTCATGATCCTATACAGAAGGTGGGGATCAAGACCATCCCCAAGGAAAATAAATACAAAAAGGAAAAATGGTTGTCTGAGGAGCCCTTACAAATAGCTGTGAAAAGAAGAGAAATGAAAAGCAAAGGAAAGATATACCCATTTGAATGCAGAGTTCCAAAGAAGAGCAAAGAGAGTAAAGACAATTTGTCAGTGATCAATGCAAAGAAATAGAGGAAAACAATAGAATGGGGAACACTAGCGATCTCTGCAAGAGAATTAGAGATACCAAGGGAACATTTCATGCAAAGATGGGCACAAAAAAGAACAGAAATGGTATGGTCTTAACAGAAGCAGAAGATATTAAGAAGAGGTGGAAAGAATACACACACACACAAAAAAAACATACAGAAAGATCCTCATGACCTAGATAACTACAATGGTGTGATCACTCACCTAGAGCCAGAAATCCTGGAATGTGAGTGGGCCTTAGGAAGCATCACTGTGGACAAAGCTAGTGCAAGTGATGAAATTCCATTTCAGCTATTTTAAATCCTGAAAGATGATGCTGTGAATGCATTGTGCTCAATATGCTAGCAAATTTGGAAAACTCAGCAGCGGCCACATGACTGGAAGACGTCAGTTTTCATTCTAATCCCAAAGAATGTTCAAACTATTGAATGATTGCACTCATCTCACATGCTAGCAAAATAATACTCAAAATTCTCCAACTTAGTCTTCAATAATACATGAAGGAGAACTTTCATATGTTCAAGCTGGATTTAGAGAAGACATGGGAACCAGAGATCAAATTTCCATCACCCATTGGATCATCAAAAAATGATGATCAAGAAAGTTCCTGGAAAACTTCTGCTTTATTGACTATGTCAAAGCCTTTGAGTATGTAGATCACAACAAACTGTGGAAAATTCTTCATTAGGTGGGAATACCAGACCACCCTACCTGGCTCCTGAGAAATCTAAATGCAGGCCAAGAAGGAAAATAAAAACTGGACATGGAACAACAGACTGGTTCCAAATTGGGAAAAGAGTACGTCAAGCCTGTATACTGTCACCCTGCTTATTTAAATTATATGAAAAGTACATCAACGAAATGCCAGTTTGGATGGAGTACAAGCTGAAATCAAGATTGCCAGGATAAATATGTATAACCTCAGATATGCAGATGTCACTAGCCTTATGGCAGAAAGCTAAGAACAACTAAAGAGCCCTTGATGAAAATGAAAGAGTAAAGTGAAAAAGTTGGCTTAAAACTCAACATTCAGAAAACTAAGATCATGGCATCCAGCCCCATTACTTCACAGCAAATAGAGGGGAAAACAATAGAAACAGTGGCTGACTTTACTTTTTTGGGCTCCAATTCACAGCGAATGGTAACTGTAGCCATGAAATTAAAACACCCTTGCTCCTTGGATGAAAAGCTATGACCACCCTATACAGCATATTAAAAACCAGAGACATTACTTTGCCAACAGTGATCTGTGTATTCAAGGCTATGGTTTTTCCAATATTCCTATATGGATGTGAGATTTGGACTATAAAGAAAGCTAAGCACTGAAGAATTGATGCTTTTGAACTGTGGCGCTGGAGAAGACTCTTGAGAGTCCCTCGGACTGCAAGAAGATCTATCCGTTCAATCCCAAGGAGATCAGTCCTGAATATTCATTGGAAGGACTGATGCTGAACCTGAAACTGCAATACTTTGGCCACCTGATGTGAAGAAATTACTCTTTGGAAAAGACCTTGGTGCTAGGAAAAATAGAAGGCTGGAGAAGAAGGGGACAACAGAGGATGAGATGGCTGAATGGCATCACCAACTTAATGGACATGTTTGAGTAAACTCCGGGAGTTGGTGGTGAACAGGGCAGCCTGGTGTGCTGCAGTCCACTGGGTCACAGAGAGTTGGATATGACTAAACAACTGAACTGAACTGATGGGTGGGGCCATGAGTAAATCTTTAATCCAATTTTCTATTGATGGCTGGGCCTCTGCTCCCTCCGTCTTGTTTGACTTGAGTCCAAACTATGGTCAAGGTAATGAAGATACGGCATCTCCTTCAAAAGGTACTGTGTATGCACTGTTGCACTCAGTACCCCCAAGCCTGCTATAGGCCATGGCTGACCCACAGCTCCACTGAGGACTCCTGGACAGTATCAGGAATATCTGGATAGTGTCTTGTTTAGTTACTGTTCCTTTCTCTTGAGTCCTGATATGCACAAGGTTTTGTCTGTGCTCGCCAAGAGTCTGTTTCTGCAGTCCTGTGTAAATTCTGTGGTGAAATCCCATTGGCCTCCAAAGTCAAAGCCTCTATGAGTTCTCAGTCCCTTTGCCAGAAGAAGCATATAAGTCTTTGCCACAGAAAGTTCTTGCTTTCAGCTTCACAGAATAGTATTGTTACAGAATGCCTGATACTGTAATAACATTCACTGAATCTTTAATAGTAGCACTTTAAAAGAATTCAAGCTGTAAAAGCAATTTCTTCTGCTGGCTTTTTCAGAACTATAAGGTATTCAGACATTCTCACTCTAAATACAATTTCGTGTGTTTATTTTCAGCATTTCAGTAAAGGCTTATTCAAATGTCTTTCCTCATTCCTTTACATGACACAAGTGATGGCATCATTTTATTGTCCATTTGAGTAAGTTTTGTGTGGGGTCTATAACATACAAAGATATAGACAGATTTCTTTTTAGCTTTTTTCACCTAATTTTTTTTTTTTTTGCTTCAGTTTATTTGTGTTGATTCTTAATATTTAGGGAAATAGTGTTTGAAAACCACTGTCTCATAGATATTTCCTTTTTCTATTAGTTTAATTTGTTTTCTTAATTACTACTTATTTTTTCTAAACAATACATTTTTGCTTTTTGTATATGTCATTTCAAACTTACATAAAATATTAGGAATTCCCTTACAAAAGCCAAATAGGTGAATAACCTAAGTGTACTACAAAGTGTGAATGAATAAGGAAGGATGTGCTGTGTGTGTATACACACACACCCACACACACACATGTACACACACAGTGGGATATTATTCAGCCATAATCAAGATGGAAAGCATGCCATTTATGAATAGCATTAATACATTGATAAATATTGAGGGAATTATGTTTAGTGAAGTAAGTCTGACAGAGAAAGACAAATACTATATGATCTTACTTATATATGGAATCTAAAAAGAAATACACTCAGAAACATAGAGTACATTGGTGATTGCAAGGGGTGTGGGCCCAGAGAGTGGAGGAAATGGGTAAAGGTTGTCAAAGGATACAAACTTCCAATAATAAGATTAAAATGTTCAGGGTATCAAATGTACAGCATGATAATTATTGTGAAAAAATAATATACTTGAAATACTCAAAGTGAAGTGAAGAAGTGAGGTCACTCAGTCGTGTCTGACTCTTTGTGACCCCGTGAACTGTAGCCCACCAGGCTCTTCCGTCCATGGGATTCTCCAGGCAAGAATACTGGAGTGTGTTGCCATTTCCTTCTCCAGGGGATCTTCCCAACCCAGGGATTGAACCCGCATCTCCCACATTGCAGGCACTTTAACCTCTGAGCTACCAGGGAAGCCCTAAAATACTTGAAAGTTGCTTAGATAGTAGATCTTAGAAGTTATCACCACAGACCAAAAAAAAAGGAAATTTAAGATGTTAGTTAACCTTATTGCAATCATTTTTGCAATATGTACATACATTGAATCTTCACATTACATATCTTAAACTTATATAGTGTTAATATGTCAATTTTATCTCAGTCAAGCAGGGGAAGAAAGAAATTTGGCTCCAATTTTTCTCATAATCATGCCTCAGTTGCTCAATTTTGAAATATATAGTGGTTTTAGATTTGCTAACCTATGCCAACTAAAAATAGTAACTGGAATTCAATAATTTTATGCATTCATTTTGTGTTTAAACTGGGGTTATATAGTATACATATGTGGGTTAATTATGTATGTGTGTGTGTATATATATATAATGTATATATTACTGTCTTCAAAATCAACCTGTTTTTTCTTTTCTTTCTTTTTTTTTTTTTTTTTGAGTAAAATCTATAATAACCTGTCAAATACAACTTTGTCACATTAGGTATCACCTGACTGATTAAAGCTGAAGCTCCAATTATTTGGCCACCTTATGTGAAGAGTTGACTCATTGGAAAAGACTCTGATGCTGGGAGGGATTGGGGGCAGGAGGAGAAGGGGACAACAGAGGATGAGATGGCTGGAAGGCATCATCGACTCGATGGATGTGAGTTTGGGTGAACTCCGGGAGTTGGTGATGGACAGGGAGGTCTGGCATAATGCAATTCATGGGTTACAAAGAGTCGGACACGACTGAGGAACTGAACTGAACTGAACTGGACTGATTAAAGGTAAAACTTGGAAAAGCGATTGTAAAATAATTTTAAAAAGAAGACATTCTTACACTGTCATTGAAATGGCTTACATATTTCATGTGTGTGTAAATTCATTGACTGAAAATGTAATTTTTGAGAATGCTAATATATTTAATGTTTTTAAAATGTTAAGTCTGTGGATTTTACATACTCATGCAATTAATTTAAGGCAAAAGTAAATAGCTGTATGAAAAAAAATCTATATATTTTCCACAAGGATTATATTTCTGCAAAAGCTTAGTTCTGTATTTATTTGGCTAGAATAATGTTACACATTTTAAAATAAGCATGATTTCCCCCCACAAATGTTGACATCTTTAACATCTACATAAAGTCAGTTGTTTTTCTAAAATAGCTTTCTCCTTTTACGCTTCTTTCTCTTCATCCTTGGGCTTCAATTGGCAGCAAAAATTGTTTGAATTATTATGTGAGGTTAAACTCAATTTATGAAAACTAGTGGGAGCCCTCCTCCATTTTACAGATGAGAGGTATTTGGGGTTCAAATAGATTCAGTAATTCATATGTCCATGTCACACAAACAGTAAGGACCAGAATTATCTTTCTTTCAAAAAATCTAGTTTATATGCCATCACATTTAACCTTTTAAAGTACATTTCAGGGGTATGCAGTATGTTTATAAAGATGTGCAAGCATCACCACTTTCTAATTTGAAAACATTTTCAGTATCATGCATCGAACCTGGACTGACGATGCTTGGGACTGGTGCACTGAGATGACCCAGAGGGATGGTATGGGGAGGGAGGAGGGAGAGGGGTTCAGGATGGGGAACACTTGTATACCTGTGGCAGATTCATGTTGTTGTATGGCAAAACCAATAAAACATTGTAAAGTAATTAACCTCTAATTAGAATAAATAAATTTATATTAAACAAAAAGGAAGAAGATATTCATTCCTGGCAGCATGCTAAGAGAAGCAAGACACATCTGGAAAAGGAGATCAACTTTTTTGGTGATTAATCTGTCTGTTCATACTTTAATGATTCCAATTAACTGTTTGCACAAAAATTAAGGTATCGGTCCATATGAACTGTGGTTCTCTTATCCAAATGTAGAGAAAATTTTCTGGGTTGATAAGTTGATGTCAATGAAAGCCACCTGAAAACAATCCTTTCTGTCACTCTTTACAACAGGGCTGCCATAGCTACAACCATTCTGTAGGCACTTTATATATGACTTGTGGCTTTCACAAGAAGTCTTATTTTCACACTTCAACTAGCAAGTCTGGAGATTTAGAGAAAGTTCCACAGAGGCATCATCAGTCACTGTGTGCTTGACAGTATTCAGATGGAAATTCCTGAATAGAAAACAGGTATCTGTCATGCAGTATTTCATCCTACATTCTCAATAACTTGCAATTTTCATGGTTGGTTATATAAGTGGCATGCTGAGCTTAGGCTAATGTGTTTTCCATCCCAAATGGCATAGCTGTTTTTTTTTTTTTTTTTTTCTTCTTCTTCCTGCATTAAGCACTGAGCAGGTGGTGTTTTCTAATCATTTATGTTCATCCCGTCTGCCATCACAAGCAAGAGAAATCATAGATGTGCTCAGCACTCTTGTAGTTAAATGGTGATGAATACAACAGTGAGAGTCTGCTTTGACCACAGAAACACCTAATTTGAAAACCATGGCAACAGAAGTGTGGAGGTGGGGCTGTGCCCAGTTGTCTGTCATCCAAAAATAATTCAGCATTATCTAGCAGCCATTTGTCTTGGCTCAGGTTATTGTTGAGAAATGATGAATTGGAGCATTAAATCAGTAGAAGTGGCAGAGCATTTTGTTTAATTAAGAGAACAAAGTTCATCAGTGCTAATTTATAAATACTTAATTTTTTTAACATTCACTAGGAAAGTGCAAAGAATGATGATAATACTTACATACTGTCTCCATTTGTAGTCAGAGCTTTATGCATAAACAAAGATAATGGCTTTTTCGTCCAATCATATCAGCTAAAAGTTGCTTTTTCATTCCCTCAGTTACATTTCAAAGAAAATTTTGAAACAGGACACTTAATGAAAAGGATATGGAATACCATATCTTGTGAGCCTTTTAAAAATGTAATTATAGAGAATATAAATTCACATCAGCTTGAATTTAGACTCCTAACTGTAGGCTGATGTCAATGTGCAAAGAGAAATGTGAGTGAAAATCACTCTGGATGAAGTCAAACTGGAAAATATGTTCATGAAAATGCAAAAAAGATGATCACCTTTCTGCTATTTTTATATTCTATTTATTACACTTTGCAGTACTAACTGTGCCATTTGAATTTGTCTTGTTCCTACTTAATGGGAGCAACATATACACCCCAAAATGTGCCCCTTTAGCATATTGGTTATTTTGAGCTAGTTAATTTTAAGAAAAACAGAAACAAGTGAACATCTGAAAAGTAGGTCGAATTTGTTTGTTTGTTTGTTTGTTTGTTTTTGAGAGATATTTAGATATATAAGGGAAACCATTTATAAAGTTGTCTCCTCTGTATCAAGAAGGGTCACTCTCAATCACTGCAAACTCTTATCAATAGAGAAAGGAAAAACCTAAATCTGAAAAACAACCTTACTCTTGTTTAATATGGTTTTCCTGGTAACCGTTAAAAACTTACTTCCACCCACCAACATCTTTTTGCCTTTAGCTAAAGATAGTACTTAAGGTGCTGGCCTGGTCCTCTTTGGAGAGTTATTCAGTTTTTCTGAGTATTTTCCATGTATTCACAGGGTATGCATGTAATTAAATTTATATTTTTTTTTCTCCTGTTAATCTATCTCTTATTCTTGGGGAGAGTTCTCAGTCAAGACACTAGAAAGCTAGAGGAAAATGTTTCTCCTACCTTATGCTATAAATAAAGACTTTGCTGAAGGGGAACTATTTTAAGTAAGACCATCTAAGAGACCATCAGATCCATGGATGCTAAAGACAGCCTAATCCAAATCAGAGTTCAGCTATAGGCCAGAGAAGAGGTGATTACATAAACTGTAGAAGTAGTATGGAAACAAGGGAATGCCAAAGTCCAAGAATGGGAAGGTGAATGGGAAAATATGAGAGCATGTGATACAGAAGGGCCCAGGTAAAGAACTGTAAGCAACCAAATGTCGATGGCATTGTTTAAAGAAAGTTCTAAGAGAATAAAGGAAGTAGAAGGATTTGGGACCAGTGAATTTTTGTATTAGGATTCATTTATTTATTCTTTGATTATTAATTCATTCTATAAAAGATAAGTTTTTTTTGATGTTTCAAAGTCCTAAATTTACATATGCTATTTGTAACTCTATGGATGACTAGTATTAAAATTAAAATAATTTCTGCTAAACAGAAGGCCTTTAAATTAATATCTTCCTCTGTTTTTTTTTTCTATACTTAGCAAGAATCCACACTTACACTTTTCTGAAGGCTATGGAGTCAGTCTTATCTACATAATCATATATTTCCATTTTCTTATATGAATGCTTTTTATTGGTAGAATGCCTTATGCTGACAACAAAAGGACAGAAAATGAACAAGTTAAGAGTGAATGTATCTTACATCTCTTATATAAACTGTCAGTTTAATATTTTCGATGAAAGGTCAGGCTATGAATTATGGTTTTTAAGAACTTGATCTCAAAGCTGAGCCACTTAATTACATTAGACAAGTCAGTAATCAAATTTTTCACTTCAAAAAATGAGCTAATGCTACATGCTTCGTAGAACATTTATTGAGCACAAGACCACAGTCTTTAACTTATGGAATTTAAAGACTCTATGATGGGCTTCCCTTGTGGCTCAGCCAGTAAAGAATCCATCTGCAATGCAGGAGACCTGGGTTCAACCCTTGGTTGGAAAGATACCCTGGAGAAGGGAAAGGCTACCCACTCCAGTATTCTTGCCTGGAGAATTCCATGGACTGTAGAGTTCATAGGGTAGCAAAGAGTCGGACATGACTGAGCAACTTTCACTCACTCACTCATGAAGGAATCAAAAACATGTATGTAAGTGTAACTTAGGAAATTTTCCTTCTAAATGCATCTCATCTTTGAGAAATATTTCCTCACCTTTGTGAAAAGACTGTGTTCTTTCCATTTTAACTAGTACTTGATCATTATATTAGCACTTATTTTCACTCATCTACCTTTCTTCTAGACTATAACCTCCTTGAAGGATATATCATTTCTTTTTGTTTCTTGATACCCAGGAAAACATTTGACAGATATTAATAGTAGATCATCAAAAAATTTGTGCTGCTTAATATTATATATATATATGTGTGTGTGTGTGTATGTGTGTGTGTATGTGTATATGTGTATATAATATATGCTGTTGAATACAATATGTATAATAATCAACATGAAGACACAGAATCTATACTGTCACAACATGTGAAAGGATGTCAAAGCTCCCAAAATTTTGAATGTAATATGTCCAATTATTTTCAGCGTTTACCTTTATTGAAGGAAGTGGGTAAGTAAAACTATCTAATATGGTTAAAATTTCATATTCATTAAATCAACATGGTAAAGCTGATGACCTTACCTCAGAACATACTTTTTGAGTTATAATTAACTTATTTTCTAAAGCTGAACTAATAGATAAAATAGAGTTTTCTATTTGAGAATGCAGGTACTTTATACTTTAGTGTTTTCAATAACACTTTTGATGCAAAAATGACCATGTTAAAGGTAAGTCTGAGATTAGGCACACAACAGTGTTAACAATGAGAATGAGATATTAGGGGAATTAGGTATCAACTGAAAGCCATTCAGGCTTAATCAATGGGACAATTTATACAAGAGAATCTTCCTGAAATGCAAATGATGTTTTCTAGCAACCTGAAGGACATGTGAGACCCAATATAAGCAGTTAACTAAACTATGCTTAATGTAATTTCTGACAGAATTTGCATTAAGTTGTAGAGTATAAATTAATGAGAGATAGAGAAAAGAGACCTAAAAATGTCAGAGTTCGGCTCAGAAAGCAAAGTTCTGAGCCGAACTCTAGACCTTAACCCACCAGATTTTTAGGACAAATGGCCTCATTGTGGTTTCTAATCTTAACTTTAAAATCATATATATAACATTTCTATGTACTTTTCAAAGTTCAGTGATTTATTAGCCCTGATAGTAGGGGGAAAGCCATTAGAGATTTAATGAAAAATATAACATTTTCAAAAGGCAACTGAGATATCAATAAATAAAATCTAAGCATTGTGGATAGCATTTTTATACGTGCAATGCTAGATTACTGTAGATGAGAAATCAGTAACTTTCCACCATATATTTATATCCACTTTTCATTTGTAAGAGTTGCTTAAGAGAATAGAGTAATGTGAAATAAATGTCTCTTACTTCAGTGACATAGTTTTGTTGAAGAAAACAAACGTTGTAACTAAACACATTCAAATGTTGAAAGAAACTGGGCTAGAGGGAGGTAATTAAGAAAGAATTTCTTGAAAAGGATAAAAATTTAAAGTCTAGTAAGAACATAGCACAGTTTAGTAGAGAAAAGAAGGCATTTGAAAATAAAGCCAAATTGTTAAGACAAGGAACACAACAAATCAGTTTTGTTAGGAGGTTGATGAGTTTTGCTTGCTTTCATGAGCACTTGAAGGATTAAGGTAAAGTGATTATTAGGGAATGTAGTTCCTGAAAAGGGTTGGATAAAACTCTTTGCCCTTTGTTTTTACATAGTTGATTAAAATATAAAAGGACATTTCCTGAGGCAATAGTGTTAATAGCTAAATTTTATTGAATGCATACTATATACTTAATGTGTTTATTTCGTTTAATCCTCACAACAACCATGTAAAGCTGATGTTGTTATCTTCTTTTGTGTAAAAGGAAATAAAAGCTAGAGTTGTTGAATAATTTGTTCACATTACAAAGGTGAGAATTCAAAGCATAACAGTCTGGATCCAGAATACATTCTCATGTCTGTTAAGTCATCCTGCCTCTCAAGAGAGTTATATTAGAAGTCTGCTGCTGCTGCTAAGTCGCTTCAGTCGTGTCCAACTCTGTGTGAAGCCAGAGATGGCAGCCCACCAGGCTCCACTGTCCCTGGGATTCTCCAAGGAAGAACACTGGAGTGGGTTGCCATTTCCTTCTCCAATGCAGGAAAGTGAAAGTGAAAGTGAAAGTGAAGTCGCTCAGTCGTGTCTGACTCCTAGCGACCCCATGGACTGCAGCCTACCAGGCTCCTCCACCCATGGGATTTACCAGGCAAGAGTCCTGGAGTGGGGTACCATTGCCTTGCTTTAAAAAGGAATAGATCATATTCCAATAAAGTAAAACCAACTTAAAGCTAAAAACAAAATCAATTTCAATAAAAGCCTTTTCCATCAGCAGATGAATGGATAAGAAAGCTGTGGTACATATACACAATGGAGTATTACTCAGCCATTGAAAAGAATACATTTGAATCAGTTCTAATGAGATGGATGAAACTGGAGCCGATTATACAGAGTGAAGTAAGCCAGAAAGAAAAACACCAATACAGCATACTAACACATATATATGGAATTTAGGAAGATGGCAATGACGACCCTGTATGCAAGACAGCAAAAGAGACACAGATGTGTAGAGCGGACTTTTGAACTCAGAGGGAGAGGGATAGGGTGGGATGATTTGGGAGAATGGCATTGAAACATGTATACTATCATGTAAGAAACGAATCGCCAGTCTATGTCCGATGCAGGATACAGGATGCTTGGGGCTGGTGCACGGAGATGACCCAAAGAGATGTTATGGGGAGGGAGGTGGGAGTGTGGTTCATGTTTGGGGACGCATGTACACCCGTGGTGGATTCATGTCAATGGATGGCAAAACCAATACAGTATTGTAAAGTAAAATAAAGTAAAAATAAAAATTAAAAATAAAATAAAATAAAAGCCTTTTGCAGGAAGGAATGCTGTCTTCCCCATCTCTAAGGTTCCCAAATCACTACTGGTAAATTGCTTTGCCTCCTGGCATGATAATCGAATATCTATTTATATTCAGAGCCAATGAATTGAAAATAAACCTTAATTTAGTTCAAATGAGACAAAAAGTAGAGTACATATGTCACTTGAAAATTTCTTCCAAGTAGTATCTGTGCTCTCCCAATACTCAGATATATATAACTTAAATGCAAAAATGGTGAGAAAATATAACCTGTAAAAAGATACTTCTTTAGAAGAAAACTTCTATTTTATTTCTTGGACTTCCCTGGTGGCTCAGTGGATAAATCATCTGCCTGCAACGCGGGAGACTTGGGTTAAATCTCTGGGTCGGGAAGATCCCCTGGAGAGGGAAATGGCAACCCACTCCAGTACTCTTGCCTGGAAAACGCCACGGATGAAGGAGCCTGGTAGGCTACTGTCAGTGGAATCGCAAGGAGTCATACATGACTGAGCAACTTCACTTTCACCATTGAATACGCTGTTATGTATTGGTTTGCTATATATGTTCTCTCTGCATCCACTTTCTGGAGTTTTTAAATCATAAATAGATGTTTAATTTTATCAAAAGCTTTCTATGCATCTATTGAGATGATTATATGCTTTTCATTTTTCAATTTGTTAATGTGGTATATCACACTGATTGATTTGCTGATATTGAATAAAATCTTTGCATCCCTGGGGTAAATTTCACTTAATGATGGTGTATGATCCTTTTAACATAGTGTTGGATTCAGTTTTCTAGTATTTTGATCTCTTATGGTTTTTTGTATTTATGTGATGTTGGTTGTATTTTCTTCTTTTTCATTGTTTATTTTATTGACTTCAGTGCTTTCTCTTTTATTTTTTTCCTGGAATTTCCACTAATGGTTTATCACTTTTGTTTATCTTTTCAAAGAACCATCTTTTAGTTTCATTGATCGTTTCTTCATCTCTATTCATTTATTTCTTCTCTGATCTTTATGAGTTCTTTTCTCCTATCAACAGAGAATTTGGCACATAATAAATATGATCCTTTTAGCTTTAGCATATTTCTTTCTCTTTCCTTGCACAGAACATTTCATTCAAAAGTGATACTGCAGGATGAGAAATGCCAGTCCATTTTGACATTTTTCCAGGAACCACTCCTTTCTTCTAATCAGTAAGCCCTGACCCTTGAGTATGGTTCATATAATAATACTCTTTTATATTACAGAAATTTCTTCCTGAAAAGTTTGGGACTTATTATTTTTCCATTCAAAATGGCTTACAGTAGGCTTATTACTATGTAATAAGCAATAATATGTAATCAGTTATGACTTATATAATAAGTATTACTATGTAATAATAAGTATTACTATGTAATAAGTAATTACATGTAATTACTTATGTAATGAGTAATAATGGCTTATTACTATGCATTTCAACCTTTAGAAAAGAGTTTAAATTCTTTTTCATGAAATTATGGATCCCAGGTGAATCATAGTCTGTGATTGTATATTGATATTTCCAATAATGTATAATAATTAATAAGGCTATTTTCTGATTAGAGTATAAGAAAGTTTTTTGCAATATAACCTAATGACAAATATCACATTTGCAAAGTAAGTGCCCCACACAGATAAGCATTTATAAAATTATATTCAATATATTCCAAGGCTGACATTTGATTGGCTAATACAATTCATGCCTGCATTTATAGGTGAATTGTTTTATAAAATGAAGATTCACGTTCTCTGAGACTTAAATGGCAACAGGACAGTATAAATCAAACGTTTAAAGTATAGAAGTTACTTACCAACTATGTAATTGTTGGTATGAAGGAATATTTTGAACATTATCTGATCAAGATAAGAAGAAACTGATAAGTTCAAACTACTAGGAAATAAATGAAGGAAGTCTTATGATTTATAATCAGAGAGACTGATCCATTAGGCTTTATGAAGAGGGCCATCTGAGTAATAGAAAAATAGGTTCAGAACAGGTTATTAGTGTGTTCTGATTTCAAGGAAATTAGGATACATAATTGCCAAACATTTATTTGAAAACAAACACTTACAAATCGTTTCCTTTCAAAAACTTTTCCCCAAAAATGCTTAGACATACTTTCTGGGAATAAAAACAAAAGATTGGTTTTGAACAACTATCTTTTTCTGGGAAAATAATTTTTTGAAGTATTTGAGCCTAATCTAAAACTACATAAAGCTATCTAAGGTACTGAAGAAAGTTATGTGTTAAAACCTTTTAAAGAATAGTATATAAAATGACAGAAGTTGCATATAACATTTCATGAAGGTTTATAAAATGTAACAGTCCACAAACATTTCATTTATATGTTTGAACAGTGGGCTTAATGTTATCAGCAATATCTCAAATCCATGAAGAAATCCCTGAATCCTACATACGGAACCACTGAAACATTCTTTAGAATGTTTCAATATTTTTTTTTTAATAATCAAAAGAGCATAGGTATGGCTGATATTTATTTATCATAAAAGTAAAACTAATAGGAAAAACTCACTGAATGCCAAATCCATAAGCAGTACCCCCCCCCCAAATAGTCTTATAAAGTAGGGCAGTAGGGAGAAGAAATCACGACAGTTGCGTAATAGCCCAAATGTGTAGTTAATGTCATGAACTCTGGACCGAGAGAGCTGCTAATAATTCATAGTAGTTTGTAGGAAATTTTCCAAACTTCTAAAATCCTCAGTTCCCTTATTTGAGATAAGTAAGAATAATAATAGTTTCTAATTTACAATGTCATTGCAATGGTTAACTGAGCTTTAGGACTTAGCACAGTGCCTGATAAGTGCATAAGATTATAACAGAGTACTACCTAATACTTCGAGCATCTCATTTAAAATCCACAGCAACTATGTTAAAAAAAAAAGAAGAAGAAGAAGAAGAAGAACCTCTTATTTAGAATATATTCCTAGACTTTTCTGTTGGCTCAGTGGTAAAGTATACACCTGCCAGTGCAGGAGACATGAGTTCAGTTGCTGGTCTGGGAAGATCCTACATGACACTGAGCAACTAAGCACATGTACCACAACTACTAAATATGTGCTCTAGAGCCCAGGAGCCACAATTGCTGAGTCCATGTGCCATAACTACTGGAGCCTGAGTGCTCAAGAGCTTGTGCTTGGCAACAAGAGAAGCCACTACAATGAGAAGCCAGTGCACCACAACTAGAGTAGCCCTCACTCTCCACAACTAAAGAAAAGCCTGCACAGAAACAAAGACCAAACACAGTCGTAAATAAATAATAGAATGTATTTCCTAGTGAAGAAAATATGTTTTCCCAACTGAACTATAGATGCAGTTTTCAAAAAATTGAAGTATAGTTTATGTATAATACTATATGTTACTGGTACAATATAGTGAGTGAGTCACAATTTTTAAGGTTATACTCCATTTATAATTATAAAATATTGGCCATATTCCCTGTGTTTTACAGTATATCCCTGTACAATTATTACACATAATAGTTTGAACCTCTTAATCTCCTATACATATATTATCATCCTTGCCCTCTTTCCTCTTCTCAGTTGTAATCACTAGTTTGTTATCTAGATCCAAGTCTGCTTTTTGTTTTATTACCTAGGTAGTGTTATATATATATATATATATATATATATATATATATATATTTCACATATGAGTGATATTATACAGTATTTATTTTTCTCTGACTTATTTTATTTAACATAATATCCTTTGAGCCCATCCATGTAGCTTTAAATGGCATTATTTTATTCTTTTTAATACTTAGTATTCTATCATCTACCTATATACATATATTTATACACACACCTCCCACATCTTTTCATCCATTCATATGTTGATGGACACTTAGGTTGCTTTCATACTTTGATAGTTATAAATAATAAAACTATGAACACTGGGGTGCATTTATCTTTTAATATTACTGTTTTTGGATATTTTAATGGTATACTTTGGAGTGAAATTGCTGAGTCATAAGGTAGTTCTATTTTTGGTTTTTTGAGAAACTTCCCTACTCTTTTTCACAGTGGCTGCACCTATTTATATTCCCACCAACAGTGTCAGAAGGTCCCCTCTTCTCCAAATCCTTGCCAAAATTTGTTGTGGTCTTTTGATGATAGCCATTCTGATATGTGTGAGGTGATCATCTCATTGTGGTTCTGGTTTTCACTTCCCTGATGACTAGTGGTGCTGAGCATCTTTTCATGCACCTGTTGGCCATCTACATTTAGTCTTTGGAAAATGTCTATTCAGGCCTTCTGCCCATTTTTAGATTGAGCTGTTTTTATGATGTTAAGTTTTCTGAGCTGTTTATGTATGTTGGACAGTAACCCTGTATTAGTCATATCAGTTGCAAATATTTTCTCCCATTCAGTAGTTATCTTTAATTAATGATTTTCTTTGCTGTGTTAAAGGTTTTAAGTTCATTTTGTAGGCTCAACAGGAGACTCTGTTCCACATGTTTGCAATATTTTTTTCTGGGACTGTCAGGCCACTCTGAATATGTAATTCTTTTAACAAAGGCAAAGTATAAGAAGGAAAGCACAATGATATAAGAATTTTGCAAGTTTATAAATACATCAGGCCTACTAACATTATATTGGCTTAAGCATATTCCGTGGCTAAACCCAAAGTTAAGGGGCAGAGACTACTCTGTACATGGAGTGTTGGGAGGCAGGAACGAGGGAAGGGATGGATATTTCTAAGTAATAATTAAATCCACACAGTTGTATTTTGAATCTTCATCATCTTTCTAAAAGGAATTGCCCTCCCATGAATTCTAATGGATATCTGAGTTATTTAAGCACTGTGTTGATATAGTAACAATACTTCTCCTTGTATTAAGAGAGACTCTAGTGTAACTTAGATTCCTATGGCAGTTCTTTATAGAGTTATGTAATCACTGAGAGGGCTTCAAGGAAATGGCAACCCACTCCAGTATTCTTGCCTGGAGAATCCCATGGATGGAGGAGCCTGGTGGGCTACAGTCCACGGGATTGCAAAGAGTCGGACATGACTGAGCGACTTAACTTTCACTTTCTAACTTTCAATCACTGAAAGATATCAGGAAATGTTAATCTCTGTTACCTAAAAGGGATTATGCCAAAGGAGATTATAGAATCTTTTCAGATCCTACTGAATAACAGATTTTTAGAGGCTGTCTCACTTAATCATCATAACCATGTGGTCATTAGGTGAAGAAAGTGAGATTCACTCATAGTTTCACAGTTTACTTGACATGATCAGAGCTGAAATTCAGGAAATACTCTTCTATGTCTAATATCCTTTCCCTTGTACCATTCCACTGCACCATAAAGACCAATATGCCTTACTCTTACTCAGTATGCCTTACTCTTTACTCTATATAAAGAGTATAATTTTTTATATAGCCTCAAATTTTACTCATCATAACTCTTTCAGCTTTGCTCATACTTTTGGAAAAGGGAGTATGACGGATTTACAATGTATTCATTTAGTGACTGAGTGTTTGTTGAAAGTCTATTATGTGACAGGCATTGTTATACTTGGTGAGGATTTGGCAGTAAACAACAACAACAAAAAAAGTCCTCTTCATCAAGGGTATCACAAGGCAGATTGCATTCAAATAAATGAATTAAAAAGTTCTATATTTATTTATTCCATATATGTTAGGAAAATTAATATAAGTTGTCCTGTTCAGGCTTTAGATGCAACAATAGGCCTTTAATTTAACAGAGACCCTGAAAGGAATTACATGAGGAGCTGCTGACCAGCAGAAATGGCAAACGTATTAAGAGGTCTTGGGGGCCAACAGATAAGGATGGGAGTAAGTCACAAAGTTCCCTGGGCCTTGGAAATCTTTCATTTCTGGGGATCAGCGAACATTCTGAGACTTAACTAATAGCTGCTGCTGCTGCTGCTGTCTCATCAGTCATGTCCAATTCTGTTCGACCCCATAGATGGCAGCCTACCAGGCTCCCCCGTCCCTGGGATTCTCCAGGCAAGAATACTGGAGTGGGTTGCCATTTCCTTTTCCAATGCATGAAAGTGAAAATTGAAAGTGAATTTGCTCAGTTGTGTCCGACTCTTAGTGACCCTCATGGACTGCAGCTTACCAGGCTTCTCCATCCATGGGATTTTCCAGGCAAGAGTACTGGAGTGGGGTGCCATTGCCTTCTCCTAACTACTAGAGATGTAAGCATTTAACATAATAGTCAGAGGTGCATCTTTGAATGTAAGCTGATGGCTATTCTCTTACAGCTTGGTGATAAACGATGGACTCCTTTGGATGGCAGTCTGATGCCTCAACCTTGGGGTGGACATACTGTCCAGGACCTCTCAATGAAGGACTCTCCCAATGTTGCTTGAATTTGGATATGTTTCCCCAGTTTGGTGACATATATTTCTTGCAGAAATGTATATATGTATACATAATTGCATCTTAGTCTATTACCTGTCCTCATACTGTAACATACTACTACTATAATAAACTTCCTTATTCCTCTTCCACTTAAGTGTAGAGCAGATATTTTGCCAGTGAATCCTCTGAACCCAAAACCAAGAGTAAATCTTTTAGCAGACCATAAATCTTTCACCTGAACAGTATACTATATATTATATAAACACATAGTTTTCTAGTGTGTGTTTGAAAGAGACAGATACAGGGACAGAGTAAAGCACTACGTAAGAACATAAAGGGTCTAGAGTCGCAAGAGTGCTACTTTAGATAGGAGAAACATTTCCTGAAATATGCCCCAAGATATGACAACTGAGTATAAACCTGAATGGTATCAAGAAAACGTCTCTAGGGGAAGGGCTTTCCAGGGAGATGAAATAGGAAGTGAGAAGAGGGTTGAGGTAGGAAATAGCTTCCCTTATTTGAGCAGGTGTTCTCAAATTGGGGTCCTTGAACTAGCAACATCACCATCATCAACGAACCTGTTAGGTAAATTTTTGTTCTCTACCTCAGACTACTAATGCAGAAGCTCTGGAACTGAGCACTGCAATCTGCGGCCAAATGATCCTAACGTTACTTCATGTTTGAGGTGTATTGTGTTTGAAGAAAACATGAGGCAAATGTGCTGAAGCACAACAGGTCAATAGGAAAGTTTTAAGAAATGAAGTCTAGGCTAAATAATGGACCACTTTGCAAGGCTCTTATAAGGGCTTTGGATCTTATAAATTACATTCTCAGTCATAGTACAATAGCATATCCTTTCTATTGAGTTGGCAAAAAATTTTGTTCAGGTTTTCCCATAGGATGCTATGGAAAAACCTGAACTTAACATCCAGTCCAATATAAAGATAATATAGTCATATTCCTAAATGGAAACACATATATATGAATAACTAAACAAAAATTGGTAATGTAACATTGCAAATTATACAAATAGTCATAGTTATAAATTACACCTGCTGAATTTATAAGTACTGCTGACAACAATTCTATATAAAGGGTTTAATTGTAAGGAAAATATTGGTTCTATTCCCTGATGTGACATAAAAATGAGTCAAAATGTAATAGAAAAACTGATATTGTGGATACAAACAAACTGACCATGGATAAATATTTGTGCATGAGAGCCAAACCAAGAAAGTAAATTACATTATTTAATCTGGCAAAGGATTTGTGTGATTTAATAAACACATTAATCAGATTTAATAAGCACATGAGTCCTGGGGATCTTAGTTTACAACCAACAAGTTTAATTGGAATTTACATAAATTATCCAGTGTCAGGACAACCCTATCCTTATATGGTTGCACCTGCGGGCTGCCTTCAGCAGCAACTAATATTTTCATTACTAAGTCAAAGTTAGTACCCTACAATTCTATAATGCAAGTTTATTTCCTAAAGTATGCTATCAGTATCTCCCAGCAAAGACAGTAAAGAACACTGAAGCCATGCTGACAGTGTGAGTGGGAAATGACTGATGCAAGTTTCATCACAGTAAAATGATTTCAGGTTTTGTTGGGTTTTGAGCCAAATGACAGAAATTAATAAAAATGTAACATAGCGGCTATTTCAAATCATGTTTCAAATTCCAGTCTTTCTACTTCTTCATTTTATATAAAGGACTTGAGCATCTGTGGATTTTGGTATGGGGAGTAGGGGACCTTGGAGCCAACTCATAGTTACAGAGAGAAAATGATTTTGGAATATCCACCACCTCATCTCTCTAGTAAGAAGGTAATACTAATTTAACTGCTATACCAAGACTAAGTAAAGCCCCTTTAAATGATAACTAAAAACAAAAGTGCTTCTTCCAATAAATGGAAGGGGAATTGAAACCAGAATGGTTTCATGCACAGAATGGTAATTAAATATGACTTTTTCATTTGTATAGGAAGATATTACATTCTGTATCAGCCTTATATTAAACATGTTCCTTAGGAAATAACCTGAATTTTATTTTCAAAATGTTTATAATACATTAATATAACAATTTTATTGTACAAATGGGGGATTCCCTGATAGCTCAGTTGGTAAAGAATCTGCCTGCAATGCAGGAGACCCTGGTTCAATTCCTGGGTCTGGAAGATCTGTGGAGAAGGGATAGGCTACCCACAACAGTATTCTTGGGATTCCTTTGTGGCTCAGCTAGTAAAGAATATGCCTGCTTTAAGGGAGACCTAGGTTCATTCCCTGAGTTGGGAAGATCCCCTGTAGAAGAGAAAGGCTACCCACTCCGGTTTTATGGCCAGGAGAATTCCATGGACTGCATAGTCCATGGGGTTGCAAAGAGTTGAATACCACTGAGTGACTTTCATGTTACTTCATTGTGCAAATGCATCACTTAAAAGGGGACCCTCAGTCAGCCAGAATTTCCTTCCAAGGAAGAGAGAAATGAAAACAGAAGTAAAATACATATAGCCACAAAGTAATAGTTGCAGTGAAAAAAATAGCAAAAACTGAGTAAAGAAAGAAGAAATACTAAGTGAGACCAAGGAAAACTTAAGTAAATATGAATAATTAATGGTTCTAAATAATATATATTTTAATTGCAAGGAAAAGCCCTCTCAATTGGCTTCCTATTGTGAAAATTTCCAATTCCAGGTAATGTTCTGGCACTTATTTCCACATAGGTCTTAACAGTGTTGAGTAGATACACTCTAGTCAGCCTTCAGGTTCTAGTACTTCCTGATGACTCACTATGGGGCACCTGTAGAAACTTC
This sequence comes from Capra hircus, assembly GCF_001704415.2. Lineage (NCBI taxonomy): Eukaryota > Metazoa > Chordata > Mammalia > Artiodactyla > Bovidae > Capra > Capra hircus. The sequence goes on along the minus strand of NC_030833.1, from coordinate 49,852,618 downwards.
CTAGCACTGACATATAGGAGATCTGGAAATTTGTTCTAGAGAACTGATGTCCCATGGAGAAGTTCTTAGTCAATAAAGATAAGAAACTCACTTTAAAGGTAAAATAGATGAAAAGTAAATGTATGAGGGGAATATACCATTCTAACACTAATCTGAAGAAAGCAGGAGGTGTTTGGGAGGTGCAACAGTACTGACTTCACAGAATGGAGGATACAGTTGGCCATGCATTTTGTCACCCAGGCTACTCTGACACTTGGAGAAAATTATGAAAGCTTCAGGCTGGGCCCAAAACCCCATTGTCAAACTTGGTAAAGGAGGACTTCAAGGTCTATAACAACTGAGAAGGCTAATAGGGATAAAGAAAAAACACAGCTTTCGGCTACTGTGATTCAAACACCACCTCGAGGGGACCCTGGAGGGCAGAGGAGGCTGGACAAAACAAGAAATCACCTGGGTGTGAACCAGTGTGCCTTTTGTCAGAAAAGAGGACACTGGAAGGGGGAATGTCCTGAATGCCCTCCTGTGGGACATCCATGGGGTGACCCAAACAGGCCCCTGTTCCTTGCAAATCTCTTGGATGAGAGACTCCTGCACACTGACCAATGGGGTGCCAGATCCCACTCTGTCCCTCCTCATTACTCCAGCAGGGCCTCAGGTCATCCTTGATGTGGAGGGAAGAGAACTGAATTTCTTGCAGACACTGGAGCCACCTGCTTTGTTCTGAATTCACCAGGTGGCTCTCTCTCCAATTGTAATTATAATGTGACAAGTTGATGGACAGCCAAAGGTGGGGCGATTTGCATCTCTCTTACTCATGGAATCCAGTCTATTATTATTCACTCTTTTTTGGTATATACCAGAATGCCCTGTCCCCCTCATCAGGAGAGATTTGCTAAATAAGTTAGGAGCTAGTACAGTCTTAGACAGGATGAGTAGAAGGATATAAAGAATCCAAACAGAGAATGCACCCATTAGTAGTCCCAGGTCACTTGTTGGACAACAAAATATTCCCCAAAGACCTTCCCTCTCAAATTAGAGTAGATCCTGAAATTTGAGATACCTTGGTACCAGGAAGGACAAAATATGTTCCTCCAGTAAAAATAAAGCCTGGGGGAAATACCCCTGGAAGATATCATATCCTTTATACCCTGAGGTCCTGAGGAAAATCCACTCTCCTCAGCAAATTCCTAAAGCACAGATTCATTAGGCCCTGCAAATCCTCTTGCAACCCCTAATCGTCCCTATTCAGAAAACTACTGGAGAGTATTGGTTTGTGTAACACTTATGAGCAGTAAATGAAGCAGTCATCTCCGATCACCCGTGAGTGCCAAACCCTGGCACACTTCTCATCCAAGTGCCAGGGAATATCCAGTATTTCTCTGTTTGGGACCTCACCTCAAAGATGCATTTTTCTGTATTCCTATACATTCATTCTCCATACCATTCAAAATACTGTTAGGGTCCTAAATTTCTGGCAAAAAGGGAATATAAAGTCTCTTCAAGGCTCAGATATCGAAGCAATGGGTTCAATATTTACAATTTGTTTTGGACCCCAGGAGCATGAGCCCTGGCCATAGATCAAGCAGTAGTTAGTGCATTACCATCTCCAGCCACAAAGAGGGAACTACAAGGCTTTCTTAAAATGGCTGAATTCTGTTGTATCAGGATTCCAAATCATCATCTTATAGCTAAGCCTTATATGAGGCTCTAAAGGGAGGAGAAAGGGAGCCCCTTCAACAGAATAAGGACCACTAGCAGGCCTTTGAGACTCTAAAGACTGAGTAGAGAACCAGCAGTGGGTCTTCCAAATTTGGACAAGCCCTTTACTCCATGTGTTCACAAGAGGTCAGTGATAGCACTAGGAGTCTTGACCCTAAAGCTGGAACCATTCAGAGACCAGTGGCTTACTTTACAAAACTAGACTTGGTGGCCCTGGGATAGCCAAACTGCCTGTGGGCAGAAAGAGTCACAGCCTTGTTGGTTAATGAGGCTTCCAAAGTCACCCTGGGACATTTATGTGTGTTAACCCTCATCAGGTATAATCGGTGCTGGAAGTCAAAGAACATCATTAGTTGACTGGAGGAAGGCTAACAAGATATCAAACCCTCCTAATGAATACCCTCAACATTATGTTAAAGGTGTGCCAAATCCTAAATCCAGCAACTCTGCTTCCAGCAGTCGAGAGTGGAATAAGAACAAGCTTATTCCAGCAGGTCTGATCTTCTAGATGAGCCTCTTGATAGCCCTGAGGCTGAATCTTTACTGATGGGAGCAGTTTTATAGAAATGGAAACCCAAAAAGCAGGCAATACTTAGTTTCTAGATGAATTCATAGATGCCAAGGCTCTGCCACCCTAGACAGCTGTCCCAAAGGTTGAACTCATTGCATTAATGAGAGCTTTGCAATTAGGGAAGGAAAATAAATTAAATATTTTTATTCACTGTAAATGTGGGTTCTCTGTGCTACATGCTCATGCTGTCATTTGGAAAGAAAGAGGAATATTAATTGCTAGAAACTCTCCCATAATACAAAGATTTGACTCTTGCACTTTTAGAAGCAATGCAGCCTCCAAACCAGGTAGCAGTACACTGTAGATGCCATCAGAGGAATGGATCTTTTGTGACCCAAGGGAACAGTAAAGTTGATCAAATTGCAAAAAAAAAAAAAAAGCAACTAGATTGCAGGAACTTGAACGAGCTACAGCTCTAGTGATTGGCTCCCCTGAACTCCCCAGTGTTCCCCACAGGAACAAGAAAATGCTGAAAAATGGGGCTATGTGAAAGGAAGCACAGGCTAGTATAAAAAGAAGGAAAAGATTTTAAACCCTGAGGCCCAACAATGGCAACTCATCATGCTACCCACTTTGGGAAGGATGCATCATGGAACTTGATGCAAAAGGCTATTTCAGGGAAGGTAATTAAAAGAAGAGTAACCCAAATAATGCTTACCTGTGATTTATGTGCCCACAGACCCATCTGATTCCCTTCATTTCTCAGGTCAATTCAATGCCAACGGACATATACAAGGGAAGACAGGCAGTTAGATTTTATCCAAATGCTCCTACAATAAGGATACACATTTCTTTTGGCGAAATGGCAATCCACTCCAGTTTTCTTGCCTGGAGAGTCCCATGGATGGAGGAGCTTGGTAGGCTATAGTCCATGGGGTCACAAAGAGTCAGACACAACTGAGAAACTTCACTTTTTTTCTTTCTGGTGTTGGTCAATATTTTCATAGGATGGGTTGAAGCCTTCTCCATCCAATCTGAAAAGGCTGTGGAAGTCTGTAAGTCCAAGTGGGGCTTAGGAATTCTCACTATGAGCAAAACTAATGGAGGCGATAGAATTCCAGGTAAGCTATCTCAAATCCTAAAAAAAAAAAAAAAAAAAATGATGCTGTTAAAGTGCTGCACTCAATATGCCAGCAAATCTGGAAAACTCAGCAGTGGCCACAGGACTAGAAAAGATAAGTTTTCATTCCAATTCCATAGTAAGGCAATTCCAAAGAAAGACAATGCCAAATAATGTTCAAACCACGGCACTATTCCACTCATCTCACATGCTAGCAAAGTAGTGCTCAAAATTCTCCAAGCCAGGCTTCAATAGTACATGAAACATGAACTTCCAGATATACAAACTGGATTTTAAAAAGGCAGAGGAACCAGAGGACAAATTGCCAAAATCTGTTGGATCATCAGAAAAATGAGAGAATTCCAGAAAAACACCTACTTCTGCTTTATTGATTATGCCAAAGTTTTTGACTGTGTGGATCACAACAAACTGTGGAAAATTCTTAAAGAGATAGGAATAGCAGAGCATCTTACCTGCCTCCTGAAAAGTCTGTATGCAGGTCAAGAAGCAACATTAGAATAGGATATGGGACAATGGACTGGTTAAAACTGGGAAAGGAGTACGTCAAGGCTGTATATTGTCACCCTGTTTATTTAACTTTTTTGTAGACTACATCAGGCAAAATGCTGGCTGGATGAAGCAATACTTTGACCACCTGATGCAAAGAACTGACTCATTGGAAAAGACTCTGATGCTGGGAAGGATTAAAGGTGGGAGGAGAAGGGGACGACAGAGGATGAGGTGGTTGGATGGCTTCAATGACTCGATGGACATGAGTGTGAGCATGCTCTGGGAGTTGGTGGTGGACAGGGAAGCCTGGCATGCTGCAGTCCATGGGGTCACAAAGAGTTGTACATGACTGAGCAACTGAACTGACTGACTGACTGAAGTCCCTTTTAAAAGAAACCATTTCTTGGTTTGGACTTCCAAAGTCCCACCAGAGTGGTTACAATCCCTATCTTATAGTCAAAATCATTCAGGGGTTTGCAACAGACCTAGGAATGGACTATAACCTATTCACCTCTTAGCATCCTCAGTCATCAGGGAAGGTAGAGAAAATGAACCATACTTTAAAGAAAACCTTAGCAAAGCTCTGCCAAGAAATGGATAAACCCTGGACCACCTTGTTTCCTATTGCACTCCTCAAGTTCCATTTACCCCCCAAGACTGGGGACACAGTCCATTTGAAAGGCCTTTTCTTTTACAATTGACATTCTACTGGATGAGGACATGAACCAGGCCCTGAGATATATCATTAATTTAGGACAAGTTCAGAAGTCAGTCCAGGACAATGCCCACAAGTCACTACCAGCTTCCACTAAAAATACAGAGGAGGGAGCATTTCCTTCAGAAATAAACCCTAGGGACCAAGTTCTTAAAACTTGGAAATAGGAGTCTCCTTAAGACCAGCTATTGCCAAAATGGAAAGGCCCCAATTAAGTAATTTTAACCACCTCCACTGCTATCAAACTGCAAGGAATATCTAGTAGTTGAATATCTAGTTGGGTACATTTGTCCAGACTAAAGCTTTTATCTTCAGAAACCCTGTCAGTCACAATAGAACAATACACCTGTGAAACAGTGGAAGATTTGAGATACCTATTCAAAAGACAGGGATCATCATCAGATAAGTAAAATGATGCACTGGGTTGGCTCCTACTTGAAATTTTAATGGGACTTAGGACCTCTCATTTAATAGGCTGATATGGTTCTTGACAATTGTCTGGCCCCTGAGTACCTTCTGGCAAAACAAGGTAGAGTTTGTGTGATAACTAAAACATCCTGTTGCACTTTGATCAATGCAACAGGCCATGTAAAAGTTAATATTAAGGAAATATACACCTAGTCAGAGTAGTCTCATAATTTTGGCAGAGCCGATATAGCTTCCATTATCTGGTCAACAGTTAACCTGGAAGTCCAAAGTTAACCTGTTTCCTTCTGTTTCTAGGCCCTTTAATGGCTATTGTTCTTTTTAGCCCTTGTTTGTTTAACCTTTTGGTCAATTCTGTGTCTTTTAGGCTCCAACAGTTTGAAGCAAGGCTTCATGATGGCTCAAGGAATTCAGTCCATTCCAGTAGAGTGAACTAGGTCCTTGCAGGTCTTTGGAAGCAGTCAGTGAGAGATTTATATACTTTTAAAGCAGCATAAGGTCTTTAGCCTCTGTCCAGTAGGAATAAGTTTCAGAAGATACCTTCCAACCTTCTGTTCCTTACACTCCTTAAGAATAAGGGTGTACTTTTCTAAGAATTTGTCCATTTCTTCCACGTTGTCCATGCTGATAGTAGTCTCTTATGATCCTTTGTATTTCTGTGTTGTCTGTTGTGATCTCTCCATTTTCATTTCTAATTTTATTGATTTGATTTTTCTCTCTTTGCTTCTTGATGAGTCTGGCTAATGGATTAAAGATCTAAATGTAAGATCAGAAACTATAAAACTCCTAGAGGAGAACATAGGCAAAACACTCTCAGACATAAATCACAGCAGGATCCTCTATGATCCACCTCCCAGAATGCTGGAAATAAAAGCAAAAATAAACAAATGGGATCTAATTAAAATTAAAAGCTTCTGCACAACAAAGGAAAATATAAGCAAGGTGAAAAGACAGCCTTCGGAATGGGAGAAAATAACAGCAAATGAAGCAACTGACAAACAACTAATCTCAAAAATATATAAGCAACTTATGCAGCTCAATTCCAGAAAAATAAACGACCCAATCAAAAAATGGGCCAAAGAACTAAATAGACATTTCTCCAAAGAAGACATACAGATGGCTAACAAACACATGAAAAGATGCTCAACATCACTCATTATTAGAGAAATGCAAATCAAAACCACAATGAGGTACCACTTCACATCAGTCAGAATGGCTGCGATCCAAAAATCTGCAAGCAATAAATGCTGGAGAGGGTGTGGAGAAAAGGGAACCCTCCTACACTGTTGGTGGGAATGCAAACTAGTACAGCCACTATGGAGAACAGTGTGGAGATTCCTTAAAAAATTGCAAATAGAACTACCTTATGACCCAGCAATCCCACTGCTGGGCATACACACAGAGGAAACCAGAATTGAAAGAGACACATGTACCCCAATGTTCATCGCAGCACTGTTTATAATAGCCAGGACATGGAAACAACCTAGATGTCCATCAGCAGATGAATGGATAAGAAAGCTGTGGTACATATACACAATGGAGTATTACTCAGCTGTTAAAAAGAATTCATTTGAATAAGTTCTGATGAGATGGATGAAACTGGAGCCAATTATACAGAGTGAAGTAAGCCAGAAAGAAAAACACCAATACAGTATACTAAAACATATATATGGAATTTAGGAAGATGGCAATGACGACCCTGTATGCAAGACAGGAAAAAAGACACAGATGTGTATAACGGACTTTTGGACTCAGAGGGAGAGGGAGAGGGTGGGATGATTTGGGAGAATGGGAATTCTAACATGTATACTATCATGTAAGAATTGAATCACCAGTCCATGTCTGACGTAGGGTGCAGCATGCTTGGGGCTGGTGCATGGGGATGACCCAGAGAGATGTTGTGGAGAGGGAGGTGGGAGGGGGTTCATGTTTGCGAACGCAGGTAAGAATTAAAGATTTTAAAAATTAAAAAAAAAAAAAAAAAGAATAAGGGTGTAGAGTCTCTCAGAGGGGAATGAGACACACCTGGGACCAGGAATCCATACTGCAGTGCTGCAGTGCTTGCACTTGGACACACCTCTCCTTAAGCAACAAAACTGGAATAAATTATATAGGACTAAAAATAACTGCATCCATGTGTGGTAGTGGTGGCTTAATTGCTAAACCATGTCTGACTCTTGAGACCCCCATGGACTGTAGCCTGCCAGGTGCCTCTGTCCATGGGATCTCCAGTCAAGAATACTGGAATAGATTGTGATTTCCTTCTCCAGGGATCTTCCCAACACAGAGATCGAACTCAAGTCTCCTGCATTGTAGGCATTATTTATTGACTGAGCTACAGGGAAACATCATGTGTAGTTAGGGCAAATTCTGGACAAAAGTACAAAGAGGCCAGAAAAATCCAACTTTAACTTCTGAACAGCCCAGAGGAAAAGCAAGTCTCTGAGCATGCCCCACTGTACACATCACCTAAAGGATGGGTAAACCACCTAAGCCACTCCTCTGGGCTGACCCCCTGGACACACCCCAACACTCATCCAATATAAGGAACAATCTCATCCCCCCTTGGTGAGTGCACAAGGAAGGGAACCTGTTGTTTGTTCTTGCTCCCTCCCCTCGGCTGCAGTAGGGGCCTCAATAAAGCTTGCTTGAAAAAAAAAAAAAAAAAGCAGGAGTAGTTGTATAAATTTCAGACAGAGCAGATTTCAAGCCAAATAAAGATTCACAGATAAAGAAGTTTACTAATAAAAGGGTCAGTTCTCTAAGAAGACCTAATTCTTATTGTGTGTGAACCTGACATTATATGTCAAACTACACAAAGCAAAAACTGATAGAAATGCAAGAAGAATTAGATGTATCCATTATCACGAATAGAGGCTTCAGCACCCTTCTCTCAGAAATTGACACACCTGGCAGGCAGAAATCATTAAGGACACAGTCCAATTCAACAATGTCATCAACTAACAGGATATGATTAACATAGACTACTTTATCCAACAACATAATAAAATATACAAAATAATCTTGTACAAAACATGAACATGCTTCTCAAGCTCACTAGCAACATTCACCAAGATACACTACATTTTGGACCATAAAACACATCTAAACAAATTTAAAAGAATAGAAATCATACAATATTTGATCACAGATCATAAAGGAATTAAATAGAAATCAACAACAGACAACTGGAAAATCCCCAAATACATGGAGATTAAATAACATAATTCCATGTGACATATGGACCAAATAATAAGTCTTAAGAATAAATAAAATATAATTTTAAACACTTTAAAAATAGAGACAAATATCACCATTTGTGTGAGGCAGCAAAAGCAATGCTTATAGGAAATTTTATAGCACTGAATGAATATATTAGAAAAGAAAAAATATCTAAAACCAGTCATCCAAATTTCCACATTAGGAGACCAGAAAATGTAGATAAAATTAAATTCCAAGTAACCAGAAAAAAAAATAATAGAGACAAGAGTTTATAATAAGTGAAATATAACATTTAAAAATTGAGAATCGCTATTTTGTACATCTGATACTTATATAATATTGTACATCAACTATACCTCAATTTAGAAAAGAATTACAACATAATCATGAAATTGTAAACAGAAACTACATAAGAACAACACAATCAAAAGCTGGCTCTTTGAAAATATCAACAAAACTAATAAGCTTCTAACTAGGCAAGGGAAAAGAGGACATCAGTTACTAACATTAGAAATAAAATAGGGAGCATCATTACAGGTCCATAGAAATAAAAGCATTATAAAAAGGATACTATGAATACTACTTACAATTCTAAAACCCATATTTGATAACCTACCCAAAATGTGTCCTACTTTCAAAGACATAATCTGCCAGACTTACACAAGAAGAAATCAATAATCTGAATAAAACTACATTTATTACATGAATAAATAAATAATAATCTTCCAAAACAGGCATTAGGCTGCTGCTTCTGCTAAGTCGCTTCAGTCGTGTCCGACTCTGTGCGACCCCATAGACGGCAGCCCACCAGGCTCCACCGTCCCTGGGATTCTCCAGGCAAGAACACTGGAGTGGATTGCCATTTCCTTCTCCAAGGCTAGAGGGATTCAATGGTGAATTCTACCAAACATTTAAGGGAAAAGCTATATCAATTCTGTACAATTTCTTCCAGAGGACAGAAACAAAGTAAATACTTTCTAACTCACCCTGTTAGATCAGCATTTATCCCAGTACCAGCACCAGACAGAGATTCAACAGGAAAGCTACAGATTAATATCTCTCATAAACATAGACATAAAAATCTTCAACTAAATATTTTCAATTCAAATCCAAGAAATTATAGAAAAATTATACACCATGACCAAGTAAAATTTATCCCAGGTGTGAAAAGTTGGTTCAACACTTCAAAATTAATTACTGTAATCCATCAAATCAATAACCCTAAAAAGCAAAAAGAAAAATCATATGATCCTATCAGTACACACAGAAAAAACATCTGACAAAATATAACATGCATTCATAAGAATAGTCAGTAATCCAGGAATAGAGAGAGACATTACAATTTGATAGACTCTTCAAAAAACTATAGCTAACATCATTTAATAGTTAAATATTTTTTAATGATACACATGAACTTATTAACAAAACAGAAAGACTCATGGACACAGAAAACAAACTTATGGTTATCAAAGGGGAGTGGGGAGGGATAAATCAGGAGTTTGGGATTAACATGCTACTATATATATGATAGATAACCAACAAGGACCTACTGTAAGCACAGGAAAATATACACAGTATCACATATAATGCAAAATAATCCAAAAAGAGTATATTAATATGTATGTATATATATATATTCTATACACACACGCACAACTGAATCTGTACATCAGAAACATTGTAAATCAACTATACTTCAATTTTTTAAAATAATTAAAAATAGTTAACTTTTTTTGCAGTTATCTTTTAGCAGATGATACATTTCTCATCTACAGAAATGATTAAAATTTTCTTTTTAAATAATTTATATAACTTTAAAGGACACCATTAAGAAAATTGTAAGTTTAGTGATATAGGTAAGACAGTTTGAGATTAGTTTATGACAGGAAGTCCAAGGCAGCTTCAAAGAGTTCATGAGTCCCCTGAAAATTTTTAGGGAATGTGTGCTGATGAGAATTTTTCTAGGAAGAAGTCCGTAGTCTTCTTCAAGTTCTCCTAAGTCACTAGCGGTTCTTGAGCACCTAACATATAGCTAGCTTGAAGTGAGATGCACTGTAAGCAGGTGATGCATGCACCATTTCAAAAATTTAGCATGACAAAAAGAATGTAAAATAGCTCAATGATTTTTATATTCTCAATCAAAATCCCAATAAGCCATTTTATAGATGTCAGCACACTGACTTTAAAGTTTATATGAAGAGACAATTGGCCCTAAAGAGCCAACACAATATTGAGAGAGAAGAACAAAAATAGAGGACTGGTGCTACCCAACATTAAGACTTTCTATAAAGCTCTAATAGTTAAGACAATGTTGCATTGGTGAAGGGATGGATGAATAAATAGATCAATGGAGCAAAACAGCCCAGAAATACAACTCTATAAAAATAGTCAAATTATTTCTGACAAAGAAGCAAAGGCAATACAATGGAACAAAGACAGCCTTTTCAATAAATGATGCTGAAACAACTGAATGTCCACATGCAAAACAGTGACTCTAGACATGGACCTTATACCTTTTCACAAAAATTAACTCAAAATTGATCAGAGACTTACATGTAAAATGCAAAGCCATAAAACTTCTAGAGGATAATATAGGAGAAAACCTAGACGACTTTGGGTATCGTGGCATGTTTTTAGATAAAATACCAAGGTTACACTCCATGAAAGAAATAATTGATAAATTTAACTTCATTAAGATTAAAAATATGTGCTGTGAAGTGTAATATCAAGAGAATTAGAAAAGAGGCTACACATTGTGAGAAATTTTTTGCAGAAGACATCTTTTATTGGAAATGAATAAAGAACTCTTAAAATTCAAAAAAAAAAATTAAAATGGACCAAAGACTTTAATGGACACCTCATCAAAGAAGATATACTGAAGGCAGATAAGCATATGGAAACATGCCTCAAATCACATGTCCCAGGCAAATTTAATGAGATACCACTCTACACCTGCTAGAATGGCCAAAATCCAGAACACTAGTAACACCAAATGCTGGCAAGGTTATGAAGTTCAGGAACTTTCATATGTTGATGGGGAAAACAGTAACTTTTGAAAACTGTTCTTACAATACTGAACATATTCTTAGCATACAATATAGCAAATGCCCTCCTTGCCATTCACTCAAATGAGTTACAAGCTTATGTTCAAACAAAAACCCACTCAGGTTTATGGAAACTGTATTCATAATTGCTAAAATTAAAAAACAAACAAACAAACAACAACAACAACAAAAAACAAAACAAGATGTCCTTGGGCAGCTAAATGCATAAATATACCATGATATACCCAGAAAATAGAATATTATTCAGCACTAAAAAGAAAGATTCTATAAAGCCATGAAAAGATATGGAGGAAACTTAAGTGCGTATTACTAATGTTAAAAAGATACATTTTATATGATTCCAACTGCATAACATTCTGGAAAAGACAAAATTATGGATACAAAAAAAAAAAAAAAATCAGTGGTTTCCAGGGGTTGGAGTATAAGGGAACAGATAAACAGGCAGGGTATTGACAATTTTTAGGTTGGTGAAAATACTCTGTGTAATATTATAATGAGGGCTATCTATGATTATACATTTACCCTAACTCATAGAATGCACTATATCAAGAGTGAACCCTAAGTTAACTATGGATTTTGGATGATTATGATGTGTCTGTGCCAGGAGCCAGCACGAGTCCCGCCCATGGCAAAAGTCATGAGGTTAAGGGGCCTGACAGGCAAAGGCGAGTCGGGCGGTTTTCTAAAGATAAAAATCATGTTGGTGAAGGGTTTCATTGCTGAGTTAATGATTGCCGCCAGGTCTCCATATCCTTAGGCACCTGGGAGTTGTTAATCAATGTAATCGGAATGTAGAAAAAGAAATATAGTAGTTTTGATATTAGCAATACTAGACTTTTGAGTTAATAAATTTTCTCTTTTGTTATAGATCACTGTACTCCTCTTCTTTGTTATAAATCATTGTGTCCTTGCTATGTAAAAATGTAACTTTATCACTGTCTTAAGACTAAATAGATCTTAAGGGGAGACAAGTTTTCTGATCAATTAACCTTTATCAGTAGAAAGAAAGGTGGGGCCATAAAATGTTAATCGGTCTCCAGACCAGAAGAAATTGTAAAACAAATGTAAGACCCTTGTAAGAATAAAGACATGCTGATAAGGTTCGGAGCAGCTGACCCTGCGTGACTCTGTTTCTTACATTTATCTCTATGTATAACTAAAAGTATAAAGTGGACCTGAAAAATTAAAAAATGGACCAGTTCCTGGAAAGACTGGTTTCCCCTGTGTGGTCTTTTCCAATTCTCTTCTTTTCTGGCTGAATTCGCATCTGGAGAACGGAGGCTCACCAAGCCTACTAATTTTTTCTGGGCTTCTAAGATCCGAACGGGGAGGGGGGGGGAACTTTGTGTCCCCACTCTTTCGGGAGACTGGGAAAATGCCTGTGGCCTACATAGGTGGTGCAAACTCCTTGTCTTGGAGTTTTATTGGTTCTCTGCCTAAACCAAATTATTCAGCTTCTTTTCTCCACTAATTTTCCTACTACACTATTCTTTCCTAATCTCTCTTTATATTTCTAATTAAATAGTTATTTCCTAGGACGCTGACTCCATCCCCACTTCGAATTCCCTCGATCCACTGGGACTGGACCCCGGCATGTCAATATAGGTTCATCCTTGGTAATTAATCACCATTCAGTTGACTGATATTGATAACGGGTATGGTTATGCATGTTTTAGAGGAGATAGTATTTGGAAAATCTCTGTAACTCCTTATGAATTTTGTTGCAAACCTAAAACTTCTTTAAAAAATAAAAACAAAAAATAAAATTTTGTATTTTGTTTTCAGAAAAAAATCAACATTTAAATTTACAAAGCTATTGCATATAATAACATCAAAAATATAAAATATATCTGACAAAAGATGCATGAGACTTATGCAAGGGAAACTATAAACACTGCATAGAATCACCTGTACATTTATTAGAGAAGTCAATATTGTTAAGACATTATTTTCACATCCATCAATAAATTCTGTGTAACACCAATTAAAATTCTAACATTTTTTGCAGAAATTTTAAAGCAGTTTTAAAACTCACATAGACAATTTGTCTTATTCCTGATCTTAGTGGAAATGCTTTCAGCTCTTCACCACAGATTGTGATGTTAGATATTGGTTTATTGTGCATGGCTTTTATTATGTTGAGTTATGTTCCCTCTATGACCTTTTTCTAGAACATTTTTTACTATAAATGGGTGCTGAATTTTGTCAAAAAGCTTTTTATGCATCTATTGAAATGATCATATGGTTTTTATTCTTCAATTTGTTGATGTGGTGTATCACATTGATTGATGTGTGGATAATAAAAATTCTTATTATTGGATTTCAGATTGCTAGTATTTTGTTGAGGATTTTTGCATCTATGTTCATCAGTGATATTAGCCTGTAATTATTTTTTGTGTGATATCTTTGCCTGATTTTGGTAAAACGTTGATGGTGGTCTCATAGAATGCGTTTGGAGGTTTTCTTACGTTGGCAAGTTTTTGGAACAGTTTCAGAATGATAGGTATTACCTCTTCTTTAAATGTTAAATAGAACTTGCCTGTGGAGCTAACTGGTCTTGGATCTTTGTTTGTTGGAAGATTTTTATTCACAGTTTCAGATATGTCCCTATTTCACCCAGAAATAAATCCATCCACTTATGGTTAATTACTCTATGACAAAGGACACAAGACTATACAATGTTGAAAAGACAGTCTCTTCAACAAATAGTTCTGGGAAAACTGGAAAGCTACATGTAAAAAAAAAGAAATTAGATCATTCTTTAAAACCATACACAAAAGTAAGCTCAAAATATGTTAAAAACCTAAATGTGAGACCAGACACTATAAAGCTTCTAGAGAAAAACAGAGGCAGAACACTCTGACAAATCTCAGAATTATCTTTTTTGATCTGTCCCCCAGAATAATGGAAATAGAAACAAAAATAAATAAACTAAGCAGATCTAATTAAACCGAAAAGCTTCTGCACAGCAAAGGAAACAATAAACAAAATGAAAAGACAACCTACAGATTGGGAGAAAATATTTTAAAATGATATAAATAACAAAGGATTAGTCTCCAAAATTAATAAACAGTCCATGCAGCTTAATACCATAAAAACAAACAATCCAATCAAAAAATATGCAGAAGATGTAAATAGACAGTTCTTCAAAGAAGACATACAGGTGGCCAAGAGGCACATGAAAAGATGTCAACATCATTATTTTTTATTACAGAAATGCAAATCAAAACTGCAATGAGATATTACCTCACACCAGTCAAAATGACTATCATCAAAAAATTCACAAATAGTAAATACTGGAGAGGGTATGAAGAGTAGGGAATCAATCCTCCTACACTATTGATGGGAATATAATTTGGTATAGCCAATATGAGAACAGTATGGATTTTCCTTAAAAAACTAAATGTACAGCTACCATATGACACTGCAATCCCATTTCTGGGCGTTATTATGGAGAAAAACATGGTCTGAAAGGATACATACACCCCAATGTTCATTGCAGCACTGTTTACAGTAACTAAGAGATAAAAGCAACCTAAATGTATATTGGCAGAAAAATGGATAAAGAAGACGTGATACATATATACAATGGAATATTACTCAGCCATCAAAATGAATGAAATAATGCCATATGCAGCAACCTCGATGGATCTAGAGAATGTCATACTGAGTGAAGTAAGTCAGACAGAGATGGAGAACTATCATGTGATGTCCCTTATATGTGGAGTCTGAAAAGAAATGATACAAATGAATATATTTACAAGACACACATACTTAGAGAACAAACTTATGTGGTACGGATGAAGGGTAGAGGAAAGGAATAGTTAGGGAGTTTAGGAGCGACATGTACACACTGCTATATATAAAATGGATAACCAATCAGGAACTACTGTTTAACACAGAGAACTAAGCAGAAGCTGGAACATTAAACTGTATGTAAAAACAGGTTATAACAGATGATTACAAAGGGATTTTTGTCAAATGACTAATTTGGAATTGGAAACTTTGGATATTTTCTACTGGTGTTTTAGTTAAACTTCTGAAAAATGATAGTATTTGGTCTTAGCCTTTCTTTTCCATAGCCTATAATTCATTCTGTAAAATAATGACAATTGCATCAGGAACTGCTAAGACTGGGAGAGAATCCTGTATACCACATGATTTGTAACTGGCATCTAGTGAAGAAAGATTTTACTTCACAATTTTTAAAATTTTATCAATGTAAAACAAATATGTTCTTTGATATCAGTAAACAACAAACATTAAGTATCAAAGTTTTAAGAGTTTAAAGGCAGATTGGATTTAATTCTTATTCATGAGAACAAAAAAACCTCCTAAATCCTTACAGTTTTAGTGAGTTTGCTTCAGCTGGAGAAATTGGGCTTCATGAGCTCAGAACCTGATTTCTGATCTTGTTCAGTTTTCTTATTAGCCATAAGTGCACTCAGTGCAAATCATTTAGTACACACTATTAGTCTTGTGCCTCTAGTAATACTGGGGTGCTTAGGACTACAATATACAAATCAATGTTTTACTAATTTTTATATTTGCATATATTCAGATGATATTTAGAAAAATGATAACATAGAGGTTATTATTCAGAATTAAGATCATGCAGCTAAGAGTCAGAAATTGATATTTAGATCAATAAGCTTTTAGAAAATCAGTCTAGTGCTTTCCAAGATGGCAGAGGACTAGAAAGACATGGAGTTCTTCTCTCCCTGCAAACACACAAAATAATAACTCTATAAATGAAACAGTTCTCACAGAGCACCTGCTGAACACTAGCAGAGGTCTCCAGACACCTAAAAGGACAAGAAAGATACCTACCTAACCTGATAGGATAAAAGGAAAAAGAGAAAGGAAGAGGAGATGGAAGCAGGATGAAACCTGTACCCCACTGGAAGATGAAGGTTAAGTCAAGTTATCACATGTGGGGAAGCTCCCTCACCAGCAGGGAGATCAACTGACCAGCAAGGGAGCTTCAGAATCTCAGAAGAGAAGCCCATAACCAGTCTGTGGCAGGTAGGACAGAGTGAGACCTACACAGATGGTTCATGCCACAACCGTGTGCTCCCCAGCCTGAGATGTGTACCCACCAGTGCTGAGAGGGACTGATGCTGGAATGCAAGGTTTGGAGAACAGACCTGGAGAGAGGACTGATGTTGGCTGTGCAGAGAAAGCCTGAGGGATGGGAGTGAGGAGCTCTGCAGCCAATAATGCTCTCAGAGGAAGCCCAGAATGTGACAGAAGTGAAGCATAATTGTTCAGTGATGTGCCACCATTGTAGCCTCTCTCCTCACATGCCAGTCCCTGCCTCCACCAGCACTAGGGAGGTTTCTCACCTGAGCTGTCTTGACTGCCCTGCCATTGGCTCTTCTACCCTACCTGGGCAATCTGCTCCCCTTCATTGTTACCCAAAGGGCTCATGTGTTCCAATCACTACCCTAGCACCCTCCTGTCTAGGCACCCTGCTTGCTCTGATTGCCTCCTTGGTTCCAGCTCCTTCCTGCCTGATAAGCTTGTGTGCTCTGGCACTCTTTGAAGAAGAATCCAGTGGGAAGAACAGAAGCAGAGATGGGGCTGAAACCACAGCTAAGCCCCAAGGACCATGTGACTAAGGAAGAAGAGCTGAAATCTCTCTTTATGGCTGCGTGAAACGCAAAACTACCCCTTTGCTGAAGGCTTCCTAAATTCAGCCCCTGAAAAAAACTTCAAAAGGACAAGCACTCCTGAAACTGGGACAAGTATAACTTAAGCAGCAGTAGTGGACTTTATGGGCATATATGCCTGTGAGCGTTGGGCCAGGCCAAAATCTGATCTCCCTCCATAGCTCCCACAGCCGGTGCCATGACAATGGCATTGCTGACCTGACCTCAGTGCATCTGCACAAATGGCCTGGTGAGAGTCATCAGGGACAGATGCCAGTATGCCCACAGTTAAGGTGGAACTTAAATCAGTGCCAACAAGAATACACTTTGAGAGCCTTCTGTGTGAAAAGGGACATAACAGAGCTCCAAAAGAGAAATGTTCAATGGCTTCTCTCCCAGTGGAAGTACTCTCATCCCACATATCTCATGCCACAGGTCAGAAACAGCTAAGAAACAGATCTGGGGGCCTCTATTCCAGCAACTAGGGAGAAGATCCCACCCCTAACAGCGTAGTGACAAACACAGAACAAAGAGAAGATCTTGCTTAATTTCCAGGGCAGACTCTGGTCACCACTGCTGCTGCTGCTAAGTCACTTGAGTCGTGTCCGACTCTGTGGGACCCAATAGACCCCACAGGCTCCTCCATCCCTGGGATTCTCCAGGAAAGAACACTGGAGTGGGTTGCCATTTCCTTCTCCAGTGCATGAAAGTGAAAAGTGAAAGTGAAACAGCTCAGTCGTGTCTAAACCCAGTCAAATCTCCTACCAAGAGGATAAATGCACAAGCCTCTGGACTAGCCTTGCCCACCAGGTAGCACACAACAGAAGCAAGTGGAATTTTAAATCTGAATTTTAAAAAGAATACATTTGAATCAGTTCTGATGAGATGGATGAAACTGGAGTTCTGATGAGATGGATGAAACAGAGTGAAGTAAGCCAGAAAGAAAAACACCAATACAGTATACTAACACATATATATGGAATTTAGAAAGATGGCAATGACGACCCTGTATGCAAGACAGCAAAAAAGACACAGATGTGTATAATGGACTTTTGGACTCAGAGGGAGAGGGAGAGGGAGAGGGTGGGATGATTTGGGAGAATGGCATTGTAACATGTATACTATCATGTAAGAATCGAATCGCCAGTCTATGTCCGACGCAGGATACAGCATGCTTGGGGCTGGTGCACGGTAATGACCCAGAGAGATGTTATGGGGAGGGAGGTGGGTGAGGGGTTCATGTTTGGGAACGCATGTACACCCGTGGTGGATTCATGTCAATGTATGGCAAAACCAATACAGTATTGTAAATTAAAATAAAGGAAAAAAAATAAATTATTAATAACATCCAAAAAAAAAAAGAAAAAGGAGTTCATGATCTGAGTCACAATCAGATCCCGGTCTTGTTTTTGCTGACTGTATAAAGCTTCTCCATCTTCAGTTGCAAAGAATATAATCAATCTGATTTTAGGAATTGACCATCTGGTGATGTCCATGTCCAGCATCTTCTTTTGTGTTGTTGGAAGACGGTGTTTGCTATGACTAGTGTGTCCTCTTGGCAAAACTCTGGTAACCTTCTTCTTGCTTAATTTTGTACTCCAAGGCCAAACTTGCCTTTATTCTAGTATCTCTTGACTTCCTACATTTGCATTCCAGTCCCCTGGAATTAAATGATATCATTTGGTGGTGTTAGTTCTAGAAGGCCTTGTAAGTCTTGATAGAACCATTCACCATCAGCTTCTTCAGCATTAGTGGTTGAGGCATAAACTTGGATTACTGTGATATTGAATGATTTGCCTTGGAAGTGAACCAACATCATTCTGCCGTTTTGAGATTGCACCCAAGTACTGTATTCAGATTTTTTCATTGACTGTAAGGGCTACTCCATTTTTTCTAAGGGATTATTGCCCACAGTAGTAAATATAATTGTCTGAATTAAGTTCACTTATTCGAGTCCATTTTAGTTCACTGATTCCTAAAATGTTGAAGTTCACTTTTGCCATCTCCTATTGATCGCTTCCAATTTACCTTGATTCATGGACATACCGTTCTTCGTTCCTTTGCAATATTGTTCTTTGTAGCATCAAACTATACTTTTGTGACCAGACACATCCACAACTGGGCATTGTTTCTGTTTTGGCTCAGCTTCTTCATTCCTTCTGGAGGTTTTTCTCTGCTCTTTTCCAGGAGCATATTAGGTTCCTACTGACCTGGGGAGTTCATCTTTCAGTTTCATATCATTTTGCTATTTCTTACTATTCATGGAGTTCTTCAGGCAAGAATGCTGGCATGGTTTGCCATTCCCTTCTCTGTAGGCCACCTTTTGTCAGAATCCTCCACAATAACCCATCCATCTTGGGTGACACTACATGGCATGACTCATAGTTTCCCTGATTTAGACAGGCTGTGATCCATGTTCCTTTGGTATCTCTAATTTTCTTGAAGAGATCTCTAGTCTTTCCCACTCTATTGTTTTCCTCTATTTCTTTGGAATGACCACTGAGGAAGGCTTTCTTATCTCTCCTTGCTATTCTTTGGAACTCTGCACTCAAATGGGTATTTATTAAACTAAAGTAAAGAAGAACTAAATTTCCTTTTATCTTTTGCTTTTCACTTCTCTTCTTTTCACAGCTATTTGTAAGGCCTCCTCAGACAGCCATTTTGCTTTTTTGCATTTCTATTTCTTGGGGATGATCTTGCTGTCTGTCTCCTGTACAATGTCATAAACTTTCATCCATATTTCATCAGACACTTTGTCTATCAGATCTAGTCCCATAAATCTGTTTCTCATTTCCATTGTATAATCATAAGGGATTTGATTTAGGTCATACCTGAATGGTCTAGTGGTTTTCCCTATTTTCTTCAATTTAAGGTAAATAAGAGATACCAAGGGAACATTTCATGCAAAGATGGACTCGATAAAGGACAGAAATGGTATGGACCTAACAGAAGCAGAAGATATTAAGAAGACATGACAAGAATACACAGAAGAACTGTACAAAAAAAGATCTTCATGACCTAGATAATCACACTGGTATGATCACTCACCTAGAGCCAGATATCCTGGAATGTGTAGGCAAGTGGGCCTGAGGAAGCATTACTATGAACAAAGCTAGTGGAGGGGATGGGATTCCAGTTGAGCTATTTCAAATCCTAAAAGGTAGTGCTGTGAAAGTGCTGCACTCAATATGCCAGCACATTTGGAAAACTCATCATTGGCCACAGGACTGGAGAAGCTCAGTTTTCATCCCAATCCCAAGGAAAGGTATTGCCAAAGAATGCTTAAACTACCGCACAATTGCACTCATATCACACGCTGGTAAAGTAATGTTCACAATTCTTCAAGCCAAGCTTCAACAATACACGAACTGTGAACTTACAGATGTTTAAGCTGGTTTTAGAAAATGCATAGGAACCAGAGATCAAATTGCCAACATCTGCTGGATCACCGAAAAAGCAAGAAAGTTCCAGAAAAACATCTATTTCTTCCTTATTGACTATGCCAAAGCCTTTGACTGTGTGGGTCACAATAAACTTTGGAAAATTCTGAAACAGATGGGAATACCAGGCCACCTGACCTGCCTCTTGAGAAACCTATATGCAGGTCAGGAAGAAACAGTTAGAATTGGACATGGAACAACCGACTGGTTCCAAATAGGAAAAGGAGTACGTCAAGGCTGCATATTGTCACCCTGCTTATGTAACTTCTATGCAGAGTACATCATGAGAAACACTGGGCTGGAGAAATCACAAGCTGGAATCAAGATTGCTGGGGAAAATATCAATAACCTCAGATATGCAGTTGATACCACTCTTATGGCAGAAAGTGAAGAAGAACTAGAGTCTCTTGACGAACATGAAAGAGGAGAGTGAAAAAGTTGACTTAAAGCTCAACATTCAGAAAACTAAGATCATGGCATCCAGTCCTATCACTTCATGGCAAATAGATGGGGAAACAGTAGCTGCCTTTATTTTGGGGGTGGCTCCAATATCACTGTGGATGGTGACTGCAGGCATGAAATAAAAAGATGCTTACTCCTTGGAAGAAAAGTTATGACCAACCTAGAGAGCATATTGAAAAGCAGAGACATTATTTTGCCAACAAAGTTCCATCTAGTCAAGGCTACAGTTTTCCCAGTAGTCATAAATGGCTGTAAAATTTGAACTGTAAAGAAAGTGTCAGAGAATTGATATTTTTGAACTGTGATGTTGGAGAATACTCTTGAGAGTCTTCCTTGGACTGCAAGGCGATCCAACCAGTCAATCCTGAAGGAAATCAGTCCTGAATGATCATTGGAAGGACTGATGTTGAAGCTGAAACTCCAATAGTTTGGCCACCTGGTGCGAGGAACTGACTCACTGGAAAAAATTCTGATGCTGGAGAGATTGAAAGCAGGAGAAAAAGGGGATGACAGAGGATGAGATGGTTGGATTACATCACTGACTCAATGGACATGAGTCTGAGTAAACTCCAGGAGTTGGTGATGGCCAGAGAAGCCTGGCATGCTGCAGTCCATTGGGTCACAGAGCGTCGGACATGACTGAGTGATTGAACTGAATTGAACTGAACTGAACTATGATCCATGTGATTAGTTATTTTTTGCAAGATACAAAATTAATACCTTAAAATCTGTTTTATTTTGATTATTAACAATGAATGATCAGAAAGAAAAAAAATCAAGGTAACATTGCGTCATACTGTAGAATTGAAAGGAATAAAATACCTAGGAATAAACCAACTTAAGGAGACAAAGTACCTATACTCAGAAAACTATAAGATACTTTTGAAAGAAATCAAAGATGACACAAACAATGGAAAGGTTTACCATGTTCTTAGATTGAAAGAATCATATTCTAAAAATGACTATATTACCCAAAGCAATCTACATATTTGATGCAATCCATATCAAACTACCAATGGCATCTTTCACAGAATTACAACAAAAATTTTTTATAGTTTTTTTGGAAACAATAAAGACTATGAATAGTCAAAGCAGTCTTAAGAAAGAAAAATGAAGCTGAAATAATCAAGCCCTCTGAATTCAGAAATAGTATAATGCTACAGTAATCAAAATAGTAGGGGAATGGCACAAAAATAGAAATATAGGTAAATGGAAGAGGATAGAAAGCCTAGAGGTAAACCCACACACCTACTGTCACCTAATCTATGAAAAAGGGGGTGAAAATATATAACAGAATAAAGACAGTCTCTTCAATAAGTGATACTGGGAAAACAGCACAGCTACATGGAGAAGAATTAAATTAGAATATTAACTAACACCACACACAAAAATGAACTCAAAATACCTAAATACTATAAAACTCTTAGAGGAAAACACACACAAAGCACACTTTGATATAAATCACAGCAAGTACTTGTTGGATCCATCTCCAAGAGCAATAAAAATAAATGAAAAGGACCTAATTTAAAAGATTTTCAAAGCAATGGAAAGCATAAACAAACAAAAAGACAACCCACAGAATGCAAGAAAATACCTGTAATCGAATCAACTGACAAGAAATTAATCTCCAAAATGTACCAACAACTCATTTATCTCAATTTTTAAAAAAATCAAAGAGTAGGGGAAGATCTAAATAGACACTTCTCTGAAGAAGACATATAGATGGTCAGGAGGCACATGAAAAGCACCACTACTCATTGCGTGCATCCATGCTTAGTCACTTCAGCCATGTCCGACTCTCTGTGACCCCATGGACCATGGCCTGCCAGGCCCCTCTATCCACTGGATTCTCCAATCAAGAAAACTGCAGTGGGTTTCCATCTCCTTCTACAGTGATAAAATATGAAGTGAGTGAAGTAAGTTAAATGAACTCGTTCAGTCATGTCCAAATCTTTGAACCCCATGAACTGCAGCACACCAGGTTCCTCCAACCATAGGATTTTCCAGGCAAGAGTACTGGAGTGGGTTGCCATTACTTTCTTTCCCAGTACTCATTCAGTGCAGTTCAGTCACTCAGTCGTGCCCGACTCTTTGGGACCCCATGAACTGCAGCATGCCAGGCCTCCCTGCCCATCATCAAAACTCGGAGTTCACTTAAGCTCATGTCCATTGAGTCAGTGATGACATCCAGCCATCTCTTCCTCTGTCGTCCTCTTCTGCTTCCGCTCAGCATTAGTCTTTTCCAATGAGTCAACTCTTCGCATGAGGTGGCCAAAGTATTCGAGTTTCAGCTTTAGCATTATACCCTCCAAGAACACCCAGGACTGATCTCCTTTAGAATGGACTGGTGGGATCTCCTTGCAGTCCAAGGGACTCTCAAGAGTCTTCTCCAACACCACAGTTCAAAAGCATCAATTCTTCAGCGCTCAGCCTTCTTCACAGTGCAAATCTCACATCCATACATGACTACTGGAAAAGCCATAGCCTTGACTAGACAGACCTTTGTTGGCAAAGTAATGTCTCTGCTTTTGAATATGCTATCTATTTTGGTCATAACTTTCCTTTCAAGGAGTAAGCGTCTTTTAATTTCATGGCTGCAATCACCATCTGCAGTGATTTTGGACCCCCCCAAAATAAAGTCTGACATTGTTTCTACTGTTTCCCCATCTATTTCCCGTGAAGTGATGGAACCAGATGTCATGATCTTCGTTTTCTGAATGTTGAGCTTTAAGCCAACTTTTTCACTCTCCTCTTTCACTTTTATCAAGAGGCTTTTTAGTTTCTCTTCACTTTCTGCCATTAGGGTGGTGTCATCTGCATATCTGTGGTTATTGATATTTCTCCCAGCAATCTTGATTCCAGCTTGTGCTTCTTCCAGTCCAGTGTTTCTCATGATGTACACTGCATATAAGTTAAATAAGCAGGGTAACAATATACACCCTTGACGTACTCCTTTTCCTATTTGGAACCAGTTTGTTTTTCCATGTCCAGTTCTAACTGTTGCTTTCTGACCTGCATACAGATTTCTCAAGAGGCAGGATAGGTGGTCTGGTATTCCAATCTTTCTCAGAATTTTCCACAGTTTATTGTGATCCACAAAGTCAATGGCTTTGGCCTAGTCAATAAAGCAGAAGTAGATATTTTTCTGGAACTCTCTTGCTTTTTGCATGATCCAGCAGATGTTGGCAATTTGATCTCTGGTTCCTCTGCCTTTTCTAAACTAGTTTGAACATCTGAAAGTTACTGGTTCACATATTGTTTAAGTCTGGCTTGGAGAATTTTGAGCATTACTTTACTATCATGTGAGATGACTGCAATTGTGCAGTAATTTGAGCATTCTTTGGCATTGCCTTTCTTTGGGATTGGAATGAAAACTGAGCTTTTCCAGTCCTATGGCCACTGATGAGTTTTCCAAATGTGCTGGCATATTGTGTGCAGCATTTTCACAGCATCATCTTTCAGGATTTGAAACAGCTCAACTGGAATTCCATCACTTCCAGTACTCATTTAATTCAGTTCATTTTATTTGCTCAACCATGTCCAACTCTTTGTGACCCCATGAATCACAGCACACCAGGCCTCCCTGTCCATCACCAACTCCCAGAGTTCACTCAAATTTATGTCCATTGAGTTGGTCATGCCAACCAGCCATCTCATCCTCTGTCTCCCCCTTTTCCTCCAGCTCCTAATCCCTCCCAGCATCATAGTATTTTCCAATGAGTCAACTCTTTGCATGAGGTGGCCAAAAGTACTGGAGTTTCAGCTTTAGCATCATCCCTTCCAAAGAAATCCCAGGGTTGATCTCCTTCAGAATAGACTGGTTGGATCTCCTTACAGTCCAAGGGACTCTCAAGAGTCTTCTCCAACACTGCACTCAATATTCATCAGGGAAATGTAATGAAGTAGTTATGACCAACCTAGATAGCATATTCAAAAGCAGAGACATTACTTTGCTGACTAAGGTCCATCTAGTCAAGGCTATGGCTTTTCCTGTGATCATGTATGGACATGAGAGTTGGACTGTGAAGTAGGCTGAGTGCCGGAGAATTGATGTTTTTGAACTGTGCTGTTGGAGAATCCCCCTGCAATGCTAGAGTCGCAAGTCAGATCCCTGGATTGGGAAGATATCCTAGAGAAGGAAATGGCAACTCACTCCAGTATTCTTGCCTGGGAGATCCCATGGACAGAGGAGCCTGGTGGGCTATAGTCAATGGGGTCACAAAAGGCTCAGACATGACCTTGGGGATTAAACAACAAGGTTTATTATTTGATAAATTGAACATAAATATTCATTATGATTAAATTCTCTTAGCAGAAAGAAGTGCTTTATAAAATATGGCCTGAACAGCAATGTATTTTAGGTCCAAGTGACTTGTTTTATATTTTCATTAATTATTACTGAATCCCTGATTAATGAGAGAGTCTCAACTCTGATAATTTTTAACTTTCCTTGATTAAAGAGAAATTGTATACTTTTTTTTTTTTTTTTTAATGGCAACCCACTCCAGTATTCTTGCCTGGAGAATCCCAAGGACTGAGGAGCCTGGTGGGTTACAGTTCATGGGGTCGAAAGAGTCGGACATGACTGAGAGACTTCACTCACTCATAGAGAAAAGAAAGACATCAAAAAAAAAAAAAAATCCACAACCCCTTACTAGCTACATAGGAGAAATCCTTAATCACTCTGAATCACATATTGAATAACTATAAATTAGAAATAATAATAGCACCTTAATCTTGGGTTTATTTGGTAAATAAGATGAAATACGCTCAGAGATAAAATACTTAGTTTGCAGAACCAAGTAAGTGACAAAGAATAGTTAACAATTATGGTTTTTTATTACATCATACATGACCCTCTTATTTGAAGATTTTCAAAATTTCCACTGGTTTTGAATTCACGTAGTTTTTTTTTTTTTTTTTTTTTTTTTTTTTTTACAGTGCCTCACTGCATGTGGGATGTTAGTTCCTCAACCAGGGTTCAAACCCGAACCCCCTGCAGTGGAAAAACAGAGTCAACCACTGGACCACCAGGGGTTCTCCTGAGCACTCTGTGTATTTTAATCATGAGGCTTATGAAATATGCAACAATGACATTTGCTTGATGACCAGAAATCATAGAGCCAGTATGATGCCCAAATCACCAAACATATTTATACAAATCAAGATGAGCTAGGTTACTTTATGGTAGCAAATACCATCAACATCAGTGGTTTAATGACAATAGTATGCCTCTTACTCCCACAAAGACCACTGCAAACTCTACAGAAGCTGGAAACCTTAACTTGTTTCAACATTTCAGGCTGCACTGATGCTCCAGTTCTCTTTTATACTGCAGCTGACAGTCTACCTTCAGCCAACTTATGGCATTTCTTCCCATTTCAAGATTAGTGGCATAATGTTGGCAGCTTGCAAACAGAAGTAACCATGGCAAAATGCTACTGAAACTTTTTTTTCTCTTATTTTGGAAAGCTAACTGCTGAATATTTGTCAGCACACTTTACATTAATAAGCACTTTCTTGAGCTATCTTGTAAAGTTTGAACATGGAAATTTACACATAGGATTTATCTGCTTCCAATAAGAACTTGCATGAGTGTGTGCTCAGTTGTGACTGACTCTTTGTGACCCTATACACTGCCAGCCTCTCTGTCCATGGAGTTGTCCTGAGAGATGATATGGGGAGAGAGGTGGGAGGGGGGTTCAGGATTGGGAACTCATGTACACCTGTGGTGGATTTATGTCAATGTATGTCAAAACCAATACAGTATTGTAAAGTAAAATAAATAAATAAATAATAATAATAATAATAAAAGAATACTGGAGTGGATTGCCATTTCCTTCTCCAACTAGAATTTAAATGATTCAAAATTAGAAGAGAGGGTTATGGAGGTACTAGACAGAATAAGGAAGGCCTCTATGAAAGGGACATATTTAAATTAAATAATGAAGCAAGCCATTTGGCCAAAATAAAGAAAATGAAAGTGTTAGTCTATCAGTCATGTCCATCTCTTTGCAACCCCATGGACTATGTCGCCCACCAGGCTCCTCTGTCTATGGAATTCTCCAGGGAAGAATACTGGACTGTCTTACCGTTCCCTTTTCCAAGAGATATTTCTGACTCAGTTATCAAAACTGGGTCTCCTGCATTATAGGCAGATTCTTTACGATCTGAGCCACCAGAGAAGCTCAAATGGTAAAGAAATTTGGCAAAAGGGAAACAGCAAATGCAAAGGGTCTAAGGAATATCTGAGAAACATCAAGAAGGCAACCTGGGTAAAATGAAGATAATTACTGGGATAGAAGTAAGAGATAAGGTCAGAGAAGTAGCCGAGAGCCAGTTCATATAAGGCTTCATATGTCAAACTTAGAAATCTGGACGTTATTCTAAGTGAAATGAAGATTCATTTGACAGTGTTGAGAAGAGGAATGACATCGTGTGTCTACATTTTGCAGAGTCATTTTTAGCTTTCCTTTAAAGAATGATGTCTGTGTTTCTAGAGTGAGCAACAGGAAGATGGTAAATTTTCTGAGCAACAAACACTGGAGGAAGAGCAAAGTGTGCAGGGCAGATGTGTAGTTCAGTTCTTTGTAACTGTCAGACTAGGATTTAAGTATTATATGGAAAGAGGAAACTAGATATGTTGATATATTGTATGCATGTATATTGGCCTACTTTGAGAAATATACTGTGATGAGAATAGAAATATGTTGAACATTTGTGCACATGGCAAGATTTGTATGCAGTATATTTAAGACAATTTCCTACAGTGGCCTTCACAGAAAAGGGAAGAGATTGAAACCAATAAGCTTGGAAATTCAGTAGCTCTGAGGCCAATAAATCAGGAAATAGACTATTTCAGGTATGTCCCTAATAAGTATGCAGAATGACTCACCCTGTTAAAGAATTCTTCTTATGCATAAGGTCCAGTTTAAGCTCTGACTAGTATGCTTTTCCTGATCCTCCTCAAAATTTTTCTTTCTTTTATAAAGAAAACAAAAAATTTAAGCGACATATTTCATTCAATTCATATGAATTTTGTTTATGAAATTAAAAAAAAAAACTTTGTCTAGGGACCATCTTATTTATTCAGAATACTAATGGGAATATATTATCTATATTCTTATTCATGCCTAAACAAATACTATTAGTACTCCACCAAACCATTAGGCATTTTTGATGTTCTGGTAATCAAAATACTTTAACTGTTATAAATTGTCTGTTAGTCTCCCAGACACTTCTGGAAATATTCTTAAGGTTTGTTTTAGTTTGTTATATTTGGAAATGGTGGACAGATCTAAGGTTATTACCTATAGTTATCCACTTTTATTAATGTTTCACAAATGTGAACGATTTTTTCATCTTAAAGATTTTCCAGAAACTGAAATTATAATTCTCTTTGTGGTAAAGAAGGATAACATATAACCTTACTTGTATGCAGCCCAGCTTCTGTCTCTGCATGTAGATAGAGCTTGGAGTCTAACAAGGCTCTCTTCCTCAAGAGGCTGTCACTTTCCACTGCAGGGAAATTTGTGAGTGAAAGGACCATTTCAAAATTGTTGGAGGCATAAGCTAATTATTCTGTTTTGCTCTTTTTTCTTCCTATGTGGTTCAAAGTATCTTTTCTATGAGTCT
This sequence comes from Capra hircus, assembly GCF_001704415.2. Lineage (NCBI taxonomy): Eukaryota > Metazoa > Chordata > Mammalia > Artiodactyla > Bovidae > Capra > Capra hircus. The sequence continues at coordinate 49,824,142 of NC_030833.1, read as the reverse complement.
TTATTTTGAAGTATAAATTAGCAGGAATAATGGATATTGGAGTTATCAGTAAATGGCAACACAATGATGACCCTGTATGCAAGACAGCAAAAAAGACACAGATGTGTATAGCGGACTTTTGGACTCAGAGGGAGAGGGAGAGGGTGGTATGATTTGGGAGAATTGCATTGAAACATGTATACTATCATGTAAGAATCGAATCACCAGTCTATGTCTGATGCAGGATACAGCATGCTTGGGGCTGGTACACGGGGATGACCCAGAGGGATGTTGTGGGGAGGGAGATGGGAGGGGGATTCATGTTTGAGATCGCATGTACACCCGTGGTGGATTCATGTCAATGTATGGCAAAACCAATACAGTATTGTAAAGTAAAAGTAAAAATAAAAATTAAAAAAAATTCAATTAAATGATAAAAAAAGAATTAATAACATAAGCTGAGATTACTTATTTTTAACTGTATAGAGTGTTATATCATTCTTGAAATCAACTATGTGAAGTAGTTAGTATTAATAGTAACATGTGACAGATACTATAGTGGATACATAAAATTAAACATGTTATAGATCACAGAAGTGGTATACAGACAGTCCTAATTTGAACCCAGGAAATCTGACACTATAACTCATTTCTTATTAGCATGTAATGAGGGCTTTCCAGGTGGCACAGTGATAAAGAATCCACCTGCCAATGCAGGAGATACAAGAGATACAAGTTTGATCCTTGCTTGGATCAGGAAGATCCCCTGCAGGAGGAAATGGCAACCAACTCCAGGAGTCTCTCCTGGAGAATTCCATGGACACAGTAGCCTAGTGGATTACAGTTCATGGGGTCACAAAGAGTTGGACACGACTGAGCATGCATACAAACAGCACATAATTAAATCCTTTACTCTATGCTACTACACTCAGCTGCACATCAGAGATAAAAAATCAACTAGATGTCATATATTATGAGAAACTCTGACAACATTAAAACAAACAAACAAACAAACTAGTAAGTCATATTTTTACACGTCCGTAAATCATCACCCCAATTTTTTGGGAGTAGAGTATATTTCCTGACCTCAAAACCAGTAAAGTCGCTGATTCTTCTATTAAAGTAATTATCCTTGATGTTTGATAATACTTAGCAAGCACATACATTCCTCCACTTTTGCCCATGATAAGTTTCACTTATTCTCTAAAATTCATGTTATTCTTTTACACTCTTGCTATCTTTCTTTAATCTGAGAAATAAAACAGCAACCCTGGGGACTTTCCAGATGGCCCAATGGCTAAGACTCTGTGCTCCCAATGCAGGGGGCCTGCATTCAATCCTTGGTCAGGGAACTAGATTGCAATGTACCTCAACTAACAGTTCACATGCCTCAACTAAAAGATTTCACATACTGCAACTAAGACAAGGCACAGCCAAATAAATAAATATTAAAGGCAAAATAAAAAAGCAACCCTAATGACCTGACTGGCTAAGAGCTTGTCCATGGCTAGGCCTTGATATTCTTTTGAAGATAAAAGATTTCACAGAACATGAACTCAGACAAGATTATTCTGGGACTGTGATGGATCAAGAAAAAAAATGAGAGCATTGCCTAATCAAAACAGGACACTGTCCAAAATATAAAAATGAACAAATAGTCCCTTATACCCACTAATATCAGTGACTGTATCTTCTATACCTTTTTCAGCTTTATCCTTGCTTAATTTCACCAACTATTTGCAAAAGATTTATTTAAGAACCAATCATAGACTTATCCCATATACTGATAGGATAGGATTCATATTAAAGACATACTCCCTTGAAGCATCCCCTAATATTGTCATTGTTCAGTCGCTAAGTTATGTCTGACTTGTGACCCCATGGACTGTAGCCTGTCAGGGTCTTTGTCTATAGGATTTCCCAGGCAAGAACACTGGAGTGGTTTGTCATTTCCTTCTCCAGAGGGTCTTCCGGACACAGGAATCGAACCCACGTCTCCTGCATTGGCAGGCAGATATTTTACCACTGAGACACCTGGGAAGTTCCTCTCCAAAAATATCTAAGTTCCAATGCAGAAATAAGTACTTTCTAATATTCTGCCATGACACACCCCTGGGCTTCCTATATTACATAGTCTTCACATCACAATGTATCTGTAAACTCCATTTTTCTCAATCATAGGTGTGTACGAGAAACGCTGGGTTGGAAGAAGCACAAGCTGGAATCAAGTTTGCCAGGAGAAATATCAATAACCTTAGATATGCAGATGACCACCTTTATGGCAGAAAGTGAAGAGGAACTGAAAAGCCTCTTGATGAAAGTGAAAGAGAAGAGTGAAAAAGTTCGCTTAAACCTCAACATTCAGAAAACGAAGATCATGGCATCTGGTTCCATCACTTCCTGGGAAATAGATGGGGAAACAGTGGAACGGTGTCAGACTTTATTTTGGGGGGCTTCAAAATCACTGCAGATGGTGATTGCAGCCATGAAATTAAAAGACGCTTACTCCTTGCAAGGAAAGTTATGACCAACCTAGACAGTATATTCAAAAGCAGAGATATTGCTTTGCCAGCAAAGGCCCGTCTGGTCAAGGCTATGGTTTTTCCAGTAGTCATGTATGAATGTGTGAGTTGGACTGTGAAGAAAGATGAGCACTGAAGAATTGATGGTTTTGAATTGTGGTGTTGGAAAAGACTCTTGAGAGGCCCTTGGACTGCAAGGAGATCCAACCAGTCCATTCTAAAGGAGATCAGTCCTGGGTGTTCTTTGGAAGGACTGATGCTAAAGCTGAAACTCCAATACTTTGGCCACCTCATGCAAAGAGTTGACTCGTTGGAAAAGACTCTGATGCTGAGCAGATGCAGAAGAGGATGACAGAGGATGAGATGGCTGGATGTCATCACCGACTCGATGGACATGAGCTTGAGTGAACTCAGGGAGTTGGTGATAGAGGCCTGGCGTTCTGCAATTCATGGGGTCGCAAAGAATCAGACATGACTGAGTGACTGAACTGATGAGGTGATGACTAAAACCATCTTCAAAAAAGAAATGCAAGAAGGCAAAGTGGTTGTTCAAGGAGGCCTTAAAAATAGCTGAGAAAAGAATAGATGCAAAAGGCAAAGGAGAAAGGGAAAATTTTACCTAACCGAATGCTGAGTTCCAGAGAAGAACAAGGAAGTTAAGAAAGCCTACTTAAGTGAACAGCGAAAAAAAAAAAAAAAAAACCAGGGAAAACAATAGAATGGGAAAGACTAGAGGTTTATTCAATAATATTGGAGATACCAAGGGGACATGAAAAAATAAAGGACAGAATTGGAAATGACCTAAAAGAAGCAGAAAAGATTAAGAAGAGTTAGCAAGAAGACACAGAAGAACTGTACAAAAAAGTTCTTAATGACCCGGATTACCGTGATGGTGTGGTCACGCACCTAGAGCCAGATTCTGGAATGTGAAGTCAAGTAGGCCTAAGGAAGCATTACTATGCACAAAGCTAGTGGGAGTGATGGAGTTCCAGCTAAGCTATTTTTTTTTAATTTAAATTTATTTATTTTAATTAGAGGCTAATTGCTTTACAATATTGTAGTGGTTTTGCCATACATCAACATGAATCCGCCACAGGTGAACACGTGTTCCTAGTCCTGAACCCCCCTCCCTCCTCCCTCCCCATACCATCCCTCCAGGTCATCCCAGTGCACTAGCCCCAAACATCCTGTATCCTGCATTGAACCTAGACTGGCAATTCTTTTCTTATATGATATTATACATGTTTCAATGCCATTCTCCCAAATCATCCCACCCTCTCCCTCTCCCACACAGTCCAGAAGACTGTTTTATATATCTATGTCTCTTTTGCTGTCTTGCATACAGGGTCATCATTACCATCTTTCTAAATTCCATATATATGTGTTAGTATACTGTATTGGTGTTTTTCTTTCTGGCTTACTTCACGCTGAATAATTGGCTCCAGTTTCATCCACCTCATTAGAACTGATTCAAATGTATTCTTTTTAATGGCTGAGTAATACTCCATTGTGTATATATACCACAGTTTTCTTATCCATTCATCTGCTGATGGACATCTAGGTTGTTTCCATGTCCTGGCTATTATAAACAGTGCTGCGATGAACATTGGGGTACATGTGTCTCTTTCAATTCTGGTTTCCTCAGTGTGTTTGCCCAGAAGTGGGATTGCTGGGTCATAAGTTCTATTTGCAATTTTTTAAGGAATCTCCACACTGTTCCCCATAGTGGCTATACTATTTTGCATTCCCACCAACAGTGTAAGAGGGTTCCCTTTTCTCCACACCCTCTCCAATATTTATTGCTTGTAGACTTTTGGATCAAAGCCATTCTGACTGGCATGAAATGGTACCTCAATTGTGGTTTTGATTTGCATTTCTCTGATAATGAGTGATGTTGAGCATCTTTTCATGTGTTTGTTAGCTATCTGTATGTCTTCTTTGTAAAAATGTCTATTTAGTTCTTTAGCCCGTTTTTTGATTGGATCTTTCTAATCCTAAAAGATGATCCTGTTAAAGTTCTGCATTCAATATCTGAAAAACTCAGCAGTGGCCACAGTTCAGGAAAAGCTCAGTTTTCATTACAAACATGAAGAAAGACAACGTTAAAGAATTTCCAGATTACTACACAATTACACTCATTTTACATGCTAACAAGATCAGGCTTAAAATCCTTTAAAATAGGCTTCGTCAGTGTGAACTAAAAACTCCAGGATGTTCAAACTGGATTTAGAAAAGGCAGAGGAACCAGAAATCAAATTGTCAACATCCACTGGATGATAGAAAAAGCAAAGGGATTAAAAAAAAAAAAAAAAAAAAACTACTTCTGCTTCATTCACTACTCTAAAGACTTTGACTAAGTTGATAAAACAAACTGGAAAATTCTTTAAAAGATGGAAATAGCAGACCACCTTACCTGCCTCCTGAGAAACCAGTACAAAGGATAAGAAACAACAGTTAGAACTGGACATGTAACAATAGACTGGTTCAAAATTCGGAAAGGAGTTCATCAAGGCTGAATATTGTCACCCTGCTTATTTACCTTGTATGCAGAGTACATCATGAAAAATGCTGGGCTGGATGAAGCACAATCTGGAATCAAGATTGCTGGGAGAAATATCAATAACCTCAGATATGCAGATGACACCACCCTTGTGGCAGAAAGTGAAGAGGCGCTAAAAAGTCTCTTGATGAAAGTGAAAGAGGAGAGTGAAAAATTTGGCTTAAATCTCAGTATTCAGAAAACGATCATGGCATCTGGTCCCATCACTTCCTGGCAAATAGATGGGGAAACAGTGGAAATAGTGTCAGACTTTACTTTTGTGGGCTCCAACATCACTGCAGATGGTGAGTGCAGCCATGAAATTAAAAGACGCTTACTCCTTGGAAGAAAAGTTATGACCCATCTAGATAGTATATTCAAAAGCAGAGACATTACTTTGCCGACTAAGGTCCATCTAGTCAAGGCTATGGTTTTTCCAGTAGTCGTGTATGGATGTGAGAGTTGGACTGTGAAGAAGGCTGAGCGCCAAAGAATTGATGCTTTTGAACTGTGGTGTTGGAGAAGACTCTTGAGAGTCCCTTGGACTGCAAGGAGATCCAACCAGTCCATTCTGAAGGAGATCAACCCTGGGATTTCTTTGGAAGGAATGATGCTAAAGCTGAAACTCCAGTACTTTGGCCACCTGATGCGAAGAGTTGACTCATTGGAAAAGACTCTGATGCTGGGAGGGATTGGGGGCAGGAGGAGAAGGGGACGACCGAGGATGAGATGGCTGGATGGCATCACTGACTCGATGGACGTGAGTCTGGGTGAACTTCAGGAGTTGGTGATGGACAGGGAGGCTTGCTGCGATTCATGGGATCGCAAAGAGTCGGACACCACTGAGCGACTGAACTGAACTGAACTGAAGCGACTTCATTTTCACTTTTCACTTTCTTGCATGGGAGAAGGAAAATGCAACCCACTCCAGCGTTCTTGCCTGCACAATCCCAGGGACAGAGGATCCTGGTGGGAGGCCGTCTATAGGGTCACACAGAGTCGAACACGACTGAAGAGACTTAGCAACAGCAGCAATAGCAGTATTTGTGTATAATCTTATTGTTCTACCTAGAGCAGTACCGGGCATACTTATCTCTTTAATATTGACAATTTTCACAAGGAATATAAAACCTTGTTGAGTAAGTTAATTCACATTCATACAAATTTATATACTCTAGTCCTTGCACACTTACCTTCATACAATAATTCAGTTCAGTTCAGTTCATTTCAGTCACTCAGTCGTGTCTGACTCTTTGCGACCCCATGAATTGCAGCAATTAGATTTCTACTAAACTATTTCTGAACTCAACTGAAGATTTACCTCACTTTTTGGTAGAGTTCATGGGTTCCCACTACCCTTTCAATTTGGATATCAAATTGAGTCAGTCACTAGAATCACTAAAATGACTCACAAAACTGAGGAAAGTTTATACTTATGATTACAGCTTTATTTTAAAAGATATAAATCAGAATCTGCAAAATGAAGAGACATAAAGGGTTAGGTTTAGAAGGTTACCAAACATGAAATGTTCATGTCCTGACAACAGTTCATCATCCTGACATATATGTCACCATCCCAACATATATATTCAATTATATTGCAGAGTTTTTGGATCATTAATTAGGCAAGATTGGTTGAATCACTGGCCACATAACTGAACTCAATTTTTCCAACTAGAGGTCAGGTTTATATCACTCTTTGATGCCCCAGCACTTTAAAATCACATGGTTTCATCTGAGGCCGGCCCTGGGATGACCCAGAGAGATGGTATGGAGAGGGAGGTGGGAGGGGAGTTCAGGATTGGGAACACATGTACACCTGTGGTGGATTCATGTTGATGTATGGCAAAACCAATAAAGTATTGTAAAGTAAAATGAAGTAAAAAAAAAAAAATCAGGGCATTTAAGTAAGGGAAAAAATAAAAAGATATATATATATAATCATATATTAGAATTGTTTTGAAATTTATGATTATTTGCTTTTGGTCTAGATATCAGAACTTATGAATAATATGAATTAAATTTCAACTTCATTGTTAATTTTAAGTACCAATCTATCTGATCTGCTTTTTAATTTGTATTGAAAATTTTACTTGTACTTATTAAAGTTTCATTTCTGTTTCATTTACAATTAAAAAATAAATAAATAAAGGAATGTCTACACTATTAACAAAAATAAATAAATAAAATAAAATCACATGGTTTGTCTTTCCGGCATGGCTAACCCTCATTCCGAGTAATTTCCTTGACCTAAATCAGGTATAGTATGAATTTTAAACCAGTTTCAGGCTAGTCATTAAGTATGTCGTTTTAATTAACCACATTTGGGCTAATTAACCAAAGGTAAAATTATATATATACATATATATATATGAAGGCCCCAGATGAGAAATAGATGTCCCATATCCCTGTAGTTCTAGACCACTGCAGTCCACTGAGAGTCAGGCATTGCTGTCAAAGCAGGGTAGGGTCTCACATGATGAAATGTTTTTTTCTACTTCATTGCTCTTCTTACTCAGTGCCTGAATCATCATCAGTCAAGAGTAATTTAACAGAATAATATCTATAGGTCCAACATTTATTTGAAATGCTCATATCCATCACACTCTCCTAGATCTTCAACCATGCTCAGTATCAGCAATGCCATAGCCTTACCAGGCAAGAAGAAGCAGAGTCTGTGCTCAGGTGAGTTGAACCTTATCTATGCCTACAGGTTTAAAATTTTACAGAAAGCCCTTATATCCTCAATTTTACTCTCAGCTTTGATTTAATCTTTTACATGAGTGGTTCTGATACTCAGCTTGATTCCAGCACCATAATGATGAAATTACTTCTCTATAGGTGACTTCAGTACACCTGCAAAGTATTCAGAGATGAAAATTCAAACGATTTAACTTCTAACTGCACATTTCCTAGGCAACATAGTTAATGGCCTTGATCTAGAGTACATATTTTTGTTTATTTGTTTTACCTCTACTGAGGTCTTTGGTTACAAGTAATAGAAATCCTCTAAAATTAACTTATGTAAAGATATTGTTTATTATTTGGATGGAGATGCTTTGGAGTCTAGGAACAAGAAGTACAGCTAAATGTTCACTTAATCTATGACAGAGAAGGCAAGACTATACAATGCAGGAAAGACAGTCTTCAGTCAGTGGTGTTGGGAAAACTTGACAGCTTCAAGAAATCAGAACATTCCTTAACACCATACAAAGAAATAAACTCTGAATGTGTTAAAGATATAAATATAAGGCTGGATACTATAAAATACTTAGAAATCATAAGCAAGTGTTAGGTGCTCAATCATTTCCAACTGTTTGTGACCCCATGGACTGTAGCCTGCCAGGCTTCTCTGTCCATAGAACTCTCCAGGCAAGAATACTGGAGTGGGTAGCCATTCCCTTCTGCAGGGCTTCTTCCCACCCCAGGGACTGAGCCTGAATCTCTTGCATTGCATGCAGATTCTTTACTGTCTGAGCCACCAGGAAAGCCCATATGACCCAGCAATCCCACTACTGGGCGTATACCCTCCCGGTATGTGTGTACATGCTCAGTCATTCACTCATGTATGACTCTTTGTGATCCCATAGACTATAGCCCACCAGGCTCTTCTGTCTATGGGATTTTCCAGGCAAGAATAGTGGAGCGAGTAACCATTTCCTCCTCCAGGGAGTCTTTCTGACCCAGGGATTAAACCTGATTTCCTGAAGCTCTTGAAATGACAAGCAGATTCTTTACCATTGAGCCATCTGGGAAGCGCACATACCCTGAGAAAACCATAATTCAAAAAGTTCCATGTACCCCAGTGTTCACTGAAGCACTATTTACAATATCCAGGACATGGGAGCAACCTAAATGTCCATTGACACATGAACGGATAAAGAATATATGATACATAGATAACAATGGAATATTACTCAGCCATGAAGGAATGAAATTGGGTCATTTATAGTGACATAGACAGAGTCTGTTATACAGATGAAGTGTGTCATAAAGAGAAAAAAATGTATATTAACACATATTGTGGAATTTAGAAAAACAGTACAGATGAATCTATTTGGAGGGCAGAAATAGAAACACAGATGTGGAGAATGGACAGGTGAATACAGAGAGGGAAGGGGAAAGTGGGATGAATTGAGAGAATAGAATTTATACACACACACACACTACCATGTGGGAAACAGCCAAGGGGAAGCTGCTGTATAGCAAAGGAATTTCTACTCGGGGCTCTGGGATGACCTAGAGGGGAGGGGTGGGAGGGAGACTCAATAGGGAAGGGATATAGGTATAATATAGCTGATTCACTTTACTATACAACAGAAACTAACACGTAAAGCAATTATACTCCAATTAAAAAAAAAAAGGGGGAGTAAAAATAACAAAACTGATGATGTCTGCCCCCCTACCCTCAGCAAAAATAAAGCACAACTGAGAAGGTGGAATGAACAGGACTTGATGAACGATTGGAAAATGGATGAGGAGGAAAGAAGGGTCAAAGACACCTAATAGGTTCTTGTCTCAGCAAAAGCATGCATATGAGTCCATTTCCTGAACTGGCACGGAGTACAGTGGAGGGAAGCCTGGAGCTTCATTACTAAATTCATTAATTTCTTAGAGGTCGGTACATAGAGGTACTGAGAAGTGTTAGAATGAGGGACTTCCCAGGTTGTCCAGTGAACTGCAGGGGTCATGGGTTCAATCCCTGGCCAGGGAAGTAAGATCCTTCATGCCACAAAAGCACAACTCCCCTCCTCAAAAGAACAAAACAAACAAACAAACAAACAAAAGCAATTAGTAAAAATGAGTAAAAGGCTGTCCTTGCCCTGAAGGAAGAAAGTTTGCAGGGAAAGAAAGAAATTCACACAAATACATGGAAAGCAGTAGATTCAGCTGTCAAAAATATTCTTGCTTTTTGACCACTATTGCTGGAGAATGATCTGAAGGAAATCACTCTAAAGGGAGCACTGAATCCATTTCAATTCAACAAACCCCTTTTTTGACTACTGAAAACATATCAAGAACCATTTGACTTGAGGAATCAAAAACAGATATATAGCAAGTCCCTAACATATGATCAAGTTCCAATCCAAGAATATATTTGTAAGTCAGATTTGCTCATAAGACCAAAAAAATTCGCTTAGGGACCCCACTAACACAATCAACTTTATGGTGCTGTACTATAATAAGTTTATAAAAGTTTTTATAGAAATAATATATATATGTATATATACATATTTGTTTAGTATTATATTAAAATACCTTGAAAAATACAGTAGTACAGTACAACAGCTGTCATACAGGAGATGGCCTGCACATTCACATCTTTGAAAACTGACAACTTGAAAGTTCATATATAGGGGATTTACTGCAAAGACTTTGATGTCAAGTTACTCACAGTCCAGTGGGTAAGATAAATATGCAATTGATATGAAAGCACACAAGAGCAGAGCCAGCTGAAAAGTGAGGTGAGGCTGGCAGCAGGCCATATTCTTCAGAAAGACCTGCACCCCACAGCATGGAGCTGCCTCCCCAAGCCTTCTCTTTGGAACAGAATTAGGTTGGAATTTATCTTTCTGGCTTGCAATGCTTACAATACTAACTTGCTTAAACATTGTCTTAATTGTGAATAAAACATGTTTTTTTGTTAAAAAAAAATCTTAGAGTAAAACATAGGCAGAACATTCTGGCATAAATTGAAGGAAGTTATTTTGGGGTCCATCTCCTAGACTAGAGAAAATAAAAATAAACAATTGGGACTTAATTAAACTTAAAAGCCTTTTGCACAGCAAAGGAAACCATAAACAAAAGGAAGACAACCGACAGAATGGGGGAAAATATCTACAAACAAGTTGACCAACAAAGGATTAATCTCCAAAATACACAAACAGTTCATGCATCCCAATATCAAAAAAAACACAAACAACCCAATCAAAATTTTTGCAAGAGATCTAAATAGACATTTCTCTGAAGACATACAGATGGCCAAGAAGCACATAAAAAGATGCTAAACATCATTAATTATTAGAGAAATGCAAATCAAAACTACAATGAAATATGACCTCACACCAGTCAGAATGGCCATCATCAAAAATCTACAAACAATAAATGATGGAGGGGGTGTGGGAAAAAAGGAACTTTCCTATGCTGTTGGTGGAAATGTAAATGGATACAGTATGGAGATTCCTAAAAAAACTAAAAATAGAGCTATTTTTAGGTCTATGATCTAACAATCCCACTCAAGCACGTATTCAGAGAAAACCATAATTTGGAAAGATACCAGAACTGCAACATTCATTGCAGGAGTATTTACAATAGCCTGGACCTAGAAGCAACCTAAATGATTGGATAAAGTAGAATGGATAAAGAAGATGTGGTATATATATACAATGGACTATTACTCAGCCATAAAAATAATAAAATAATGCAGTTTAGTAGATCACTATCATAATTACCTATCACAATTGGTAGAGACTGGGATACTGAGTGAAGCGAATCAGACAGAGAAAGACAAATATATGATATCACATATTTAGAATAACTAAAAATGGTACAAGTGAACTTATCTAAAAAACAGAAATAGAGTTATAGATGTAGCAAATAAATTTATGGTTATGGGGGGGTAAGGGGGTGGGGTATAAATTGGGAGACTGGGATCGACATATATATATATATATAACTAATAAAGGCTTACTATATAGCACAGGGAACTCTACTCAATACTGTGTAATGATCTTATGGGAAAAGAACATAAAAGAGAATATATATATATATATATGTACAGTTTTGCTGTACAGCAGAAATTAACACAACATTGTAAATCAACTATACTCCAATAAAACGTTTTTTTTAAAGAAAATAAATGCAACTGAATTTGAGAACTGAAAATCTGCCAGGGAAAATAGAAAGAAGGCACTTTCTTCATGCCTCATACATTAGGGCAGGCAGTTTTTTTTCCTCTCATCTCTGTTTTATTTATCTCAGCTTTTTCAAGTCACATCTGCTTATAATGGTTCAGTAGTGTTACTAGCCCTAAAGTTAAATCATTGTATGTGTGGAGCTAATTATTTGCTTCTTTTTGAGTCAGATATCCGTCTTAGTTCATTCAGCTATGGACGAGAGGTGTTAAATCACACAGGATAGGCATATCTAGGAGAAGATTTTGTCAGAGAGTTCTGTGTCATCCAAAGCATCTTTAAAACTTTAATAGTGTAAAAACTGATGATTTCATAAAGTATTAAGGACATTATGAAGATTACTTAAGGGCTAAGGGACTTGAGCATCTATGGATTACATGGTCTAATAAGTTTCAATAAATTATTCCACATTTCATTGTATTGTTTCACATGATATATGGAAAAGAAAATGAATGTAGATAGGGTTTGAGAGTGGGAGAAAAGTGGTTGTGCTTACAAAGATAAATAGATGGCAGATATAAAAATTTATTATATATGTATTTGTTTTCACACATGTATGGTTATGTATCATTATGAAAAATTTTGTTAATTAATTCTTTAATCTAGATATACATGCATGGTATATGTGTGTATGTGTTGATGGATGTCCATATGTGCATACATTATGTTTTATAATAATACATGGGACTTTCATTGTGGCTCAGGGGTAAAGAATCTGCCTGCAATGCAGAGGCACAGGGGATGAGAGTTGGATCCCTGGGTTGGGAAGGGTCCATAGGGTCACAAAAATTTGGACATGGCTGAGAGATTAACACTTCACTTCATAGTTGCTTTATGTTGTGTTAGCTTCTGCTGTACAGCAAAGTGAATCAGCCTTATATATACATATCTCCTACCTTTTTTAGATTTCCTTCTGAAGAAAACCACAGTTCCTAAAGATACATGTACCCTAATGTTCATTGCAGTACTCTTCAGAATAGCCAAGACTACGAAGCAACTTAAATGTCTGACAATAGAGGAATGGATAAAGAAGTTTTGGTATATATACATATATAGTGGAATATTACCAAGCCAAGGTCTGCCCCAGTGGCTCAGTTGGTAAAGAGTCTGCCTTCAATGTGGGAGACTCGGGTTCAATCTCTGGGTCAGAAAGATCCCCTGGAGAAGAGAATGGCAACCCACTCCAGTATTCTTGCCTGGAGAATCCCAATGGACAGAGGAGTCTGGCGGGCTACAGTTCATAGGGTCACAAAGAGTTGGACACGACTGAGTGACTAACACATGACTAACACAAAAATATATAGAGTTGTAATATTACAATTTGTACACTTTATGTCTATATGTACTGTGGTGTTGGAGAAGACTCTTGAGAGTCCCTTCGACTGCAAGGAGATCCAACCAGTCCACTCTGAAGGAGATCAGCCCTGGGATTTCTTTGGAGGGAATGATGCTAAAGCTGAAACTCCAATACTTTGGCCACCTCATGTGAAGAGTTGACTCATTGGAAAAGACTCTGATGCTGGGAGGGATTGGGAGCAGGAGGAGAAGGGGATGACAGAGGATGAGATGGCTGTATGGCATCACTGACTCAATGGACGTGAATCTAAGTGAACTCCAGGAGTTGGTAATGGACAGGGAGGCCTGGTGTGCTGTGATTCATGGGGTTGCAAACAGTCGGACACGACTGAGTGACTGAACTGAACTGAACTGAACTGAACTGAACTGAACTGAACTGATGTCTATATGTTACCTTCAAAAATTAGTGAAACAAGGTGGCTTAAATCTGTATTTCCCTAATGGCTAATTGAGAGTCCCTTGGACTGGAAGGAGATCCAACCAGTCCATCCTAAAGGTAATCAGTCCTGAGAGTTCATTGGATGGATTGATGCTGAAGTGGAAACTCCAATATTTGGCCACCTCACGCAAAGGGCTGACTCATTTGAAAAGACCCTGATACTGGGAAAGATTGAGGGCAGGAGGCAAAGGGAATGACAGAGGATGAGATGGTTGGATGGCATCACCAACTCAATGGACATGGATTTGGGTGGACTCCAGCAGCTGGTGATGGACAGGGAGGCCTGGTGTGCTGTGGTTCATGGGGTCACAAAGAGTCGGACACGACTGAGTGCCTGAACTGAACTGAATGATCTCAAGCATCTTTTATATGGTTATAAGACATCCATATGTCTTTGGTGAATTATCTCATGTCTTTTTTCCATGTCCAATTTGAATTGTTTGCTTTTATAATATTTAGTTTTGAGAGTGCTTTATACAGTCTATCGGAAATACAGTTGAAAATATTACCTTTTACTCAATGGCTTGTCTCTTTATGCACTTATCTGTGTCTTTCACAGAGCAAAATTTTAAGTTTGACAAAGTCCAATTTTCAATTTTTCCTTTTATTGACTGTACATTTTGTCTTAAGTTTAAAGATTTCTCTTACACTTATTTTCTAAGAGATTTATTGATTTAACATTTTTATTAAGTCTGAGATTATTTTGAGTTAAATTTTGTGTAAATTGTGAAACTTTTTTTGCATATGGGTATCCAGTGCCTCCAGAATAATTTGTTAAAATGATTATCTTTCCTCTGTTAAGGTGCTTTTGCACATTGTCAGAAATCTGATGAGCATACTTGTATGGGTCTATTTTTAGGGTCTCTGTTTCAATGATCTTTGGGTTTACTATCTCTCAACACACACAGGCTTAATTAATATAGTAAGTCTTGAACTTTGATATTATTTTTCAATTTTTTAATGAGTTCTAGTTAATTTGTATTTCAATGTATATTTTAGAATAATATTGTCTTTGCCTACAAAAAGCCTTGGGCTTTCCTGGTGGCTCAGCCAGTAAATAATCCACCTGCAATGCAGGAAATCTGGGTTCAATCCCTGGGTCAGGAAGGTCAACTGGAGAAGGAAATGGCAACCCATTCCAATATTATTGTCTGGAAAATTCCATGCACAGAGGAGCCTGGAGGACTATAGTTTATGGGGTCTCAGGAGTCAGACAAGATTTAGTGACTAAACCACCACCACCATAAAAAGGGTGACTATGATTTTGATAGAAATTACATCTAACCTGCATATAAATTTAAGGAAAATTGGCATCTTTACTATGTTTTCTTCTATTCCATGAATATAGTATATTGGTCTATTTATTTAGAGAGGCATACTTTGATGTTTTTTTTTTTCCATCAGTATTCTTCAGTTTTCCTCATCCTACTGCATTCCATGTTTTGTTAGACTTACATATAAGTATTCCAATATATCCTCTGCATGGATCACAGCCTTATAGCAGTGAAGGGGTTTGCATAACTCAGTGAAGCTATGAGACATGCCAAGAAGGGCAAAGCAAGATGGACAGGTTATAGCTGAGAGTTCTGACAAAATATGGTCCACTGGAGAAGGGAATGGTAACCAACTTTAGTATTCTTACCTGGAAAACTCCATGAACGGCATGAAAAGGCAACACGATATGAAGCTGGAAGATGAGCCCCACAGATCAGTAACATGTCTAATATGTAACTGGGGAAGAGCAGAGGGCAACTACAAATAGCTCCAGAGAGAAAGGAGTAGCAGTGCCAAAGTGGGAATGATGCTCATCTGTGGATGCATCTTCTGGTGAAAGTCAAAAGCTGTAAAGAGTACTAAATGTAGTACTTGGATGCAATGTCAAAAATGACAGAATGATCTCTGTTCATTTCTAAGGCAAACCATTCAGTATCACAGTAATCCAAGTCTATGCCCGACTAGTAATGCTGAAGAAGCTGAAGTTGAACGGTTCTATGAAGACCTAAAAGGCCTAGAATTAACACCCCCAGAAGATGTTCTTTTCATCATAGTGAATGGAATGCAAAAGTGGGAAGTCAAGAGACGCCTGGAGAGTGGGCAAATTTGGCCTTGGAGTACAAAATGAACCAGAACAAAGGCTAAGAGAGTTTTTCCAAGAGAATGCACTGATCATTGCAAACACTGGTTTCCAACAACACAAGAGAAAACTCTACACACGGACATCACCAGACGGTCAATACTGAAATCAGATTGATTATATACTTTGCAGCAAATGATGGAGAAGCTCTATACAGTCAGCAAAAACAAGACTGGGAGCTGACTGTGGCTTAGATCATGAACTCCTTATTGCTAAATTCAGTCGGAAATTGAAGAAAGTAGGGAAAACCACTAGACTATTCAGGTATGGCATAAATCAAATCCCTTACAATTATACAGTGGTGGTGACAAATAGATCGAAGAGATTAGATCTAATAGCCAGAGTGCCTGAAGAACTATGGATGGAAGTTCATGACATTACAGGAGGCAGTGATCAAGACCATCCCCAAGAAAAAGAAATCCAAAAAGGCAAAATAGTTGTCTGAAGAGGTCTTACAAATAGCTGTGAAAAGAAGACAAGTGAAAGGCAAAGGAGGAAAGGAAAGATAAACTCATTTGAATGCAGAGTTCCAAACAATAGCAAGGAGATATAATAAAGTCTTCCTCTGTAATCAACACAAATAATAGAAGAAAACAATAGAATAGGAAATACTAGAGATCTGTTCAAGAAAATTGGAGATACCAAGGGAATATTCCATGCAAAGATGGGCACAGTAAAGGAGACAAATGCTATAGACCTTATAGAAGCAGAAGATATTAAGAAGATACACAGAAAAACTATATAGCAAAAGATCTTCATGACCCAGATAATCACAATTGTATGATCACTGACCTTAAGCCAGACATCCTGGAATGTGAAGTCAAGTGGGCCTTAGGAAGCATCACTACGAACAAAGCTAGTGGAGGTAATGGAATTCCAGTTAACCTATTTCAAATCCTGAAAGATGATGCTGTGAAAGTGCTGCATTCAATATGCCAGCAAATTTGGAAAACTCAGTAGTGGCCATAGGACTGGGAAAGGTCAGTTTTCTTTCCAATCCCAAAGAAAGGCAATGCCAAAGAATGTTCATACTACCACACAATTGCATTCATCTCACATGGTAGCAAAGTGATGCTCAAAATTCTCTAAGCCAGGCTATAACAGTACGTGAATCGTGAACTTCCAGATGTTCAAGCTGGTTTTAGAAAAGGCAGAGGAACCAGAGATCAAACTGCCAACATCCGTTGGATCATGGAAAAAGTGAGAGAGTTCAAGAGAAACATTTACTTCTGCTTTATCGACTATCCCAAAGCCTTTGACCATGCAGATCAAAACAAACTGTGGAAAATTCTGAAAGATATGGGAATACCAGACCACCTGACCTGCCTCTTGAGAAATCTGTATGCAGGTCAGGAAGCAACAGTGAGAACTGGAGATGGAAAAACAGACTGGTTCCAAATTGGGAAAGGAGTACGTCAAGGCTGTATATTGTCAAACTGCTTATTTAACTTATATGCAGAATACGTCACGAGAAATGCTGGGCTGGATGAAGCACAAGCTGGAATCAAGATTTCTGGGAGAAATATCAATAACCTCAGATATGCAGATGACACCACCCTTATAGCATGAAGTGAAGAAGAACTATAGAGCCTCTTGTTGTAAGTGAAAGAGGAGAATGAAAAAGTTGGCTTAAAGCTCAACATTCAGAAAACGAAGATCATAGCATCTGGTCCCATCTATCTCCCACTTCATGGCAGATAGATGGGGAAACAATCGAAACAGTGACAGACTTTATTTTGTTAGGTTTCAAAATCACTGCAGATGGTGACTGCAGCCATGAAGTTAAAAGACACTTGCTCCTTGGAAGTAAAGCTATTACCTAGACATCATATTAAAAAACAGAGACATTACTTTGCCAACAAAGTTCCATCTCATCAAAACTACTGTTTTTCCAGTAATCATGTATGAATTTGAGAGTAAGACTATAAAGAAAGGTGAGCGCCAAAGAATTGATGCTTTTGAACTATGGTGTTGGAGAAGACTCTTGAGATTCGCTTGGACTGCAGGAAGATCTATCCAGTTCATCCGAAAGGAAATCAATTCTGAATATTCATTGGAAGGAATGATGCTGAATTTAAAACTCCAATAGTTTGGCCACCTGATGTGAGGAACTGACTCATTTGAAAAGACCCTGATGCTGGGAAAGATTGAAGGCAGGAGGAGAAGTGGATGACAGAGGATGAGATGATTGGATGGCATCACCGACTCAATGGACATGAGTCTGAGTAAACTCCAGGAGTTGGTAATGGACAGGGAGGCCTGGTATGCTGCAGTCCATGGGGTCGAAAAGCATCAGACATGACTGTGTGACTGAGCTGAACTGAACTGATTATATCTACTACTATGGGCAAGAATCCCTTAAAAGATATGGAGTACCCCTCGTAGGCAATAAAAGAGTCCAAAATGCAGTACTTTTGCTCCATCCTAAAAAAGACAATATGATCTCGTTTCATTTCCAATGCAAAGCATTTAAAATCACAGTAATCCAAGTGTATGCCCTAAGTGATGCTGAAGATGCTGAAACTGAATGGTTCTATGGAGGGAAAGGGCTAAAAGAGTTTTGCCAAGAGAACACACTGCTCATAGCAAATACCCTCTTCCAATAACACAAGAGATGACTCTATACATGGACAGCACCAGATGGATGGTCAATAATCTGTGAATGTGATGAACAGATTCAAGAGATTAGGTATGGTAGGCCAAGTGTCTGAAAAACTATGGATGGAAGTTCATAACATGGAATAGGAGGCAATAGTCAAAACCATCCCAAAGGAAAAGAAATGCAAGAAGGGAAATATCAACAACCTCAGATGGCATCACTCCAATGACAGAAAGTGAAGAGAAACAAAATTGTCTCTTGATGAGGGTGAAAGAAGACAGTGAAAAAGCAGACATGAAACTCAATTTTCAAAACAACCAAGATCATAGATTCTGGCCCCATCACTTCATGGCAAGTAGAAGGGGGAAAAATGGGAATAATGACAGATTTTCTTTTCTTCTTTCTAAAATCTCTATGGATGGTGACCATAGCCATGAAATTAAAAGACACTTGCTCCTTGTCTAGAGAGCTATGGCAAGCCTACACAGTGTATTAAAAGCATAAACATCACTTGACTCACAAAGGTCCATATAATCAAATTTATGGTTTGTAAATGACAGGTGGTTATTATAAATATATAAATGACCAGTAGTCATGTATGAATGTGACAACTGGACCATAAAGAAGGCTGAGCAAAGAAGAACTAATGCTTTCACATTGTGGTGCTAGAAAAGACTCATGAGAGTCCCTTGTACTGCAAGATCAAACCAGTAAATCTTAAAGAAAACCAACACTAAATATTAATTAGAAGGATTGTTGCTGAAACTGAGTCTCCAATACTTTGGCCACCTGATGCGAAGAAGCAGCTCATTGGAAAAGAAAGTGAAACAAAAGATATTAAGAAAAGGTGGCAAGAATACACAGAACTAGATAGGAAAATATTAACGACCTGGATAACCACGATGTTGCTATCACTCCTCTAGAGCCACATATCCTGGAGTGCAAAGTTAAGCGGGCCTTAGGAAGCATCACTACAAACAAAGCTAGTGGAGGTGATGTAATTTCAATTAAGCTATTTCAAATCCTAAAAGACAATGCTGTGAAAGGGCTGCACTCAAGATGCCAGCAAATTTGGAAAATTCAGCAGTGGCCACAGGACTGGAAAAGGTCAGTTTTCATTCCAATCCCTAAGAAAGGCAATGCCGAAGAATGTTCAAACTTCTGCACGATAACTCTAATTTCACGTGGTATCAAGGTAATGCTCAAAATCCTCCAAGCTAGGCTCCAGCAGTATGTGAACCAAGAATTTCCAGATGTTCAAGCTGGATTTAGAAAAAAGCAGAGGAACCAGAGATCAAACTGCCAACATCTATTGGATCATAGAAAAAATAAGAAAATTCCAGAAAAAAAAAGTTAAATTCTGCTTCTTTGGCATTGCTAAAGCCATTGATTATGTGGGTCACAATAAACTATGGAAAATTTTTAAATAGATGGGAATACCAGACCACCTTACTAGTCTCCTGAGAAACCCATATGCAGTTCAATAAACAATATTGAGAAATTAACATGGAACAATGGACTGGTTCAGGATTGGGAAAGGAGTACAGCAAGGCTGCATATCGTCATCCTGCTTATTTAATCTATATGCAAAGTATATCATGCAAAATGCAGCTGGATGAAGCCCAAGCTGGAATCAAGATTGCTGGGAGAAATATCAAAAACCTCAGATATACAGATGACACCACCCTTATGGCAGAAAGTGAAGAATAACTAAAAAGCCCATTGATGAAGGTGAAAGAGGAGAGTGAAAAAGCTGGCTTAAAACTCAACGTTAAAAAAACTAAGATCATGACATTCAGTCCCATCACTTTATGGCAAATAGATGGGGAAATGATGGAAACAATGACAGACTTTATTTTCTTGGGCTTTAAAATCAATGCAGATGGTGATTGCAGCATCATTTGGCTGACAAAGGTCCATTTAGTCAAAGATATGGATTTTCCAGTAGTCATGTATAGATGTGAGAGTCAGTCCATACAGAAGGCTGAGCTCGAAGAATTGAAGCCTCTGAACTGTGTTTTTGGAGAAGACTCTTGAGAGTCCCTTGAATAGCAAGGGATTAAACCAATCAATCTGAAATTAAATCAACCCTGATGAGAAGAGCCAAGACATTGGAAAAGACCACGATGATGGGAAAGATAAATGGCAGGAGCAGAAGGGGACGACAGAGGATGAGACGTTGGTTGGTATTACCTACTCAAAGGACATGAATTTGAGCAAGTTCTAGGAAATGATGAAGGGCAGGGAAGACTGGCATGCTGCAACCCATGGGGTCCAATAAATGGATGTTAAATGTAGAAAGAAAACGTCAGAGGGGGAAAAAAAAGACGTTGCTTATTGTAAAGTTCGTGCCTTTTCTCCTGTGCCACAGTTTGTGTTATGATTAAATATTCTTATAAGGGAAATAGCCTCCCCAAGTATTCAATAACAAAGAATATTACAAAAAAAGTTAAGACCAATACTTTTTTTCTAAGCCATATTGGCCCCCAAGATACGCTAATATGAGGCACAGCCATTCTGAAATCAATTTTTTACATACATATTTCCTTATATCATCAGTTAATTTTCAGGTTAAATTTTATACCATAAGCTTCAATTTATACACACAAGGATGTTTGTGTGCACCCTGTGTCCATCCTAGAGCTAATCAACTAGAGTCTAGATTAACAGTTTGTGAAATGAAGAAAGCTTGAGTTACAAAAGCTCATCATTGCTCATTAAATATCATAATGAATATTTGTGTCAATGATGACTAAAAAAAATGAAAGATAATCAGTTTTATGTTCCTATGTATCATCTGTTCCTTTTTTCATCTTGTATAACTCACATGGCTATTTCATATCAGATTATACTTTATAATCTTAAAATTATAACTACTGCATAAATTAATTTAACTATAACTAGGTCATCTCATTTAATTCTCATTTCCTTGACATTTTCTAAGCTCATAGCCTTTTGGAATTATCTTAGTTTTTCAGGCCATTAGATATCTATGGATCCATTTCAGAAGTTTCAAAAACCATTACCTTTAGATTCTCTCTTTAATATCATCTCTGAAGCTCAATACTTTTAGTTTTCAAATATTTCTTTCTTTAAGATATTCCAGTATAGATGTTGACCTATTTAGTTTGAGCAAAAGGAATGTTTATTTCTCTAAACTTTGAACAAATTCATTAAAAAAAAGAGTCTCAGTATATTCACATGTTAGAATAAGTGGTTAAAAATGCACTGTACAGTGAAGTTTACCATTTGATAGTGTCTGCATTCCCATGCCCAAGTAGTGCTCACTCCCTCCTGATTTGATTATTCCTCCCTAAAAATCACTGGACAAAATCTTCAGAAAATATTGGCTCCACCATGTGACTTACTGAAGGAGTGTGAATCTCATGAAAAGCAATAACCTTATCATGGTTCAGGTTCCCTTTCCTCAAATTCAGCCCTGAGTGCTTTCTTTCAGTAACTCAAAGCTTTATGATTTTAGCAGATAAACAATATACCTGTCCTCCCCCCAATGCATAATGATGGAGTCCCAGGCACAATTCTTTCAGTCAAGTCTTTATAAAATTTATGAAAAGCTAATAGGAAAACTCTGTACTACAGAACCTGATATTGATGCTTACTTTTTTTACATACATTAAGCTGAAAAGTATAAGATGTTGCAGGATGGTAGTAAAGGTAAATTCTCTAGAGTTGAGCAGACTCTGCTAAAAGACTTGGTTTGCCATTTTAATGCTTTTCATAAGAAAATGTTATCAGAGTTCACTCACATCTATCTTGTTGCAAAGCAAATTATCATTCAGTCTGTTAGCTTTAAACAAGTGAGCACACAACTGCACCTTGATCCAGAGGAGTACTCCACTGTACCTTGATGCATGTACAGTTAGTTTCAAATCTGTTACTTTAACTCATTAATATTGATATTAATTCAATCTCATACAATTTACAATTCATAGTGTCATTGAGTTACTCCTTACTGAAATGTTAGTATAGCTATGTTTTCTTCTTTATTCTTAATTTGGTAATATCGGTTTTGCTGCTCTAAATAACTATGTAGCCAATTCAGAAAGTGCCTGTTACTTTGGGTATCCACATATCCTCCTACTATGCTTCTCACCCATGCAGCTGATCATGGTGACAGAAAAAAACACAAAACAACACAACTTGTGTCATTTTAAATTTATACCACCATGAACAATCTCGATTATGTTCAGAAGTCAGACTGTATTTATCCAATCCATTCACTCTACCACTTCCCTAAAGGACTGTCTCAAACATTATCATTTGTCTCCTAAAATCTCAACCACACCTTTCCTACTTTTCATTTTAATTTATGTATCAATACTTGCTTCTTAATTATTAAGAAAATTATACATAAAGAGAATTTACAGATGCTCATTACCACATCCACCTAACTACTAGCACTTCTCCTCATAATTTATGTTTCTTAACTGTTCTTATAAAT
The DNA here is from genome assembly GCF_001704415.2 of Capra hircus. Lineage (NCBI taxonomy): Eukaryota > Metazoa > Chordata > Mammalia > Artiodactyla > Bovidae > Capra > Capra hircus. The sequence goes on along the minus strand of NC_030833.1, from coordinate 49,801,198 downwards.
TTTGTGTGCCAATTCTTGCCCATGTGTTACTGATAACATTTTAATTCAGCTACTCAAAGATACTGTTTTCATACTTTGTTCCTCTCTTTCCTTTGCCATCATTTCTTTACTGAATTATATCCATCAGTTTACAGGCATTCTGTTATTTCTTCCATTTAGAAAAAAAAGCACACTTAAAGATATGATTAGAAAATGATTTTCAAATCAAATAGGTGTGGACAGAAATTCTAGCTCATGCATTTACTAGTAGATGACTTCAGGCAGATTATTGAATTTTTTCAATATTCAATCTTTTCCTAAAAAGAAAGAAAGAAAGAAACTGAAGTCTGTCAGTTGTGTCTGACTCTTTGCAACCCCATGGACTGTAGCCTATCAGGCTCCTCCAGTGATGGGGTTTTCAAGGCAAGAATACTGGAGTGGCTTGCCATTTCCTTCTCCAGGAGATATTCCTGACCAGGGATTGGACCCAGGTCTCTCACACTGTAGGCAGATGCTTTACCACAGGCAGATGGCAATTATTATCTTACAAGATTTTTGTGATGTTGAAATGGGATCATATAAAAAGTGCCTTTTATAGCATTGGACACGAAGATGTTTAATAATTTGGTCGATGATCCTGTTTCTGTGGGAGGAGAAAGACATCGTTCTTAAATCCCAATTTTCTACTAGCTATCAACTTTTCCTTCTCTACTTCCTGCAAATTTTCATGCCATGATATATTTTCACTATTTTCAGTTTTTTTTCTTGTTTGTCTCTGAAATCCAAACTACTTATGTTTTTCCCTCAAGAGTCCACTAAAACAGCTCTTTCAAAATCTCTAATGTCCTTATTGCTAAAAGCATTGCCAATGTCACGAATGTCTCTTATTTTGTTAAAAATATGGATAAGTGCTGATTTGACATACTCCTTCTATCCTTATGGGCTTCCCTTATAGCTCAAATGGTAAAGAATCCACCTGTAGGAGACCCTGGTTCGATTCCTGGGTCAGAAAGATCTCCTGGAGAAGGGATAGGGTTGCAAAGAGTTGGAAACAACTGAGCAAGCTTCACTTTTACATCTTTATATACTTTTCTTAATTTGTCCTTTAAGTGCTTACAACTATCAGTTACACATGGCACAATGGCAAAGGGGAGCTGTTCATCTTACAGTAATTTTATTTTTACATACATCTTATTTCCTTTTTTGAGCAGATGGTGGTAGGTGTCATAATAAAAATATTGTTTTCCAATGTCACCCTCCAAAAAGCCAATTTGTATTAGCTGAAGTAAGATAACTCATCTTGATACCTCTCCTTCTTCACAGGCTAATCCTTCTCAATCTACCTTGAGAGTTTCTTCACTTCTCTCCAATCTGTTAATATTGGATTATTCTAGGGCTTAGTCTAGTCTCTTTTGATTTATTCACTTTAAACACCATATGACACAGAATATTATGTTATATCTGCAGTCCAATCTTTTCTTTAAAAATCCAAACATCTAAATGCAACTGCCTACTATATTTCCAGTTGTGTTTCTGTTCTAACACAGTTGATCCTTATACAACATCAGTTTGAAATGAGCATGTCTACTTCTATGCAGATTTTTTTATAAACATGTATTACACAATCCATGATGGGTTGAATCTGAGAATGCAGAACTGCAGGTAAGGTTATAGGACAGATTATGTGAGGATTTTTGACTGTGTAGGGGTCAATGCCTCATCCTCCATTATTCAAGGGTCAACTGTCTATATGTCTAATATAACATGCTTAACATATAACTCCTGGGCTTCTATACCACCCAGACTTGATTCCTTTAGTCCTCCCAACTACAGCTGATGATGGAAACTCCAACTCAGGCTAAAAACATTCTATCAACTTCCACTCATTTATTTTTGTTCACTCATGCCACACACAACCTGTGAGGAAATATCCAATGTGAAATGAAAATATCTCCTGCCATGCTGATAAACAAGTAATGTCACAGCCATCAGTGATTTCTGGCCTCCAAATGTGAATGAGGGCTCCCAAAACTGCTATCCAGTGGACACTGCCACCCTCCATGGTGATTGCTGAGGAGCTGAGGGGATGAAAGAAGCAAGATGAGCAAGGAAATGGTACTGGCCCTAGAGAGCTGAGGTGCATATGAAAGGAATTAATTCAGTGAATCCAGAGCCTTGCCTTTTCCCATACGTAGAATACTAAGTTCCTTAACTTGATACCGGACCTTTGATGTTCAGACTCCCTGCTCTTTGTTACAAACTTACATATAGCCTGACTTTCCCTCCTGCCTCCTTAGAACAGTTTTCTCAGAGCTACTTAGATCCTGTCTCCTGGGCTCAGAGTCCTAAGTATTCCCACCAAATAAAATAACTCTCTACCTTCATGTTGTGATTATATATTTTAGTCAACACCAGAATAAATCCAAATTCCATTGTTGTTCCATTCTTTATTTATAAACACCACCTGATCCAAGTCCACAATGCCTCTTATCTGGATTTGATCATCATCTAACCTGCATGTTTCCTTCCCTTGATTTCTAATGTCTGTTTTCAGCCTAGAAAGCAGAGAGATTAAACTAGATTATATCTGTATATAGATTTCCCTGGTGGCTCAGACAGTAAAGCTTCTGTCTACAACGTGAAAGACTAGGGTTCGATCCCTGGGTAATTCCAATCTTCTTAATCCATAGATAACTAATGAGAACCAACCATATAGCACAGGAAACTCTACTCAATGCTCTGTGGTAACCTAAATGGAAAGGAAATCCAAAGAAGAGGGGATTTATGTATACTTGTAGCTGATTCCACTTTGCTGTACAGTAGAAATGAAAGTGAAGTCACTCATTTGTGTACAACTCTTTGCGACCCCATGGACTATAGCCTTCCTCTGTCCATGGGATTTTCCAGGCAAGAATACTGGAGTGGGTTGTCATTTCCTTCTCCAGGAGATCTTCCCAACCCAGGGATTGAACCCAGGTCTCCCGCACTGTAGGCAGATGCTTTACTGTCTTAGCCACCAGGGAAACCCTTTTGTCTTTAAAAGGTGATGGTATTTAAGGTTGTGATGTGGGTCATTTGGGGGAGTTATTCAGTTTTCTTGGGAATTCCCCATATATACAGAAAGTACCCAGGTTAATAAAGTTTATTTTTCTCCTGTTAGTGTGTTTTTATTATTATTATGGGGGGAGGGCTTTTAGCCAAGAACCTAGGATAGAGGGAAAATTATTTTTCCTCCCCTACATAATTATTTCAATTTAAGAAGCTATGAGAAGCTTTTAATTTTAATTAGATCCCATTTGTTTATTTTTGCTTTTATTTCCAGTGTATGTCCGATGCAGGATACAGCATGCTTGGGGCTGGTGCATGGGGATGACCCAGAGAGAAGTTATGGGGAGGGAGGTGGGAGGGGGGTTCATGTTTGGGAACACATGTACACCCGTGGTGGATTCATGTCAATGTATTGCAAAACCAATACAGTATTGTAAAGTAAAATAAAGTAAAAATAAAAATTAAAAAATAAAAAAAAAGAAGAAGCTATGAGAAATATTGGCTATTACAGGCAACTAATGCAAAGACTTTCTTATAACTCTAAAAGAGCTTTGACTACACATTTACTTCTAGGTGTATCTAAAAGTGGGAACCACAAATTATTAATGTGTTAAGAGTTTAACCTTATCAAAATTTTGGAGTAGCCATCATAGTCAACAAAAGAGTCTGAAATGCAGTATTTGAATGCAATCTCCAAAACAACAGCATGATCTCTATTCTTTTCTAAGGCAAACCATTCAATCTCACAGTAATCCAAGTCTATGCCTTAACCAGTAATGCTGAAGAAGCTGAAGTTGAATGATTATATCAAGACCTCAAGACTTTCTAGAACTAATACTGAAAACAATATGTCCTTTCATGTTAAGGGACTGGAATGCAAAAGTTGGAAGTCAAGAGATACTTGGAGTAACAGGCAGATTTTGCATTGGAGTACAAAACAAAGTAGGGCAAAGGCTAACAGAGTTTTGCCAAGAGAACACACTGGTCATAGCAAGCACTGCCTTCCAACAACACAAGAGAAGACTCTACACATGGACATCACCAGATGGTCAACACTGAAATCATATTGATTATATTATTTGAAACCAAAGATGGAGAAGCTCTATACAGTCAGCAAAAACAAGACTGGGAGCTGACTGTGGCTCAGATAATGAACTCCTTATTGTCAAACTTAGACTGAAATTGAAGAAAGTATGATAAACCACTAGACCATTCAGGTACGACCTAAATCAAATCCCTTCGATTATACAGTGGAAGTGACAAATAGAGTCAAGAGATTAGATCTGATAAAGAAATGTTTTGTTTTGTCTCAATATTGAGAGTTCTCTCCCACATTAAACTTAAGTTCAATTGACCTTGTGGATTTTAACCCAACTTTTAACCTCCCTCTCACCTATAAAATCTATCACCATTTCCAGACTTTTTCTGTACAAGAAAAAAAATGCTAAACAATTGAATTTTCTAGGTAGTTTACTCTATGCGGCTATTCTATTCAGTCTCAGAATGAGGCTCAGGACCAATTACTCTAAGATGGAATAATTCATCTTAGATTTTCCTCGCACTATAAGCAAATACACAGCTGGGCATAAATGACAAAAATAAAATTAAAAAAAAAAACTCTACAGATATCAAACATTTGATAGCATAGTACTAAAATTGTTAAGAGAAGGATAAATTTTTTTTTTTTTAAAGCTCTATATTCACTCTGAGTTTATCCCTGAGGACATTTTTCAAACAAGCAGGTACAGACATGAAACAGTAAGGGACAGTCTCAGTGGATGGAGAAAATGCAAATTGAGTTCAGCGATGCTAAGATGATCAAAGATCATAGTGGTATAAGTTTTTAAAGTAGGGGGACCACATAGAAAGATTCCTCCGATTTTCAAGCCTGATTTCCCTTGGGATATTCATTAAAGCATAAGCTACACAGGTAGAAAATGGATTCTGAAGAAACTGTGGGAAGACTCAAAGCAAAACAAATTTCAGAAGGTAGCACATATTAAAATGGATTATGTTGACCATAATCTCATTCAACAAGAAATAATACCTGTAAAACTCACAAACACTTGAAAATCAAGCAATACTTTTTCTAAGTAGTCTATAGGTCTTCAATACAGAAGAAAAAATACACAGAGTGAAATTAAACAATAATTTAAAAAAATCAAAATTCATGGAGTGCAATTCAAGCAGTGTGTAGAAGGAAAACATAACTTCAAATGAATAAGTTAATAAAGAAAAATATTTTAAAATGAAAAATCACATTATTATCTCAAAATCTATTAAAAAAAATTCCTCTAAAATAGATATCCAAAAATAAATAATAAAGGTGTAAGCAGAAATCAATAGAGCAAAATAACAAAGCAAACATAAAAGTTGCTTTATTGAAAAATGAGTAAAATTGGTAAATTTCTAGCAAGAATGATCAAGAGAAATAACTAATAACAAGAAAAAAGAAACCGCAATATCTCATGAAGATATCATGATGTGAAGGTAGACTGTGAATCATTATAAACCAATTAGCTGACTACATAAACAAATGGATAAATTCTTTGAAATTCACCATTTTGTGAAATTGGAATAAAATCCCAAGAAATGTGTCCATGATCTCTTAAGGAAATTGAATCTGTAATTACATACTTTACACAAACTGAAGTCTAGACCAGTCAGTTTCATTGCTTAGTTCTATACAACATCTAATAATGTAATAAAAACAAGCTAACTCAAACTTTTTTAGAAAATAGAGAAGGAATAAATATTTTCTGAGGCCAGTGTAGCAGCGATATCAAAACCTGCTAAAACATTCCAAGAAAATAAAGTTACAGATCAATACAGAATTCTTAAATTCAGTTTTAGAAAACTAAATCTAGGATAAAGCAAAATTGATAAAACCTTATGACCAAGTGGGTTTTATCTCACTACTATAACTCAACAGTTAATTTAGTAATGTTCACATCATATATGAAAAATACACAGAATCAACTCTTTATATGTATATACTATTAAAATCATTGGAAAATGCAATGGAAACATAAACTATTGGAAATCGCATGATAACATATGAAATCCAAGAACTAGGTTAAGCAAAAGTTGTGCAAGGATTGATCAGAACAAAGAAATTGGTACCATTTTAATGTTATCAAGTTCTATGCTTAAATGTCACTTCCTCATGTAAGTCTTCATTGTTTCCTTAAGTTTATTCTACTTAATAAGTTAACTTATATAATTATTTATATATTGTATAGAAGTGTGAATACCATAAATAGCATATGTTAGATTTTATAGTTTTAGTTGCTCAGTTGTGTCTGACTCTTTGTGACCCCATGGACTGTAGACCACCAGACTCCACGTCCATGGAATTCTCCAGGCAAGAATACTGGAGTCGGTAGCCCTTCCATTCTCCAGGGGATCTTCCCGACTCAGGAATTGAACCCAGGTCTCCCACGTTGCAGGCAGATTCTTTACCACCAGGGAAGCCCTAGATTTTATAAATCAAGGATATTTTAGTCTCTAAGGGTAGAAATCTAATTCATAATAGTTTAAGAACAGAGGGGCTTTATTGATTAATGGCTTCATGTAAATAGAACGTTCGGGAATGGTGCTATTTCTTTCTTCTTCTTCTTCCTTTTTTTTTTTTTTTAGTCTTTTAACAGCACTTTTGCCTTTATTATTTTTAAGTTTTCATTAAAACTTTTTTCATTTATTTATTTTTAATATAAATTTATTTTTTTAATTGGAGGTTAATTAATTTACAATATTTCTATTGGCATATCTAAGTGTTTAAACAAGGTCTCTTGCACACTATCTTAACACTGAGCCTATCATTCTTTCCCTCAATTTTTTAATTCTACTTTCCTTACGGTCTCTCATTGAAGGTTTTCTTTCAAAGATTTTTAAGAATTCCCACTTATTTTCAGAATCTCAATATTCAAAATCCATGGGCGGAATGTTGATGGCAGCAATAAGATGACTCAACTCCAGATGCTTTCTATCCTGGTATCTTGCTTGAGGATTCATAAATATGTATGAAGCTCTATCATGTGAAAAAGGAAGAATAGATGCATATAGAAGGAGTAGATATTCATTACAGAGTAATTAAAACACCAGGAGGTCAGGGTCAATGGCTGTAACATTTTTACTCATTTTTTTTTCAGGGATTAATCCTCAGTACTTATTGTGGTTCTTAACAAAATTTATTGGTCATTATTTGTTAAATGATTAGAAGGGAATCCCAGATATACTTCAGTCATTCTTTAGTCATTGTTAAATTGCTTTCCTCATTTTCATTTGTAAATTTTATTAATTTGAACTTCAGTGATATTTTCCCTTTCATATCACATGAATAGAACATTAGTAATGAACTAGACTGTTTTTGATAGAAAAATATCAAAATCAGGACATATTCTAATTTTTCATTGCTGTTGTCTTTATATTTTAAGTTAAGGACTATAAAATGAGAGAGATGATCATTTAATGCATTAAGAATATTAATAATAAACTCATGTCTTTTTCATTCACATTAATAGACCTCATCATGAAATATCTACTCTGTAACTCAGGTCTACAATGTCTCCATCTTATTTGTATTTAGTGAATTAGTTAAAAATCTACACTGTTAATCTAACCTTCACTAGATCCCTAACATAGCACTTCCTTATCTCCTTTGGTGCCCACAGCACATTGTATATGCCCTAATTGTACATACCCACTCTGTTGTACATATTGCATCTCTCCATCATGAAAGGAAAATCTTTATCATCATTTAAGGAGTCATTGGTTTTAATTCATTTCAGCAACTAAGAATTCTTCAGCATGTACAACGTGACAGGTATTGTGCTAACAGGACTGTAAAGATACATCATCATCCATTAAGGACACTCTTAGGCTACAAGTTATACTTGTAGCATACATATATGCTACAAGTATATATGTAATATCCAGAATTATTTGCTTATGGTTAGCTTTCATTTCAGACTGAAACACTTTTTTAAATGTTGCCCCCAAATTCTTACTTCTTTACCAAGTTTCTTTTATTTTTATTTTATTCTACCCTATTACAATGTTTGGCCTTCCAGAAAGTTTTTTTTTTAATAGAAATTTATTTATTTTATTCAACTAGAATTTTTAAAAGAAAAGAGCCAAGGGACACCTATTACTTCTTTAGATAAATCATCCTTTTGAAAAGTAATTATATCCTCACACTTTCATGTCATAGCAAGGTAATGATAATTCTCTAAATGCCTTGTCCAAAGTGTTTCCTCTTCCAGTCTGTTTCTTATGATGCTTGTCAGATTAACATTAAAATTTGGCTAAAGTCATTGCCATTTTTTCTGTTAAAAGAGCCACCCCAGTGTTCCTTCTTTCTGGAATGCTGTACCTTAAGTTTTTACTTTAGAAATTCTAGCTTTATCCCAACTCCTCAATGCTCTTTCCTGAATAGCTAGTAACAGCAAGGCTCTCCCCTCCCTGAGACCCTGTGGCCTGAAGAATCTTTTAGAGCAACTGTTTTGCACACTGCATATATTCTCACATATTGTTTTATTCTGCTTATTATAGCTTGTGATGTAGGCTGAATTTCTGTTGAGATCCACATTGTGATGAATTTATCTGTATACAAAAGGTAAAGAACCTCCAAAAACTGATGTACTCAAGAAAAAGTTAATGCTATCTTTAATAATGATAGAAGTGGTCTAGAAAGATTTAGCGCTTTTATGATATTAAAATACATAGTTCCTAAACATTTAATTTCATCTCATCCATCTTTACGTCTTAAATTTTAAGATGAGAGAAAGATGTGTGTTTTACTTTTATAAAATATAATTCCACCTACATATAATAATTAGGACAAAGAAAAATTAAATTGTGAAAACGCTGATCACTTCAGACACTAAAAACATGAAACAAATTATATCCTGGGTGCTTCAAAATAGAGATTTTTTTTTTTTTAGCTAATTGAAATGAATATATCAAATGAAAGGAAAATAAAGACTACAGTGAGTCATCATTTTCATTTTAAAATTATATCCAATTAGGTAAAATTAATTTATCAGAGAAAATAGTGAATATTAAAGTATAGTGCTAACTAAGTCTGTTATGGGACAATGAGTCTTATATATGTGATATTCTTATTTTTTGAAACATTAAATGGAGGGAAGTTAGTATAGTATTTAAGACCCTAGTAGCTCAGCTGGTAAAGAATCCACCTGCAATGCAGGAGACCCCATTTCAATTCCAAGGTCGGGAAGATCTGCTGGAAAAGGAATAGGTTCCCCTCTCCAGAATTCTTGGGATTCCCTGGTGGCTCAGCTGGTGAAGAATCCGCTTGCAATACAGGAAACCACGATCTTTGGGATCATGGATTCCCAAAGAGTTGGACACAATTGAGGGACTTTCATTTAAGACACTTGTGGTAGATTTTGCCTTGAATCTTGACCTTACATTCTAATACGTTTGATTGTAAGGAAGTCATATATTCTCTCTGATCGTCAATTCTCTCACATAGAATTTAGTATAATATTTATCTCAGAAGGTTGTCATAAGATTTAAATAGTACATAGTATAGTGCTCATTAAGGTGCCTAACACATTTTACTAATCCAGAAATCGCAAGGTATTAATATTTTCAGATACCTTGTAACTTGAAATCTTCTCCTAAAGCACTTATATTTAATAACAGGGAGGTCCAGCTCCATTATGAAGTTTGTTTTAACAATGCCCAGATTTGGAGCAACACATGAGCTAATATTAAAGGAGGTAAATGCTGAGGGAGCACCTGAAATTGTATAGTAGATTTGAAGCTTAAAGCTATAATGCTATTTTTAAATAAAAATGATTATTAATATCTTCATTGATTTGTAGTTACCATTGAGGACAGGATGTTGACTGGAATGAAACATGAGATGAGTTTCTGGGGGTATTTATAATTATTTATTTCTTGATATGGGGCCTATAATGTGTTGACCCGTTTATTAAAACAATCTGAGCTATGTACACATGTTATGTTCACTCTTATGTTTGTTATACATAAAATTTAGATTCCATTTATTTATTTTTGTTATTAATTCAACAAATGTATATATTTTACAAATATAATAAAAGGTTTCAATTCCTTATTGTATCATTGAGAAAAACAAATCAAATAATATTTCATTTTTTGAGTTGAATAATTTTTTGAAATCAATATACTTGCACTGATCGAGTATATGTTAATTAATATTGCAGCAATGTATATTTAGTAGTGTGGAGTTAATTTTTAAATTAGAGACTTATGTCTAACATTAAAACCCACTGAATATTAAATTGCAGTGTGTATACCTGAAAGTGAAAATGAAGTCGCTCACTCATGTCCAGCTTTTTGCAACCCCATGGACTGTAGCCTACCAGGCTCCTCCATCCACGGGATTTTCCAGGCAAGAATATGGAGTGGGTTGCCATTTCCTTTTCCAGGGGATCTTCCCAACCCAGGGATTGAACCCAGGTCGCCTGCATTGTAGACTGACACTCTACAGTTTCAGCCACCAGGGAGTATACCTAGTATCTGAGAGAATTATGATAAGGTTATTAGCATAAAATTTAAAACCTTTGAAAAGATCACATTAAGATTGAGAACCCATTATTACAGAAAATCCACAAAAGTAAGGTGGATATATGAGTCTGTAGATATAAATGATATATTTTAAATGTTATATTAATTATATTAAAGCAAATGAAAAAATATTAAAATATTTAATTTTTTAAATTTTTGACTAGGTCCTAATTTTCCAAAGTAGATTTTCTTTTGATACATCGTCTATCAAACAAGTATTTTATTTACTTCCTTTGGTAGTTATACACCCTTTGCTTTAATTGTAACAAATTATCTCTATAAATTTACATTAAAATCATAATTTAATTTGCAGATGACTATTACATTTCTATGACACTTCAGCTTTGACTCTCTCCCAGGATTGATCCCTATGAAGGCAGGATCTGAAACTTTCCTGAAGTGATAAACTTTACATCACACACACTGAGCACTCTTAAATCATAAAAACCTGAGATTATTTATTTCCTGGCTATCAGGAATGCCCGTCGTGTACAATAACTGATTTCTCCCTACACACTTTTAACTGGACTATGGTCTTATTATCTTTTGTACTAATATGACATCCTAACATATTATCCTAACAAATTCCTAGCAACAATAAAAACTTTGTAATTTTCAGACTTTTTGTCTCTTGTAAAGGAGTTCTCTTGAGTGCACAGAATTATTCAATATGCAATATAAATTTAAAGCTAGTTCTTATAAAAAATGAAATGCCAGCTAATGAAGTTGGTAATGAAATTTGGAGCTAACAAATCTTTATACTTTTATAATAATTTGAATTAAATGACTGATGATTCTAATATGATTTAGATATATTTATTCCTAACATGACTTATAGTCTTTACATGATTAGTTTATTTTACCAACTAAGAAGTTCCATTAGAATATGTATAATTCATTCATTATTATTTTTATAATTTAGCAAAAAGCTCTGAAATCATAACAAAAGGCAGGTTTATTTCTAAAACTAACACACCATTGTAACTATATGCCTAATAAGTATGTCTATTATATCCTGGAATACGAAATCAAGTGGGCCTTAGGAAGCATCACCACGAACAAAGCTAGTGGAAATGATGGAATTCCAGTTGACCTATTTCAAACCCTAAAAGATGATGTTGTTAAAGTGCTGCACTTAATATGCCATCAAATCTGGAAAACTCAGCAGTGGCCACAGGACTGAAAAGGGTCAGTTTTCATTACAATCTCAAAGAAAGGCAATGCCAAAGAATGCTCAAAGTACCACACAATTGAACTCATCTCACACGCTAGCAAAGAAATGTTCAAATTTCTCCAAGACAGGCTTCAACAGGATGTGAATTGTGAGCTTCCAGTGTTCAAGCTGGATTTAGAAAAGGCAGAGGGACTAGAGATCAAATTGCCAACATCCATTGGATTACTGAAAAAGCGAGAAAATACCAGAAAAATATCTACTTCTGTTTTATTGATACACCAAAGCCTTTGACTGTGTAGATCAAAAAAACTGTGGAAAATTCTGAAAGAGATGGGAATACCAAACCACCTTACTTGCCTCCTGAGAAATATGTATACAGGTCAAGAAGCAACAGTTAGAAGTGGACATGGAATCACAGACAGGTCCCAAATACGAAAAGGATTACATCAAGGCTGTACATTGTCACCTTGCTTATTTATTTTATATGCTGAGTACATCAGGCAAAATGCCAGGCTGAAAGAAGCACAAACTGGATTCAAGATTGCCAGGAGAAATATCAATAACCTCAGATATGCAGATGACACCACCCTTATAGCAAAAATTAAATAACTAAAGAACCTCTTGATGAAAGTGAAAGAGGAGAGTGAAAAAATTTGACTTAAAACTCAACATTCAGAAAACTAAGATCATGGCATTTGGTCCCATCATTTCAAGGCAAATAAATGGAGAAACAATGAGAGACTATTTTGGGGGGTTCCAAAATCACTGCAGATGGTGACTGCTGCCATGAAATTAAAAGACCCTTGCTCCTTGGAAGAAAAATTATGACCAACATAGACAGCATATTAAAGAGCAGAGACATTACTTATCAGCAAAGGTCTGTCTAGTCAAGGCTATGTTTTTTCCATTGGTTATGTTTGGATGTGAGAGTTGGACCATAACGAAAGCTGAGCAGTGAAGAAATGATGCTTTGAAAATGTGGTGTTGGAAAAGACTCTTGAGAGTCCCTTGGACTGCAAGGTGATCAAGCCAGTCCATCCTAAAGGAAATCAGTCCTGAATATTCATTGGAAGGACTGATGTTGAAGCTGAACTCCAATACTTTGGCCATCTGATGTGAAGAGCTGACTCGTTGGAAAAAACCGTGATGCTAGGAAAGACTGAAAGCAGAAGAGGATGACATTGGATGAGATGGTTGGATGGTACCACCGACTCAATGGACATGAGTTTGAGCAAGCTCTGGTAGTTGGTGATGGACAGGAAAGCCTGGTGTGCTGCAGTCCATGGAGTTGCAAAGAGTCGGAAATGACTGAGCAACTGAACTGAACTGAACTAAACTGATTGTTTCCTATATTCCCTTCAAAGCGAAAATCGATCAGTTGTGTCTCTTTGTAACCGCATGGACTACATAGTTCAAGAATTCCAGCCCAGAATACCGAAATGGGCAGCCATTCCCTTCTTTAGGGTGTCTTCCCAATCTAGGAATCAACCCGGGGTCTCCTGCATTGCAGGTGGATGGTTTACTAGCTGAGCTACCAGGGAAGCCCTTACCTATTACTTGTGAGTTTACATCATTTATTAATTGCAATGTTTTTAAAACTTATTAATTAAGACTGTGAGCTACTTGAGGGAAACTTCTGTATCTTACTCTTTGGCCTTCCAGTTTCTTTCTTGCTACCTGTGGCTAAGTTTGGTGCTCCTCCTAGTTTCTTTAAACACATGAATAAGTGAATGAGCGGGATATTAGATGCCAATTTTTACCAAAGTCTCCTTTCTTCTCTGATTTGCTTATTGTCTTGGATATCATATAAGGCAGCATAGTCACATTCTGTTAACAAAAAAAAGGCTGATGCAAAATCAAAGCATCCCAGAACATATGTTGCTATATCCAGTTACTAATAAATTGTAAGATAATTTTAAGGAATTCTCAAAAAAGTAATCCCTTGAAAGAATAGAAATTGGTTTGTTTTATGCATAAGTGTAGATTGCTGTCTACAAGAAATATTTTATTCATGAATTTCATGTAATAATAAAATCTGAGAAGGCATTAACAGAAAATATGGAACCTTTTCATGTCTGATTGTAAAGGGATTGGGACTACATTTCACGTGAATAAAGTTGATCTGATATTTGCCCAATTTACACTTGGTTTTGTAGTGAATAGCTTGAGGATCAGGCTCAGGAACTTAGAGTTCATTTATTTCAAAATATGGAAACAAGATCAAGGGAGATAAAGGGCTTTATGAAGATCAGTCTTCTAAAAAAAAAAAGAGGCATTACATAAGCCTACTCTTTCTATTTTAATTCTATTACATCATTCTATTCTATTACATCTATTACATCACTATTTTACAAAAAAGAATCCTCCAGTCAAAAGGTTATGATTTTAAAAAACATTTTAAATTTTGTTGATGTATAAAATACATACTGTGATATGTATTTGTTCTTCTTGTTGTTTAATCACTAAGTCATATCTGACACTTTGTGACACCATGGACTGTAGCTCACCAGGCTCCTCTGTCCATGGGATTTTCCAGGCAATACTGGAGTGGGTCGCCATTTCCTTCTCCAGGGGATCTTCCTACCCAGGGATCAAACCCATGTCTCCTACATTGGCAGGCAGACTCTACCACTGAGCCACCAGAAAAGCTAATACTGTTCAGAAAAGCCTATATTCAGTTCAGTTCAGTTCAGTCGCTCAGTCATGTCTGACTCTTTGAGACCCCATGAACCACATCATGCCAGGCCTCCCTATCCATCACCAAATCCTAGAGTCCACCCAAACCCATGTACATCGAGTCGATGATATCATCCAACCATCTCATCCTCTGTCATCCCCTTCTCCTCCTGCCCTCAATCTTTCCCAGTATCAGGGTCTTTTCCAGTGAGTCAACTCTTTGCATCAGGTGGCCAAAGTATTGGAAAAAATGCACTAATTTTAAGTGTGCAATTCAAACCATTTTTACTTATGTATATACCTGTATAACTCCCATATATCAAGATACTCAATGACTTCAGCACTTTCTTTGTGCTTTCTTTGTGGCTCAACTGGTAAAGAATCTGCCTGCAATGCAGGAGACCTCGGTTTGATTCCTGGGTTGGAAAGATTCCCTGGAGAAGGAAAAGGCTACCCACTCCAGTATTCTGGCCTGGAGAATCCCTCGGACTGTATAGACCATGGGGTCACAAAGAGTCAGACATGATGGAGTGACTTTCACTTCGCTTCATCAGCACTTACACTTCAAATAAAATATAACTCTCCCAACCAAGAAGTGAATCGCCAGTCTAGGTTTGATACAAGATATAGGATGCTTGGGGCTGGTGCACTGGGGTGACCCAAAGAGATGATATGGGGAGGGTGGTGGGAGGGGGGTTCAGGATTGGGAACTCATGCACACCCATGGCAGATTCATGTCAATGTATGGCAAAACCATTTCAGCATTGTAAAGTAAAAAAAAAAAAAAAAGAAAAAGAAAAGAAAAGAAAAAAAGAAAGAAAGAAAAAACAAGAAAATAAAGTAAATTAAAAATAAATAAAAAATAAAAATAAATAAATAAAAACACCTAAAACATTTCAAAACAAGCAAAGAAACAAACAAACAAATAAAATATAACTCTGCCATAATATGATAAGTGGAACCTAAATTCAAACAGTGTAAAATGAGAGGTTTTCAAAATGTGTTTAGAATTAATGAAATGATGGATGACCTGCGTGTATAAGTAACTGGCCCAGAATTTGGGGATGCAGTAGCAGAATCAAAATTTCCCTGGGACCTTTTCCAAACTGGCACCACCTGCTAAGGAACATCTACAGGTGCTAAAATATCACTGGGTTTAATTCTGGGTCCTATGACTGGTTGGATTTCCAGAAGAGTGACTAAGATTTCAAGAGTCTTACAGTTAGTTGGATCCCCTGGAGCTGTTCTGGAGAAACTGAGCAAGAAGAAAAGGGAATGAATGTGAAGATCCATCTTCTGTCTCTCTTATTTAATGTTGATGTTGCTTACCACTGTCAGCTATTTCCCTTCTGTTGTCCTGCTCCTTTCACATCCTTCAATCCCACCTCCTCGAAAAAAACACTGTTTAAGAAAAGAAGGGCTGTACAGAAGATGAAGCTCTGTCACTAATTACATTATAACTTATGTGCATAGAAGAAGTAATGTTATCACAAGGTTTTTGTCATCTACCTTAAAGTGCTTAGAAACATGAGAGATTCTCATTTGATCACCAGTCATCTTTATTAAGAATGTTTGCTTTTCTGTTTTATTTTTTCCTACTGAAAGTGATTTCTTTTTTTAATTTTAAAATTGTCCCAACCTCCTGTTACACAGACACAGAGGACACATTCACTCTCTCATTGTGTATATATACTATAGTTTTCTTTCTCTCTAGATTTTTACTGATATATTTATCTTCTTGCTCTCTTACTCTCTCTACACACACACACACACACACACACACAAACACACACATATGCATATATGACTGCTAGATTTATGGGGCAGCTGATGGATATCAGTTTTTGACTACTAACATCTTTGCCCCTGGGCTTACCTGGTGGCTTAGATGGTAAAGAATCTGCCTGAAATGCAGGAGACCCATGTTCAATCCCTGAATTGGGAAAATTCCCCGGAAAAGGGAATGGCTACCAACTCTGATATTCTTGCCTGGAGAATTCTATGTACAGAGGAGCCTGGAGGGCTACAGTTCATAAGGTTGTAAAGAGTTGAACATGATTCAATGACTAAGGACACTTTGTCTCTGTCACTGTTGTCATCCCCTCTAGTTTACATATACTGGCAACTAACTCTAATACGGGTTGTCTTGTAATACAAGTCAATGGGTCAGTCTAATTTAGGCTTTACAAGTCCTTATCCACAGCATCCTTCCTTTTATGATTAGTTTGGCTTTCAGCCCAGAGTTTTGCATTCATTTTCATAGGTCTGTAAATATAGAAAACATGGTAACACAAGTTTTGACATATGGGAAGTAGTGATAGTCTGTCATCTTCTGCTCAAACCGCTTATCTGCTCAGGGGAGCAGGGAGGTATATAACAGGGGCCTTTGACAAGTAACTGCCACTGGGCAACCTGTAAAACTCTTATTGAAATGTGTGTTCAGTCCCTTAGTCATATCCAACTCTTTTGCAACCTCATGGCCTGCAGCCTACCAGGCTCCTCTGTCCACAGGAATTCCCAGGAGAGAATACTTGATTGGGTTGCCATTGGATCTCCAGGGGGATCTTCCTGACAGAGGGATCGAACCAGCATCTCCTGTGTCTAATGAATTTAAGGGGAATTCTTTACCCACTGAGTCACTGGGGAAGCCCAAAATTGTGATGAGTTGATTTTCTATCTTCAATTTTGTGCTCTTTAGGAACAGAATATACATACAGCAAATCCTTCATTTTATTAAATTTATATCATTATGATCCTGAGGAAATAGGTTTGTTGAAAAATTTGGTTTTTCAACACCTACCTATTGGGATATGTTTTACAAATGGACAAAGACATCAAACAAAGCTGACCTTACCTTACTGTTGATTTCCCAACATAAATATCATGGAAGGAAGAAAGGATTAAAATAATCCAGATAAGGTGCAGAATCTATAAATAACAGTAACTGAGTAGCCAGGAAAATATTAAAGTCTGACACAGGGGCTGAGGATATTTGACACATAGTGTTCTTGCCTGGAGAATTCCAGGGACAGGTGGAGCCTGGTGGGCTGCCATCTATGAGGTCACACAGAGTCGGACACAACTGAAGCAACTTAGCAGCAGCAGCAGCAAGTAAGGAGACCAAGAAAGAACCTGAGGGAGAGACGGTCTTGCTACAAAGCACACATTTTCAAGAGTTTAAGAAATTCAGATTCAAAATTCCAATATTATAGAGATGGTTTTCTGTCTTAATGTGATTCACTGAGAATGCATCAGAAATTTATGTTTACATCTGACTTCATCTTCTAAAAAATGTTACTTTGTGTATCTCCTTATAGTATTAACTTGAACACATATTTAAATAAACAGTGGAGTAATGAAAATATAAACAATCATCTTCAGGAAAGCAGGGAGTTTTTAGTGACCGGATTTATATTTTCTGTTTTCATCTTTAGCATTTAAAACCATGCAAAAGAATGCAGATAGACCAGAAAATATCCCTACTTATTCTAAATGTCAAATTGACCACAGTTACTGAAATCTAAAGCTGGATTTATATTGACTTTTTCAAGTAATTTGTGAATTCCCTTTAAGAAATCACTCATGAATGTTCCACCACCATACAAGTAGAAGCCACAAACCAGCCTGTCTATTGTTGTTCAAATAGTTGCCCAGTAAAAGAGAGTGGAAAACTCAACCATAGTTAACTAGAAATATTGACAAATACTTTATCAGTAAAATAGCTGAAATACAGATGGGCTTAAATTCAGTGTTTATATTTTGTATAGATTGATTGGTAATTCTCAACTACTTTCTTGGCCCGAATAAATTCCTTGTCCATTTCATTCCTGTTATTTGAAAAGATAGCTAGGAATAAGCAACTTCTTACTATATTCATCATGAATAAAAAAGAGTCGGCAGTCTGTTTGTCAAATATTGGCATAAGGTACTAAAGATTGAAATCTTGAAACTGTCTTTCCATTTCCACCCTTAATTCACCAGAACATAAGTTTGCATTATGATGAAGTCACAGAATAAAAGGCATTAAATATCAATACTTCTCATTTATGCTTCCATAATATATGCATTTATTATATCCATTTGAGCCTCAAAATAACTCCAAGAGATTGGAGGGGTTGGTTATATTATTATTACTTTGTCAAAAGGATGCCAATTTTACTCTCTCCTGTCAAAATTATAAAATAAACATCACAAGAGACAAGTGTTTGGATATTTGCCATTCAGAGCCTTAATTTTCTTCCTGATATCATTCAGATTACCAAAATCTTCAGTCTACTTTTGTACAAATTGAACATAATGCTTAAGGATTTCAAGTCAAAACACTTGATATTAAAAATTAGGAGTTAAAGTCTCTTATAGAAAGAAAAAACTAGGTAGAGGAGAAATAACCTAGAGCAAATCAAGGGAACCACATATGAAAATAAAATACTTTTATGTTTAAGCACAGATGTCTTTAGATTTGAACTAGAATATTTAGTCACAGGAAGAATGGAGAAGAAGAATTTTCAAAAATTTGATTCCTTAACTGCCAGTTCACTCTAGTTCTGCTTAAGTATCTCCTAGAAGTTTCCTTAACGTGCTTTCTACTGAGAGGGTATCAGGCAGGAAGGCCAGGGGTCTCCAAATGAAGGAAAAATGCTGCAAGTATCAGACTCTTTTTTTATTTTTTTACATTTAAAATTTATTTTATTTTTAATTAGAGGATAATTACTTTAGAATATTATGATAGGTTTTGGCATACATCAACATGAATCAGTGCTAGGTATACATGTGTCTCCTTCCTCTTGAGCCTTCCCTACCACCTTCCTCCCCATCACACCCCTCTAAGTTGTCACAGAGCACTAGCTTTGGGTTCCCTGCATCATAAACTAAACTAAACTAAACTACACTCCTTTTTATAGCTGAGTTTAGTTTATGTATGACTATTTTACGTATGGTAGCATATATGTTTCAATGTTATACTCTCTTGTTATCCCACCCTCTCTTTCCCCAACTGTGTTCAAAATGTCTATCTCTTTTGCTGCCCTACAAGTAGATCATCAATACTACCTTCTAGATTCCATTTATATGTGTTAATATACCTTATTTGTCTCTCTTTTTCTGACTTACTTTACAGTGTATAATAGGCTCTAGGTTCATCCACCTCTTTAGTACTGACTCAAATACATTCCTTTTTATAGCTGAGTAATATTCCACTGTGTGTATGTACCATAACTTCATTATCCATTCATCTGTCAATGGACATCTGGGTTACTTCCATGTCCTAGATATTGTAAATAGTGCTGCAATGAACATCAGTGTACATGTGTCTTTTTCAATTCTGGTTTCCTCAGGCATATGCCTAGTAGTGGGATTGCTGGATCATATGGTAGCTTTATTCCTAGCTTTTTTTTTTTTTTTTAAGGAATCTCCATACTGTTCCCCATGGTGACTGTATTGATTTTCATTCCCACTAACAGTGCAAGACAGTCCCCTTCTCTCCACACCCTCTTCAGCATTTATTGTTTGCAGACTTTTTCATGGTAGACACTCTGTCCAATGTGAGATGATACCTCACTGTAGTTTTTATTTGCATTTCTCTAATTAGCGATGTTGAGCATCTTTTCATGTTTATTACCCATCTTTATGTCTTTTTTGGAGAAATAGCTGTATAAGTCTGTCCACTTTTTGATTTTTTTTTTGTTGTTGTTGTTGGTATTGAGCTGCATGGGCTACTTGTATATTTTAGAGATTAATTATTTGTCAGTTGTTTCATTTGCTATTAATTTCTCCCATTCTGAAGTTTGTCTTTTCACTTTGCTTATAGTGTCCTTCATTGCACAAAAACTTTTAAGCTTATTTAGGTCCCATTTGCTTACTTTTGTTTTTACTTCTTATTTTCTAGGAAGTGGATCATAAAGGATCTAGCTGTGGTTTATGCCAGAGGGTGTTTTGTCTGTGTTTTCCTCTAAGAGCTTTATAGTTTCTTACATTTAGGTCTTTAATCCATTTTGAGTTTATTCTTGTGCATGATATTAAGAAATGTTCTAATTTCATTCTTTTACACATAGTTGACCAGTTTTTCTCCATTACATATTTTTGCCTCCTTTGTCAAAGATAAAGTGCCCAAAAGTGTGAAGATTTATCTATGGGCTTTCTATCTTGTTCCATTGATCTATATTTCTGTTTTTGTGCCAGTACCAAACTGTCTTGATGACTGTAGCTTTGTAGTATATTCTGAAGTCAGGAAGGTTGATTCCTCCAGTTTCATTTTTCTTTCTCAAGATTGCTTTGACTATTCAGGGTCTTTTTGTGTTTCCATTCAAACTGTGAAATTATTTGTTCTAATTTTGTGAATAATACCATTGGTAGTTTGATAGGGATTGTATTGAATCTATAGATTGCTTTGGGTCGTGTCATCATTTTCACTACATTGATTCTTTCAATCAAGGAACATGGTGTATCTCTTCATCTGTTTGTGTCATCCTTGATTTCTTTCCTGAGGTCCTTGTAATATTATAAATTTTCTGAAGTAACTCCTTGATAAAATTTCAAACAAGTCTGGTGGGGGAGCTGTCCATGAAAGAAGCCAGAAGAGGTAAAACATATAGAATGGATATTTGGACCATTTGTTCTTGACTTGGGGTGTGAAAATGGAGAGAACTCCACAAGAACTACAAAAAGTTCCTGGTGAAACAGTTGAATATAAGTCTTCTGATGGTAACACTCATATCTAATTCACCTAACAATCTCCAGTCTGGACACACTGCCTGGCAATTAAAAGTCAGTCATCACCATTGAATGGGGTGAACTGATTTTAAATATAACCAAATCTGATTCCTTTCTTTCTCTTTTACTTTGTGCTTAGTCTAGGGTCACCTGCTCACACGGTGCAGTGTGTAAGGGGCTCACGAGGCCCTTCAGACGAGGGGTCCTCCTGAGAAAGGGCTGCATGGACACCTCAGCTCCACGGCCT
Organism: Capra hircus; assembly: GCF_001704415.2. Classification (NCBI taxonomy): domain Eukaryota; kingdom Metazoa; phylum Chordata; class Mammalia; order Artiodactyla; family Bovidae; genus Capra; species Capra hircus. The sequence goes on along the minus strand of NC_030833.1, from coordinate 49,779,785 downwards.
GTGTGTCACTCCTCAGACATTTTTAATCTCTCCCTAAGTGGCAGAAGGAAATAAACTATGTGTCGGATTTTTTTCTCTTAAAATTCTGTGTTGCCATGATGACACCTGGTTCCACCTGAACTTAACTTTTCTCAAACCTTGAGCTAACCAATGTGTTTTCCTTATGGAAATGTTTTTCTTAAGCTATGTTAATGAAACTAAGTATTTGCTTTGGAATTTGCCTTTCCTCAAAATGGTTCCACCTAATACTAAGTTTTGGCTGAAAACAGCTCAACAAATCAGTATTCATATCGATTGCTTTATGGCTGACAGATGACATGCCATCCTATCTCAAAAATGCATATTGTGGGAAAGGGACCTGGTGAAACTCTGTCAGGCTTGAGGTGTCTCTCTTATCTGAATAATAGCTTTCTAGCAGATATAAAACATCTGGCTAAAGACTAGCATCAGGGTAATCTCCATCCCACTTCTGATGTCTATGTCAGAAGCTTTCCCTGTCCCTTTTCACATTAATAAAACTATGGTATACAAATGCTCTTGAATGATGAAGCCTGGTCTCTGGTGCCAAAGCTAAATCTCCTTCAGAGATCAAGAATCCAACACCGTTCACCATAACCTATCACTATCTCATCAATTCTTTTGTCCTATAATTTAACAAGTCATGTCAATGTAGTCTTTTTGCTAGTTTATATTTAGGTATGGGTTTCTATCATGGCTCAGAAAGCAAAAAAAAAATCTGTCTGCAAGGCAGAAGACCAGAGTTCGACCCCTGGTTTGGGAAGATTCCCTGAAGAAGGGAATAGCTACCCATTTCAATATTCTTGCTTGAAAAATCCCGCGGACAGAGAAGCCTGGCAGACTACAGTCCATGGGGTCACAAAGAGCCGGACACAACTGAGTGACTAACACACACTATGCGTATACCTATACATATGTACACGTGTAGATTTATAGGTGGTGATTTGCAGGTGGTGCTAGTGTGTAAAGAACTCGTCTGCCAATACAGGAGACAAAAGAGATGCAGGTTCAATCCTTGGGTAGGGAAGATCCTTTGGAGGGAGGCATGACAATCCACTCCAGTATTCTTGCCTGGAGAATTCTATGAACGGAGGAACCTAGTGGGCTACAGTATAGGGTCTCAGAGTCAGACACGACTGAGGCAACTTAGCACTAGCATGCACATAGATATATATAGATATAATTTCCACATTATTTTCATCATCATTAGTTATGGTCAGGGATTTATCACATTATCTTTTGATATGTGTTGTAGTCCCCAAATTCATCTTCTTGCTACCATTGGCTCCTTATTGCAATCGATTCTATTTCCTGTCAGATTAATCTTCCTAATATATGGCCTTCAGAGTATCACTACTCATTCTGAAGAAATCTTCTTAATTATTCAGAAGATACAAGAAAATATATTTGTTCTTAAAATCTTCCACAATCTGATACTAAATTGACTTTCCATCTGTATGGTCAGATACACCCTGAATTATTTCCTTTACTTTGGCAGGTTAGTGCAGTAGACGTTCCTGTAAAGAATATACGTGTTTTGTGACTTTTCAAGATTCCTTTATTTGTTATTCAGGTAAGTGAAACCATCTTTACATAGGCAACCTGTTTCATAAAAGTTAGGTAGGATCTTCCTGTATCACCACTTGAGTTGGGCCTATTACCCAGTTTAAACCACAGTATCATCAACATATCACTTAGATCAGAATCATTAGTTTGGTAATAGATGACAGAATCAATCAAATTTTTCTAAAAGTCTAGTTTTCTAATAAATGTTGTATATATGTATACAGCTGCCTTCTTTCCTGCTACTTAGGCAGAATCTTTCTGAAAATGAAGCCAGTGAATGGGAGGAACTGGATCCTAGAATTGGAAGGAGAGACAGAGTCCTAATCATATTGTTGATGCCCCTGGATTCAGCAACGTCATAATTGATAGTTGTGTGAGTCAATAAATTTCTTTTTTCTTTAAGTTAGTTTTGATTGGGTGTTTGTCATTTATAAACAAAATGGTTTAGGTTAATATTTCTTCCAGACTCATCTAGATATTCTTGTACATACCTTTACTAACATTCTCCCCCTTTGTTAGAAAAGAGTCCTTCTTTCCCTCTAACAGACAAACACAAGTTTTCCTTAAAATCTCACATAATCCCCTTGCATTAGGAAATCCCCTGATCATCCTTTGCTCACAGAAACTTTATTCTTTGATCTACCACTTCAACTAATTTACTCTTGAAATAACTTATATGTTAAACAGCTTTATTTTAAAATTATATAGCTTATATTCCCAACTATATTTCAAGCTATGTGATAGAACAAATAGTGCCTTGTACTTTTTAAAATTCAACATAGTATCTAGAATACTGCCTTGAAATGATATCTATCATTCTTTAATAGACTAATGTCTGAATATACACTAACTGCAAAAGATGATGGTTTTGATTTATTCTCCTTTGAACACAATTATTCCTCTTTATTCAAATGGGACCACTCATTTCTATATCTTAGACTTTCATAGTCATTGAATCCTATCAGCTAGACAGAATATGCTTAACATTAGAAATATGTGACTTACAATTATTTTATGAAATATAATTATAGTTATAAAGTTTTCTTTTAATTACTCATCTTTCTCAATGTCATTCAGATTAATAGTTAGCAAGATATAGTTTAATGTGAGCACATTAAAAATAAGAGACAGGTTGTGGTAATTATATTCTAAGCAGAGTGAAAAATGAAACCTTCTCAGTGGTTGCATTAACTTATATATCTTCTGCTATAAAACACTTCCCCATCTTTATACTGGTTCAGGTGATAAATAAAAACAACATAGGATATATTTTATTTAATACTTAATATTGTGATTGTTAAACATACCAAATGTGGTAGAAAATAATTAGGCTTAAAGGTTCAAAGAACGGAGAAAATATTTGCAATTTATCTGACCAACAAGGGATTAGTCTCCAAAATTTACAAACAGCTTATGAGGCTTAATATCACCAAAACAAATAACCCAATCAAAAAATGGGCTGAAGACTTAAATGGACATTTCTCCAAAGAAAACATACTGATGACCAAGAGGCACATGAAAAGATCTTCATCATCGCTAATTATTAGAGAAATGCAAATCAAAACTACGATAAGATATCACCTCACACCAGTCAAAATGGGTCAAATGTCAAAATGGATCATCAAGAAATTCACAATAAATGCTGAAGGTGTAGAGAGGAATGAACACTCTTACACTATTGTGCAGAATGTAAATTGATAGAGCCACTACAGAGAACAGTATGGAGGCTCCTTAAAAATCTAAAAATAGAGCTACCATATGACCCTTCAATCCCATTCCACAGGAAAACATGGTCTGAAAGTATACATGCACCTCAGTGTTTTTTGCAGCACTGTTTACAATAGCCAAGACAGGGAAGCAACCTAAATTTCCATCCAACAGAAGAATGGATAAAGAAGATATAGTACATATATACAATAGGGTATTACTCAGCCATTAAAAAGAATGAAATAAAGTCATTTGTAGCAACATGGATGGGCCTAGAGATTGTCATACTGAATGAAGTAATTTGGACAGAGAAGAGAAATATTATATGATATTCCTTATATGTGGAATCTAAACAGAAATGATACAAATGAACTTACAAAACAGAAAGAGACTCACATACTTAAAGAAGGAAATTAAGGTTACTTACCAGGGGGAAGGATAGGGTGAAGGGGTAATTAGGGAGCTTGGGATTGACATGTACGCACTGCTATATTTAAAATAGATAGCCAACAGGGACCTACTGTATAGCACAGGGAAGTCTGCTCCATGTTATGTAACAGCCTGGATGGGAGTGGAGTTTGTCAGAGAAAGGATACATTTATATGTATAGCTGAGTCCCTTTGCTCTTCACCAGGAATTATCACAACATTATTAACTGGCTATACTCCAATAGAAAAGGAAAAGTTCAAAACAAAACAAAGTATTCAAATAAATGAAATGGCTTGCTAAAACCATTGTTTGAGAAAATTTTTTAAGGTCTGACCTGAGAATTGAGCATGTGAGCATATGAATGACAGTGCACCTACTTTATTGTTAACTTGAATAAAAATGAGATCAAAAGGCAGTCATGAAGTAATTACAACCCCTTCAAATTTCACCAGCCTCATTCACCATTTCCATCCAAATAATGATAGAATCTAATAACAAATGAAATTACACTATCAGATGCTTCAGGACAAGTCCCCTAGTTCCCCTTCTAACCAGACTGCACTCCTAAACTCTCCCTATACAGAACTTTTTGGTCTGCCACTAATTAGTTGCTTAATCATTATTTGTGGAACTTCATGACAATGAAGGAGTAGAAGAAATAGAGGAAAGGAGAAATGATGGAAAAAGATGGCAGTAAGGATATATTATGAAGAAAATACAAAACTCACAGAATCAAACGTGAGAAAATTCTTAATCTTTTTTAACTTTTATATTTCATTTTGTGACAGAAATTGTTTATCAAACCTATTTCCTTCTTTTTCTGAGAATACTTCATTTTGCAGCATGACTTGATGTTAGATGTTACCATGTATGTACCTGATTTATAGACAATTAAATGCTACCAGTAATAATATGTGCTACTTCCAGCCTTGGCCCAGTAAAACAAATTAAAGAAACCTCTTAATCACACTTCTTAACTTTTTTTTTTAATTTTTATTTTTACTTTATTTTACTTTACAATACTGTAAAACTACTAGAGGAGAATATAGGCGAAACACTCTCAGACATAAATCACAGCAGGATCCTCTATGATCCACCTCCTAGAATACTGGAAATAAAAGCAAAAGTAAACAAATGGGATCTAATTAAAATTAAAAGCTTCTGCACAACAAAGGAAAATATAAGCAAAGTGAAAAGACAGCCTTCTGAATGGGAGAAAATAATAGCAAATGAAGCAACTGACAAACAACTAATCTCAAAAATATACAAGCAACTTATGCAGCTCAATTCCAGAAAAATAAATGACCCAATCAAAAAATGGGCCAAAGAACTAAATAGACATTTCTTAACGTTTTTTGTTTCTTTTTAACTTCATTTTATCTACATAACTAAGTGCAAGCAACTGTGAGCCAGCTCACTAAGCGCGGCCGAGAGGAGCTATCCTGCGTCTGAGGTCAGGGGCGGCGGCCGGGAGGAGACACCCCATGTCCGAGGCCAGTGGCGGCTGGGAGGAGACACCCCATGTCCGAGATCGGGGGTGGCCAGGAGAAGCCACTTTGCGCCCAAGACCAGGGGTGGTGACCTTGGGAGCCACACGGAGCTTGAGGCCAGGGGCGGCATCTGGGAGGAGCAACCTGGGGAGTGGTGGCTGCGCAGGCATAGGAGGGCCTAGAGGAGCTATCCCACATTGAAGGTCAGGAACAGTGGTGGTAAGGAGATACCCCTCATCCAAGGTAAGGAACAGCGGCTGTGCTTTGCTGGAGCAGCCGTGAAGAGATACCCCATGCCAAGGTAAGAGAAACCCAAGTAAGATGGTAAGTGTTGCAAGAGGGCATCAGAGGGCAGACACACTGAAACCATACTCACAGAAAACTAGTCAATCTAATTACACTAGGACCACAGTCTTGTCTAACTCAATGAAATCAAGCCATGCCTGTGGGGCAACCCAAGATGGGGGCGGGGGTGGGGGGTCATGGTGGAGAAGCCAGACAGAATGTGGTCCCCTGGAGAAGGGAATGGCAAACCACTTCAGTATTCTTGCCTTGAGAAACCTATGAACAGTAGGAAAAGGCAAAATGATAGGATACCAAAAGAAAAACTCCTCAGGTCAAGGAGGAGTTCTCCAATATGCTACTGGAGATCAGTGGAGAAATAACTCCAGAAAGAATGAAGGCATGGAGCCAAAGCAAAAACAATACCCAATTGTGGATGTGACTGGTGATAGAGGCAAGGTCCAATGTTGTAAAGAGTAATATTGCATAGGAACCTGGAGTGTCAGGTCCACGATTCAAGGCAAATTGGAAGTGGTCAAACAAGAGATGACAAGGGTGGACGTCAACATTCTAGGAATCAGTGAACTAAAATGGACTGAAATGGGTGAATTTAACTCAGATGACCATTACATCTACTACTGTGGGCAGGAATCCCTCAGAAGAAATGGAGTAGCCATCAGGGTCAACAAAAGAGTCCAAAATGCAGTACTTGGATGCAATCTCAAAAACGACAGACTAATCTCTGTTCGTCTCCAAGGAAAACAATTCAATATCATAGTTATCCAAGTCTATGCCCCAACGAATAATGCTGAAGAAACTGAAGTTGAACAGTTTTATGAAGACCTACAAGATCTTTTAGAACTAACACCCCAAAAAAAGGTGTCCTTTTCATTATAGGGGACTGTAATGGAAAAGTAGGAAGTCAAGAAACACCTGGAACAGCAGGCAAATTTGGCCTTGGAATGTGGAATGAAGCAGGACAAAGACTAATAGAGTTTTACCAGAAAATTCACTGGCCATAGCAAACACCCACTTCCAACAACACAAGAGAAGACTCTACATGTGGACATCACCAGATGGTCAACACTGAAATCAGATTGATTATATACTTTGCAGCTAAAGATGTAGAAGCTCTATACAGTCAACAAAAACAAGACCAGGAGCTGACTGTGGCTCAGATCATGAACTACTTATTACCAAGTTCAGACTTAAACTGAAGAAAGTAGAGAAAACTGCTAGACCATTCAGGTATGACCTAAATCAAATCCCTTATGATTATACAGTGGAAGTGAGAAATAGATTTAAGGGACTAGATGTGATAGATAGAGTGCCTGATGAACTATGGAATAAGGTTCGTGACATTGTACAGGAGACAGGGACCAAGACAATCCCCATGGAAAATAAATGTAAAAAAGCAAAAGTCAAGTGGGCCTTAGAAAGCATCACTACGAACAAAGCTGGTGAAAGTGATGGAATTCCAGTAGGGCTATTTCAAATCCTGAAAGATGATGCTGTGAAAGTGCTGCACTCAATATGCCAGCAAATTTGGAAAACTCAGCAGTGGCCACAGGACTGGAAAAGGTCAGTTTTCATTCCAATTCCAAAGAAAGGAAATGCAAAAGAATGCTCAAACTACCACACAATTGCACTCATCTCACATGCTAGTAAAGTAATGCTCAAAATTCTCCAAGTCAGGCTTCAACAATACATGTACCGTGAACTCCCTGATGTTCAAGCTGGTTTTAAAAAAGGCAGAGGAACCAGAGATCAAATTGCCAACATCTGCTGGATCATCGAAAAAGCAAGAGAGTTCCAGAAAAAAAAAAAAAAAATCTATTTCTGCTTAATTGACTATACCAAAGCCCTTGACTGTGTGGATCACAATAAACTGTGGAAAATTCTGAAAGAGATAGGAATACCAGACCACCTGACCTGCCTCTTGAGAAATCTGTATGCAGGTCAGAAAGCAACAGTTAGAACTGGACATGGAACAACAGACTGGTTCCAAATAGGCAAAGGAGTATGTCAAGGCTGTATATTGTCACCCTGCTTATTTAACTTCTATGCAGAGGACATCATGAGAAATGCTGGACTGGAAGAAACACAAGGTGGAATTAAGATTGCCGGGAGAAATATCAATAACCTCAGATATGCAGATGACACCACCCTTATGGCAGAAAGTGAAGAGGAGCTAAAAAGCCTCTTGATGAAAGTGAAAGAAGAGAGTGAAAAAGTTGGCTTAAAGCTCAACATTCAGAAAATGAAGACCATGGCATCTGGTCCCATCACTTCATGGGAAATAGATGGGGAAACAGTAGAAACAGTGTCAGGCTTTATTTTTGTGGGCTCCAGAATCACTGCAGATGGTGACTGCAGCCATGAAATTAAAAGACGCTTACTCCTTGGAAGAAAAGTTATGACCAACCTAGATAGCATATTCAAAAGCAGAGACATTATCTGTCGACTAAGGTCCGACTAGTTAAGGCTGTGGTTTTTCCTGTGGTCATGTATGGATGTGAGAGTTGGATTGTGAAGAAGGCTGAGTGCCGAAGAATTGATGCTTTGGAACTGTGGTGTTGGAGAAGACTCTTGAGGGTCCCTTGGACTGTAAGGAGATCCACCAGTCCATTCTGAAGGAGATCAGCCCTGGGATTTCTTTGGAAGGAATGATGCAAAAGCGGAAGCTCCAATACTTTGGCCACCTCATGCGAAGAGTTTACTTATTGGAAAAGACTGTGATGCTGGGAGGGACTGGGGCAGGAGGAGAAGGGGACGACCCAGGATGAGATGGCTGTATGGCATCACGGACTTGATAGACGTGAGTCAAGTGAACTCCGGTAGATGTTGATGGACAGGGAGGCCTGGCTTGCTGCGATTCATGGGGTCACAAAGGGTCGGACACAACTGAGTGCCTGAACCGTTCTGAACTGAACTGAACAGAAATGAACATGATACACATGAAAATTACATGACAAAAGCAATTAAAATCTCATAATGTTTTTGTGTTTATAATTGTCTTTTAACATTCCTAGTCAAATCAAAGTCTCTTTTCTCTGTATTAGTATAAAACTGATTAGGAAATAGCATCTGTTAATATATTATGAAGGAAGAATATCTTGCTTTCTCCTGAGATCATAGAAAACAATCTAGAAATCAGAAGAGCTCATTATTCCCCGTGCTTTCTTGCTTTCTTAATAAAGTTTGAGTCACCAAAATGTTCATTTGAAACGGTAGGCATCTACTGAGTTGAAAGAATCTTTCTCTTCCATCTACAACTGGGTATATACTTTTAAAACTAAAAAGTTAATACAGTGAGAAACTATATAGTACATTATTATTTATAGTAAGCTGTTATATTTGCATTATTTGTTTTGTGTGTATAATTTCAGAGCTTCTGTTTTCCTTATGAAGAATTTGTGTCATAGAAGCTGCATATAATGAAAGGAATCTGCATCCCATTTTGGAGTTTATAACTACTTTTATCACCAGAAAAATGTATGAGTTTAGTGGAAACTTTTTGGAACTTATTTATTTATTAATTCATGTAGCAAATACTTCTTGCACACTTTCTATACAGTAGACCCTGTGTGGAGCACTGCAGATAAAGTAGTGAACTAAAAATAACCAACAATTCTATTCTCATAAAATTTGTATTCAGATTTGAATATGGCTTCTGAAAATGGGCAAGATGCAAACAACCATGCCTGAAAATGAAAGTATGAGCTTTCAGAACCAAGTTTAGTGAGACCAGCAGGTGGTGGAGATGTTTCTGAGCCTCACCAATAAAGAGCAGTTTCATTAGCCATAAGGATCCTTGGTGGCTCAGGTTGTAAAGAACCTGCCTGCAGTGCAGGAGACCTGGGTTCATTTCCTGGGTCGGGAAGATCCCTTGAAGAAGGGATGGCTACCCACTTCAGTATTCTTGCCTGGGAATTTCATGGACAGAGGAGCTTGGCAGAGTACAGTCCATGGGATCACAAAGAGTCGGACATGACTGAGCAACTAACACTTTTACTTCACTTTCAAGGATTTTAGAACCTAGAGGAAATGAGTAAAAACAGGGACAGAGGTTCCAGCTAGCCTCCTGAGGCCAATACCCAGAGTGTGAGTAACTCATCAGATATTCCCCATATGCCCTATGGCCATTTGAGGGAAAGGGGAAAAAATTAAAAAAAAAAAAAAAGGATGGGTTCTTGAACTATTTCAGACAGTGTGGTGCGGGCATGACATTGCTATGCAGAAAATCATTACCCATTTCTGCCCAAAGGATCTTTTCACTTTTTCCTCCAAACAGACAATTCTAATAGAGGTGGTGCTAGGATGGAAAGACAGACTTTGTATTGAAATGGACTATGTTTTACTTAGTCTGAAACTGCACGTTTATTCCTTCGTGAATACAGCAGAGACCCTGAGAGTGACAGAAGGTACAGTTGTGTCCGATTCTGCCACCCAATGGATGGCAGCCCTCTAGCTCCTTTGTCAATAGAATTCTCCAGGCAAGAATACTAGAGTGGATTGCCGTTTCCTTCCCCAGGGAATCTTCCCTACCCAGGCATTGAGTCCAGGTCTCCCACTTTGCAGGCACTTTCTTTACTCTCTGAGAGGCCCTAGTTTATGACAAAAGCTAGGCTGGAAGTGACTTGGTTAGTAGAGCAATAATAAGTGAGGATTCTAGAGAGACACTTTCAGTTCCAAGTCTTCAGCTTGTTAACAGAGTTAGTATGTTTTCCAGAAGGAATGGTGGGTATGGTGTTTTTAGATAGATCAATGACATGGAAGTCATGTAAGAAAGCCTGCACTGTATATATCTCTTTCTTAGCCATGGTGAAGACAACATAGAGCACATCAGAAATTATACAGTGCTTGGAATCACAAGCAAGAATCTTACCCAGAGTACCCAATAGGAAAAATCTGTATCACTTTGTGACCTCTCTAGAAGTCATTTTCCAGAATTTAAGTATCATAATATTTAACAGTACTTACAGTTTGCCAACAATAATAACGATAGCAAATCACATCAACATCCAGATCTTGTTCTCAATATGCAGCAGTTCAGTGTTGTTGTTAATTACATGAGAATGCCTGGTGACATTTCTTGGGGAAGGGGAAATTTCCCCCTCTATCCATCTAGAGTTCTTATGGTTAGAGTACTAATAATATTGAAGAAGACATATTGACAGGAGAAAAAGAAACAAATTTTAATTCATACACATGCATGTCTCAAAAGAAACAGGACCTTACATGTGGCCAAGCAGGCAAAAAAAACAATGAATTTGTGAGGAACTGAAAGACAAAAAATATAGCCTTTGAGTGCTTCATTAGTGAAGAATCTGGAGGGTAGTAAATTAAAGAAGTAAAAAAGTTCATTTATATAGGCTTCTTAGCCAGAATTCCCTTTCTCTAATGATAAGGGAGTCCTTCTAACCCCAGATTCAGGGAGTGCGCCTTTCATGTCACGGATTTGTTTCCTTCTTTCAGAAACAGAGAATAGAGGGTCAAAATGGCCCTCTTGCACTGTCCATTTATTAAGTAACTTTAGTTAAAAATGATCAATGTTCCATCTTGGCACATATTGTGGAAACTTACCCTGGGTAATAACAGCTTCTTGACACTACTTTTTTAATAGTTGAACTATCTTAAATAAGTGACTTAATATTGATATTTCTTTTTTAAAAAAAAATTTGCTTTATCTACTCAGGCTGTGCTGGGTCTTCGTTGCAGTGTGCAGATGTCTCTAGTTGCAGTGCGTGGGTTTTCTAGTTGTGCCATGTGTGCTTAGATGTGGCATACAGGATCTAGTTCCCCCACCAGGGAGCAAACCCACAACCTCTGCATTGGGCATGCAGAGTCTTAGCCACTGGAGTAAGGGAAGTTCCAGTATTGATATTTCTAAGTGTAATTTTCTTCATCATAAAACAGTGTATAATTCTAGTGTCCTTTTAAAAAGATTTATAAGTATTAAATGAAATAACCAAGAGAACAGCATGTTTCAAGTGGTCAAAATGATACCATTATGATTACTTTTTTGGGTTATGAGTATGAAATTAATTAAAAAGTATAGAAAAGTACATTAAAAACTACAATTACTTTATAAACGCCATGTATTGTTATATAATTTGGTTACATAAAGCCAAAGCACAGAAGTATTGTCAGATTCGATTCTCTCAGGCACACCTACATTAGTTAAAGTGATTCTAAATTAACAATCCTTATTACCTAGGAATTTTCTTATTCTCTAGCTTCTGGGTTCATGATTCTCCCCTGAATGATTGATTAATTTCAATCTAGAATTTTTTTAAGGTATTTATTATTTATCTTTAGATTTGCAGGTAACATTAGAGTAGTTTGCTGATTAGAGAAAGTAATGAGTTTCATTTTGCTGCAAATGAAACTTGAAAGCTTCAGTGATTACAAATGTCTGAACATCATTGCTTTCATTTCACAAGCTAAGATAAAAGATTACTGAAGATTAAATTTGCTGAAATACTGTAACAACAGTCTAATGATTTACAGTGGGCTGGGGAAGTAAAAATGAAATTCTTGAATACTGTTTAAGTTCACTGTTCTTAGAATTACAGAACTTCGGCTCTAGAAAGGACTTCATGGAGATGTTTAAACGCCTTTCTTATAGCTAACTGACCAGAAAGCAGAGCCCAAGACAGAGTGTGTGACTTGTTCTGGGCCACAAATTATTATAAATAAAGCCAAGATGAGAAGCAAGAGAAGATGGCTTCACACTGCGTTATACAAATGAAGAGATTAAATCATACAGTGAGACACAAACTAGGGGCACTGAAACAGACAGAATCCAATTGCAGAAAATAAAGCCTGTGAAAGAAAACAGAGGGGAAAATGTTTGCTTAAACAGAGTACAAATAATAGAAAGTATGGAGTAATTTTTCCTACAGTTAAAATATATTGAATTTTATTGTTTAGTAATTTATTTATATAATTTGTTGTCTTAATAAATGTCCTATAACTCACTATTGAAAATCCATTAGCAAAAACCAAATTAGAAGGGTATGATATAACAATATTGCCACCATAGTATAGGGGGTTCATGTTTGGGAACGCATGTAAGAATTAAAGATTTTAAAATTTAAAAAATAAAAAACTATATAAAAAAAAGAAAAATAAATGAACAAGTCCATTAAGAATGGGTGAAAATTATAAAATTAATCAGCAGTATAAGAATATCTTTTCCATTAAGTATAACATACAAGCTTATAAAGACAGTTGCATACATACTTATCAAATCGAGTTTTTGAGAACTCATGAATGACTGCTGTGTAAGCAGAAGTGATGTGTGTCACTTCATGCTTGAAGTACTCATGTACTTTTCTGCACTCTCACTCTGTCATCCTCTTCCCTGTGAATGAAAAGCTTCAGAATTTATATTGTTTTTTTCTCGCAAAGTTGTGATTAACTCTTCTGCAACCCCATGGACTGTAGTCCACCAGGCTCTTCTGTCCGTGGGATTTTCCCAGCAAGAATGCTGGAGTAGATTGTCATTTCCTTCTCCAGGGGATATTCCTGACCCAGGGAAGGAACCTGCATCTCCTGCAATTGCTGGGGAATTCTTAACCACTGACCCACCTGCAAGCCAATCTGAGAACTTATAGAAGGGCAGAAAACACATATAAGAGTGTTTGGGTCCCTGCTACTGCTGCTAAGTCACTTCAGTCGTGTTCGACTCTGTGCAACCCCATAGACGGCAGCCCACCAGGCTCCCCCGTCCCTGGGATTCTCCAGGCAAGAACACTGGAGTGGGTTGCCATTTCCTTCTTCAAAGCATGAAATTGAAAAGTGAAAGTGAAGTTACTCAGTCGTGTCTGACCCTCAGCGACCGCATGGACTACAGCCTTCCATGTTCCTCCATCCATGGGATTTTCCAGGCAAGAGTACTGGAGTGGGGTGCCATTGCCTTCTCTGAGTGACCAACAAAAGTGAGGAAAACATTTATCCTGTTAATTCACTTCAAGTTGGGGGTTATCCTATTATGATAGTTTAAAATCTAATATCACCTATTTTAATAACAGGTGTTATTTTTACATAATGCCATTCTCCAGTTATCCAGAATATTTTATTAACCATTTGGCAGGTTCCTGCCTATTACCTAGGTCTAGTTCACATTGGTTTTGTTTATCCTATTTATAATTAGTAAAAATATTTCTCTATTATATAATGTACACATTCTTGGCATGCAAGGTGTCTACATATGCAAACAATTCACTAACAACAATGAGAAAATAGTTATGAAAACTGTTGATTTACCAAACTTGCTCTTTTGAGCCTTTCATTTTTTAAGCACTTTCATTTGTTACAGCTCATACAAATCTGTTAGCCTATCAGGATGAATGTTTATCTAAGAGTGCCAGTGGAAAGCCTCAGGACCCAGTGATATCAGATTAGGAGATCTTGAGTTCAAAACAAGGAAGTTAAATAGAGCAATATATTGAACAGTGAAACACCCTTCACCAGCCTTCATTTTCCTGTTCTGAAATTGTCAATAGCCAATCATGTGTCTCAGTTCAGAAGAACAGAATATGCATATCTGAAAAAATGAATAGTGCCAGAGAAAAGATCTCCAGATGATGACCTATAGGTGTCTGACAATGAAATATTCATTACTTCCTAATTTACTGTACATACTTAAATCATATAAAATAATTTCAATAAGTATTTTTAGTGCTTAATTCTTAAATATGATTAAGCTGTGCAATATTCTGTAGGAATTTAGAAGAAACAAAGGTAACAGAGGGAACAAAACATAACTTCAAAGTATATTATTATATTATTTATAACCCTAAGAGATAAAATAAATTGCATCTTTTGTGAGAAAATGATGTTATAAAAGGTACAATTTTTTAAAAATAGAAATTTAAAGCTATACAAGTTAATACTGAAAAAATAATTTTAAAAGTATAGAAATCTTACAAAAGGAAAAGAAAGAGGTAAAAATAAGAGACAAATAAGATTAGGGACATCCAACATTTGATGAATAAGAACTTCCAAAAGAGAGAAAAGAAAGTGGAGAAGATAAAATAAAGATAACACAATAAAATGTCCAAGAAAAAAAGAAAAAATAATAATTTGTGAATTTGACAGAGGATACTCTTTGACTTGAATAATAATTAAGAAAACTACTGAAAGAGCATAAGTGAATAATTCTTACAAAATCAAGAGTATTACATTACAGATTGCTTAGAATGGAAATTGTACTTTAAAATGGAGACATTTTTAAAAAGCCAATAAAATGAAAAGAAAATAAAAAAGGGAAGATAATTGTGTTAGATTTAGAAAAGAGGAAAAAAGAAAAGCAAAGGAGGCAAGAATGTACAATAGAGAAAAGACACTGTCTTCAATAAGCAGTGCTGGGCAAACTGGACAGCTGTATGTAAAAGAATGAAATTAGAACACTTCCTAACACCATACACAAAAATAAATTCAAAATGGATTAAACACCTAAATATAATGTCAGACACTATTAAACTCTTAGAGGAAAATATAGGCAGAACACTCTCTAACATAAATTGCAACAAGATCTTTTTTGATAAACCTCCTAGAGTGATGAAAAGAAAAACCAAAATAAACAAGTGGGACCTAGTGAAACTTAAAAGCTTTGCACAGCAAAAGAAACCATAAATAAGATGAAAAGACAACCTTTGGGATGGGAGAAAATATTTGTAAATGAAACAACTGACAAAAGGTTAATTTCCAAAATACACAAACAGCTTATGGAACTCAATAAAAAAAAAAAAAAAAAGGACAGAAAACCTAAACAGACATTTCTCCAAAGAAGACATACAAGATGGCCAACAAACACATGAAAGGATGGTCAGAATCACCCATTATTAGAGAAATGCAAATCAAAACTACAATGAGGGATCACCTTACACCAGTCAGAATGGCCATCATCAAAAAATCTACAAGCAATAAATGTTGGAGAGGGTGTTGGAGAAAGGGAACATTCTTGTACTCTTGGTGGGAATGTAAATTGATACAACCACTATGGAAACAGTATGGAGGTTCCTTAAGAAAGTAAGAATAAAACTACCATAAAATATGTTAGCTGCTCAGTCATGTCTGACATTTTGCAACCCCTTGGGCTGTAACCTGCCAGATTCCTCTGTCCATGGAATTTTCAAGGCAAAAATATTGTAGTGGGTAGTCACTTCCTTCTTTAGGGAATCTTCCCAAACCAGGGATCAAACCTGGGTCTCTCACACTACAGGCAAATTCTTTACCGTCTGAGTCACCAGGGAAGCCAAAACTACCATGATCCAGCAATCCCAGTACCGGCCATATACCCTAAGAAAACTATAACTGGAAAAGACACATGTACCCCAATGTTTATTGCAGCACTGTTTACAATAGACAGGACATGGAAGCAACCTAAATGTCCATCAATAGATGGACAATAGTTAGGGAGGGAGGAAGTTTTATTGGTCAGATTATCTTCTATTCTTTCTAAATGAGCTTCAAAGGCAATAAGGTACTTGAAAAGATTTCTAATATCACATTACTTTAAAATCTCATCAGGTTCTTCAAAAGCCAGAAGTGAAGTTCCACACAAGAAGTTTTTGTTGTAATGATCATACATTTAAAGTTATATTTGAGTTATATTTGTATTATCTTTTGATTTAGTAGTAAAAAATATCTAATCGTACATAAGGTGTCAATATTTTTAAAATGAGTCCTCGGAGGTAGACAAAATGGAAGCAGAGGAGGAGCCTGAGCTCAACTTCTATCATAAGCGCACCAAAATCACAACTAACTACTGAATAAACATTGGTTAAAAATGACTAGACTTTACCAAAAACTGAAATTCTACATCATGTACAATAAGTCAGTGATGCCATCCAACCATCTCGTCCTCTGTTGTCCCCTTATCCTCCCACCTTCAATCTGTCCTATCTACAGAGCATTAATCAGAATGTATGTTATGTTCTAAAAACAGTATCCTATTATGGCCCCTCTTTAGTTAATTTATTGAGCACTTAAGATGTGTCTGGTTATTCCTAGACTATAAAGACACACTAAGGAACAAGAGAGACAAGATCAGTGTTTTAGTGATCTTGGTACTATGTTGAGGGAAAAAAAGACAATGATAAGTAAATAATGAAAGTATTTTCAGATTATCTTAAGCATGAAAGAAACTAACTAGGTGAAGTGATAGTGACCTGTAGAAAAATAATTTTGAATACATTAATCTAGTTTCCCCTACTATAGTCTCTGACCAAGTACTAATCCCTAAAAGCCCATAAGCAAGACTAACGTACAGGATGAAAAATGTGGCCTTAGAATAGTTATACAACAATAAAATGGTTAGTTCACTTATGGAGAAAAGAGTGTGGAGAATTATTTTCCTGACACTCATTGTCAGAACATTTGCTTTTAAATTCATCTTTATGAAACTTCTAAATCCTGATTTTTTAAAACTGAAATGCACAGAAGTCATGGTTTGATCTATCACAATCTCTCCATCTTAGTTATTAGAGCAAGGTATTTGAAAGGACTGATTATAAGCTTTTTAAAATCAAGTCTATTTGTTCTCTATGAGAAAAAACATGAGACCAAATCACAAAAGGGGGAAACTTGTAAATTGTGGAAAATTCTGAAAGAGATGGGAATACCAGACCACCTGACCTGCCTCTTGAGAAATCTGTATGCAGGTCAGGAAGTAACAGTTAGAACTAGACATGAAACAACAGACTGGTTCCAAATAGGCAAAGGAGTACGTCAAGGCTGTATATTGTCACCCTGCTTATTTAACTTCTATGCAGAAGACATCATGAGAAATGCTGGACTGGAAGAAACACAAGCTGGAATCAAGATTGCCGGGAGAAATATCAATTACCTCAGATATGCAGATGACACCACCCTTATGGCAGAAAGTGAAGAGGAGCTAAAAAGCCTCTTGATGAAAGTGAAAGAGGAGAGCAAAAAAGTTTACTTAAAGCTCAACATTCAGAAAACGAAGATCATGGCATCTGGTCCCATCACTTCATGGGAAATAGATGGGGAAACAGTGGAAACAGTGTCAGACTTTATTTTTGTGGGCTCCAACATCACTGCAGATGGTGACTGCAGCCATGAAATTAAAAGACGCTTACTCCTTGGAAGAAAAGTTATGACCCATCTAGATAGTACATTCAAAAGCAGAGACATTACTTTGCCGACTAAGGTCCATCTAGTCAAGGCTACACTTTTTCCTGTGATCATGTATGGATGTGAGAGTTGGACTGTGAAGAAGGTTGAGTGCCGAAGAATTGATGCTTTTGAACTGTGGTCTTGGAGAAGACTCTTGAGAGTCCCTTGGACTACAAGGAGATCCAACCAGTCCATTCTGAAGGACATCAACCCTGGGATTTCTTTGGAAGGAATGATGCTAAAGCTGAAACTCCTGTACTTTGGCCACCTCATGAGAAGAGTTGACTCATTGGAAAAGACTCTGATGCTGGGAGGGATTGGGGGCAGGAGGAGAAGAGGACGACAGAGGATGAGATGGCTGGATGGCATCACGGACTCGATGGATGTGAGTGTGAGTGAACTCTGGGAGTTGGTGATGGACAGGGAGGCCTGGCTTGCTGCAATTCATGGGGTCACAAACAGTTGGACACGGCTGAGTGACTGAACTGACTGAACTGAACTGTCTTCTTTTTCTCCCTACTTTCTCTATCAGAATTAATCTCATTCCTTTCAAGGTCCCATTCTTAGAATACAGGAGGGAAAAAGACGCAAAGTGGGAAGATGACTGGGACTTGAGACGGAGATTGTGTCCTCTACCTGAAAGGTGATGGAAAAACTTCCATCTCATATATTTTTGCTTCATGGTCCATCAGTAATGTTGATGCAGGATACTCATCTTCTCATGCCCTGAAGACAGAATTCTTCATTTATTTGTAGGGTGAAGATTGAAATCCCTTTGAGTTTGTAGAGGGAAGACATTAGATGAGGAATGTGGTT
The DNA here is from genome assembly GCF_001704415.2 of Capra hircus. Taxonomy (NCBI): domain Eukaryota; kingdom Metazoa; phylum Chordata; class Mammalia; order Artiodactyla; family Bovidae; genus Capra; species Capra hircus. Next base: position 49,761,324 of record NC_030833.1, on the reverse strand, counting down.
TAATCTTTCTGTACCACTTGAAGTTGTGCATGGCCCAGACAAGTTATTTAAATTTCTAAGCCTTAGTTTCATCATCTATAAAATGGAGGAATACTTTGTTTTATTTGATTTTATATGTCACCTCCTTGACTGAGACAAATAGCTGGTAGAATGCTATTTGTGTGTGTGTCTGAGGTATCTCCTGAAGAGACTCAGCATTTGACTCAGTAGACAAAAATACTTCACCAATGGGAGTGGGCATCATTCTACCCACTGAGGGCCTGAACAGGACAAAAAAGGGAGGAAGGTTGAATTCATGCTCTCTGTTTGGACTGAGGCATACATCTTTTCCTGCCCAATGATATCAGTGCTTCTGGTTCAAAGGCTTTCAGATTCAGGCTGGAACTCATACCAATGGCAATCTATTCTCAGGCCTTCAGAACCTACTGAATTACACCTATGACATTCCTGGTTCTCCAATTTGCAGACAACAGATCATGGGACTGCTCCACTCTTGTAAGTGTGTGACCCAGATTCTATAATAGAGCTCCTTTTATATCTCTATCTATCTATCCTACCACTATTGCCAAAAAAGATGAAGTTGAATAGTTCTATGAACCTACAAGACCTTCTAGAATTAACACTGAAAAATGGCGTCATTTACATCATAGGAAATTGTAATGCAAATCTAGAAAGTCAAGAAATACTTGGAGTAACAGGCAAGTCTGGCCTTCGAGTAGAAAATGAAGCAGGACAAAAGCTAACAGAGTTTTGCCATGCGAATGCACTGGTCATAGCAAACAACACAAGAGATGACTCTACCTATGGAATCAGCAAATGGTCAATACTGAAATCAGACTGATTATAGTCTTTGCAGCCAAAGATGGAGAAGCTCTATACAGTCAGCTAAAACAAGACCTGGACCTGATTGTAGCTCAGATCATCAGCTCCTTATTATAAAATTAAGGCTTAAATTGAACAAAGTAGGAAAACCACTACACCATTCAGGTAAGACTTAACTCAAATCCCTTGTGATTATACAGTGGAGGTGATCCATAGATTCAAGGGATTAGATCTGATACATAGAGTGCCCAAAAAACTATGGGCAAAAGATAGCAATATTTTACAGGAGGTGGAGTCCAAAACCATCTTCAAGAAAAAGAAGTGCAAAAAGGCAAGATTGTTGTCTGAGGAGGCCTTAAAAATAGCTGAGAAAGAAGAGAAGTGAAAGGCAAAGAAGAGAGGGAAAGATATATCCAACTGAATGCAGAGTTCCAGAGAACAGCAAGGAGAGATAAGTAAGCCTTTCTAAGTGATCAGTGCAAAGAAATAGAGGAAAACAAAAGAGATGGGAGACTACAGATATCTTCAAGAAAATTAAAGATACCAAGGGAACATTTCATGCCAAGATGTGCACAATAAAGGACAGAAATTGTTATGGACCTAACAGAAGCAGAAGAGATTAAGAAGAGATGACAGGAATATACAGAATAACTGCACAAAAAAAAGCTCTCAATGACTCAGATAACCATGATGGCATGATCACTCACCTAGAGTCAGATATCCTGGAGTGTGATATCAGGTGGGCCTTAGGAAGCATTACTACAAACAAAGCTAGAGGAAGTGATAGAATTCCAGCTGAGCTAATTCAAATCCTAGAAGATAATGTTGTTAAAGTGTTGCACTCAATATGCCAGCAAACGGAAAACTCAGCAGTGGCCACAGGACTGGAAAGTCAGTTTTCATTCCAATACCAAAGAAAGGCAATGCCAAAGAATGTTCAAATTATCATACAATTGTGCTCATTTCAGAGACTAGTAAGGCAATGCTGAAAACCCTTAAAGTCAGGCTTCAACAGTATGTGAACTGAAAATTTCCAGATGGAGAAGCCGGATTTAGAAAAGGCAGAGGAACCAGAGATCAAATTGCCAGCATCTGCTGAATCAACGAAAAAGAAAGGGAATTCCAGAAAAACACCTACATCTGCTTCATTGACTATACTAAAGCCTTTAACTGTGTGAATCACAACAAACTGTGGGAAATTCTTAAAAAGATGTGAATACCAGACCGTTCTTCCTGAGAAAACTTGTATGCAGGTCAAAAGGAACAATTACAACTGGATATAAAGCAACAGACTTGTTCAAAATTAGGAAAGGAGTATGTCAAGGCTGTATATGATCACTTTACTTATTAAATTAATATGCAGAGTACATCATGGGAAATGCCAGACGGGATGAAGCACAAACTAGAATCAAGATTGCTGGAAGAAATATCAATAACCTCAGATATGCAGATGACACCACTCTTATGGCAGAAAGTAAAGAGGAACTAGACAGTCTCTTGATGAAGGTGAAAGAGGAGAGTCAAAAAGCTGGCTTAAACCTCAGCGATCAACAAGCTAAGATCACGGCATCCAGTCCCATCACTTCATGGCAAATAGACAGGGAAACAATGGAAACTGAGGGGTTTTTTTTGTTTGTTTGTTTTTTCCCCACCTTGGGTTCCAAAATCTCTGTGGATGGTAACTGAAGCCATGAAATTGAAAGATGCTTGCTCCTTAGAAGAAAAGCTATGACAACCCTAGACAGCATATTCAAAAGCAGAAATGTTTTGTTTAGTTGAAGCTATGGCTTTTCTAGTAGTCATATGTGAATCTGATTCATTGGAAAAGACCCTGATGCTGAGAAAGACTGAAGGCAAGAAGAGAAGTGGATGACAGAGGATAAAATGATTGGATGGCATCACCAACTCAATGGACATGAGTTTGAGTAAGCCCCGGAAGTTGGTGATGGACAGGGAAGCCTGGTGTGCTTCATTCCATGGGGGTCACAAAGAGTCAGACATGACTAAGGGACTGACCAAAATGAGATGCATTATAAATGTAATTTTCCACATTTCTTTTGACTAAGATGATTATATATTCTTCACTCTCAGTTAGGGTGAAAATTATAAATAATCTGTACTCTAAAAGATAACACACACATATATATACATAATATATAAATATGAATGACATCTATTTAGAATAACAAAAGATGTGATCTTGCCATTGCACTATAATTGTTTTTTCTTGTGTTCTTGTGCTCAGTCATGTCTGACTCTTTGCAACCCCATGACTATAGCCCTCTAGGAACTTCTGTCCATGGAATTTCCCAGGCAAGAAAACTGGGGTGGGTTGCCAACTCATTCTCCAGAGGCTCTTCCTGACCCAGGGATAGAATCCACGTTTCCTTTGTCTCCTGAATTGGCAGACAGATTCTTTATCACTGCTCTACCTGAGTAGCCCACCATTGCTCTATAGACTTCACATTTAAGTTTTTATATTCTTGGGAGGCATGGTTCAACCAAGGAATGATTTAACCAGTATCTGGTAATATTTGTTTTGCATATGTGTGTGGGGAAGGAAACACATTAACTGTAAAGGAACAGTTAGTTCCTTGCAAGTTATTGATCTGACCATATGGATGGAACTTCAGTATGATACTTGACTAGCAGGAATCTCTGGTTTGGCCCCCTAGGGTCAAACAACCTTCCACTCTATGCTTGCTATAGGATTCTTTTAAAGCAAGGGTTAAATAATTGGGAAATCTGTGATCTCTTTAATCACAAGGCATTTAAAAAATTATTTATTTAATATGGTTCATGAAGATTAGCTTTTCCTTCCCACCCATCCCGTGGTTTTATAGATGAGGAAACAAGATTCCATTATAATTTTAAACATTTAAAAGTCATATTTTTTCACTAAGTTGCAAAATTATTCTTTTTTTGCATAAAAAATTGATTCTTATGAGTCCTTTTCATTTTACCATAAATAGTCTATTGTTAGATGTCTTTATGAGACAGCAGGACATATGCTTACTTCTTCAACATCGTTTGAATAAAAAAATAGACTGGAATCTATCAGGAATATTTAGTCACAAGAGGGAGGGAAATTTTACTAATATGTTATTTTCTTATGAAAGTGTTGACAAAGAGAATTTTCTAAATAGGTTTTTATCTTTGCTAAATATTTCTCCCTAGAGAGAATGCCAATATTTGACTGAAGTGACAAGGAAAGCTTATTCTCTAATTATACTTTCTCTGCATGGGTTGGATAGAAAGGCATACAAAGTAAGGAAGAAACTTACATTCTGTAACTCTATAAATTCTATTGTGACCAATGCTGTAGTGTCATGTACTGAGGGATTCTCTACTATATTAATTATTGAAGGAAATTATATCGACATCCTCATTACTAACAATCTTCCACTCTATGCTTACTATAGGATTCTTTTAAAGCAAGGGTTAAATAATTGGGAAATCTGTGATCTCTTTAATCACAAGGCATTTAAAAATTATTTATTTAATATGGTCCTTGAAGATTACCTTTTCCTTTCCACCCATCCCATGGTTTTATAGATGAGGAAACAAGATCTAGGGAGAATATGCCCGTCATTGTTAAGTGAGAGAAACAAAACCAGTAGGGGGAGATAGATAGATTGATGATTGATAGATAAACAGATATAGATAAATGTCTGTCATTTAAGCCAGTAAACTTACAATGACTTGTTATAGTAGCCTTAGAAAATGAAAAAAATGTAGGCCATCAGACAAAAACAGTCTTGAACTCTTTGGCATGAACTCAGGATATGGCCTACTGGTTGAATTTCTTCTTCCAAGAAATCTCAATTCTGCCTTTAAGGCCATTTAACTGATTGACTCAGGCCCAGCCAGATTATCTAGGATAAACTCCTTCACTCACAGTCAACTGATTATGAATGTCAATCATATTTACAAAATACCTTCACAGCAAATCCTCGATTAGTATTTTATTAAATTACTGGGAATTATAACCCAGCCAAGTTGACACATAAAGCTGACCATTACAGAAGACAGATGACTCATTTATGTCACAAAATTAGTAATAGTATTCCAATGTTCAACCCAGCCAAATATTAAAATGAGCCAGCCTGCGTGGACAAAAGATGGATACCAGTTAACATTTCTTTGTATGTTATTTTTGTTGTTCAGTATTAGTATTACTCTAGTACAAATATAAAAATGGAGAAACAAAGCAGGAGGAGATTAAATATCTTAGCAGCTTGCATCTGACCTCCCTTTATCTCTCATCTATCTGTTATCAGACCCCTTGGTCAATGGCTCCTGGTATTGTTTCCTGAGGTCTCCATTAAAAGCCAGAAGCAGCTTGGCCCATCTTTTCCTTTGTAAAAGGCATCACAGCAGAGGTCTCTTTTACATGCTGCAATCACAGGAAATTTTGAGTCACTTCCTGAATAGGCAACACTCAGAATTACCAAATGTGACCGTGCTCCACTCCAATCACCACTGGAAAATGATGTCATTGAGTGATAGAAAAGAAGTAGTTAAAATGAAAACCTCTTGCTCAAAGCATTAAGCATCTCTTTAAACAACATCAACCTCTATTTGCAGACAATAAACTGTGTATCCACCAGGCCTCAAGACTTACTGCCTCTATTCCAGCCTCTGAAATAATTTCAGAGAAGCAAATAAAGAAAATATGATACTGTCAGAGAACCCTGTGTCTATTTGTTGCCCTGGGATCTTTGGGCTGCCAGTTCATTTCAGTCACTCATTCATGTCTGACTCTTTGGGACCTCATTGCCTGCAGCATGCAAGACTTCCCTGTCCATCCCAACTCCTAGAGCTTGCTCAAACTCATGTCCATTGAATCTTTAATGCCATCCAGCCATCTCATCCTCTGTCACTCTTGCCCTCAATCTTTCCCAGCATCAGGGTCTTTTCCAATGAGTCAGTTTTTCACAACAGGTGGTCAAAGTATTGGAGTTTCAACTTCAGCATCAGTCCTTCCAATGAATATTCAGGACTGATTTTTTTAGGCTTGACTGGTTTGATCTCCTAGCTGTCCAAAGGACACTCATGAGTCTTCTCCAACACCACAGTTTGGTCTATGGATTATCACCATTGATGCAACAGTGATATACTTGTTATCTCAGTTGAAATTCATGGGAGACTTTCTTCGGAAAAGACAGGAAATTGAGAGTCCTGGATAATATGTGCCAGAAGGCTTCCTAAGACCTTTCGTTGCTGTTGTTTAGTTGCTCAGTTTTATCTGACTATCTGAGGCCCCATGGAAAGTAGCCTGCCAGGCTCCTCTGTCCATAGAACTTTCCAGGCAAGAATACTGGAGTGAGTTGCCATCTCCTACTCCAGGGATCAAACCTGAGTCTCCTGCATCTCCTGCATTGGCAGGCAGATTATTTGCCACTAGTATCACCTGGATAACATAAGATCAGGGCACTCTCATGAGGGCCATTTTCAAAAGAAACCTGAATTTGTTACTTTCTGGGGTCACACATAAGAATGTTCCATATGCAATGAATTGATAACTAAAGAAGTAAGACTTTGAAAGAATGAATTCTTACCCCCTGAGGGACAGGGAAGCCTTTTGTGCTATAGTCCATGGGGTCACAAAGAATCAGATGTGACTTGGTGACAGAACAACAAAATATTCAAATAGAGGAGACAACTCAGAAAGCTTCATACTTACTGGGAAAAGTCAAATTATTTATTTGCTAATGACCCTCACCCACTATCTTGTCTAGTGATGAGCAATCTCAGCAGAATGGAACTGGGTTAGATGACTAGCTCTAAGGTCAGTAGCTCATACGAGTACTAGTATAAAACCTCCATAAGTTATTGACATATGGACTTTGAAGACTTTATTTTCCCCCAAAGGCTATTTCTTATGAGCAGAAAGCTTCTATTATTACAAAAATAGCTAGATTTTTGTTTCATCTTTCTTTGGCACTGTAAATAAATATATTGAGTACTCCAAAGTGAGGTACCTATTTGGGAGAGCTTTACTATGTATATTCAGCTATGCCTAAGCATTTTCTTTTTTTTTTTTTAACTGGACAGTAAGACCTATAGAACTACTGTGTATCTAAGGATAGAAATGATAATTTTTTTTTTTAATTGGAAATGTGTGTGTGTATAGCAGTGAGTTTAGGGGTGGGTTGGATGATGGGGTGCATTCTGCTGATTTTTGTTTGGAAGTTTTCTCTGATAAACTTTGATTTTGCTCAGCTATTTGACTTGATCATTATCTGGCATGCCTTACTGACTGCATAAACTCAGGCAATTTATTAATTTCTCAGATATAAATTTGAATAATAGTGTCTTTCATGTATATTCATATAAAGATTAAACAGGTAAATTCATGTAAAACACCTAGTATCATTACTTTGAGGCTAAAGTATATACTCAGCTAATATTAGTGATTATACATGTAGTGTTTGGCAGAAGACCTAGTGCATAATGCTAAGCTAAGTGGCTTCAGTCGTGTCTGACTCTGTACGACTCCATAGACGGCAGCCCACCAGGCTCCCTTGTCCCTGGGATTCTCCAGGCAAGAACACTGGAGTGGGTTGACATTTCCTTCTCCAATGCATGAAAGTGAAAAGTGAAAGTGAAGTTGCTCAGTCATGTTCGACCCTCAGCGAACCCATGGGCTGCAGCATTCCAGGCTCCTCCATCCACGGGATTTTCCAGGCAAGAGTACTGGAGTGGGGTGCCATTGCCTTCTCTGTAGTGCATAATAGGCACTTTAAATAAGCTATTGTCTCTCACTTCCACAACTACTACCCATAACTTTTAGCCTTCTTTCATTAATTACCAGACCTTACTCCAATTGGCTATTTGGCTATTTGTAGACATCCTGTCATGTTTCATGGAATAAAATTTATCAGTTAAACATACATAATAGGGAGAATGGCATTGAAACATGTATACTATCATGTAAGAAATGAATCGCCAGTCTATGTTTGACACAGGATATGGGATACTTGGGGCTGGTGCATGGGGATGATCCAGAAAGATGATATGGTGTGGGAGGTGGGAGGGGGGTTCAGGATTGGGAACTCATGTACATCCGTGGTGGATTCATGTCAATGTATGGCAAAATCAATACAGTATTGTAAAGTAAAATATAGTAAAAATAAAATTTAAGAAAATTAAATTAAATTAAATTAAATTAAAAACATATAATAGCACTGATTCTGAAGGCAATTCAAACCAGCAGCTCTCAAAGTGTACCAAGTAGTCAAATTATCATTTATTGAAAGATTTAAATTCATTTATTGAAAGATTTAAAGACAATAGGCCTTTTCTTGTATGAGTTTTTGCTTGTCTGAATTAAATTACTGAGATGTCAGATAATAATCAATCATGTATGGTATTTTACCTCAGTTAAATTCCATGAACTTTTGTTGAGCAACTGGTCTGATCAGAATACAGTGTTATACTCTCTAGAGAGTGCAAAACTTGATAAGACTGATCCATGCACTCATAAATTCAGAGTTATTATGAAAGTTAAAATTCAAAATACTAGTTACAGATTTTGTGAATCTTTAAGTAAATAGGAAAAGTATTACTTGGAAAATTTTCAGTTGCAAATGAAAAACCCAACTAGCTTAAACATGGGAGAGAGGGTAGAATAGGAAAACACTGCTTCAAGGAATTGAAATCAAGGAATTCTTAGTTTCTAGCCTGGTTAAATCCAGACCCAGATGTTGAAGTGCTAGAATAATTTGTTTCTCTATTTGTTGTTGTTCAGTGTCTCAGTCATGTCTGACTCTTTGCAACACCATGGACTGCAGTATGCCAGGCTTCCCTGTCCTTCACTACTTCCTGGACTTTGCTCAAACTCATGTTCATTAAGCCAATGATGCCATCCATCCATCACCTCCTCTGTTACCCTCTTCTCCTCCTGCCCTCAATCTTTCCCAGCATCATGGTATTTTCCAATGAGTTGGCTCTTCTCATCAGGTGGCCAAAGTATTGGAGTTTCAGCTTCAGTATCAGTCCTTCCACTAAATATTCAGGATTGATTTCCTTTAGAATTGACTGGTTTTATCTCTTTACTGTACAAGGGGCTCTCAAGAGTCTTCTCCAAAACCATAATTCAAAAGCATCCATTCTTCAGTGCTCAGGTTTCTCTACGGTCCAACTCTCAAATCCATACATAACTACAGGAAAAATCATAACTTTGACTAGATGGACTTTTTTTTAGCAAAGTGATATATCTGCTTTATAAAATGCTGTTTAGGTTTGTCATAGATTTTCTTCAAAGGAGAAAGTGTCTTTTAATTTCATGTCTGCAGCCACTGTCCACAGTGATTTTGAAACCCAAGAAAATAAAGTGTGGCACTATTCCATTGTTTCCCCATGTATTTGCCATGAAGTGATGGGATGTGATGCCATGATCTTAGTTTTTTGAATGTTGAGCTTTAAGCCATATTTCTCACTATCCTGTTTCACCTTCATCAAGAAGCTCTTTAGTTCCCCTTCACTTTCTGCCACTTAGGTGGTGTCATCTGTATATCTGAAGTTATTAATATTTCTCTTGACAATCTTGATTTCAGTTTATACTTCATCCAGCCCAGCATTCCACATGGTGTACACTGCATATAAATTAAATAAACAGGGTGATATGTACAGCATTGACCTACTTTTTCCACAGGTGTTTTCTTCTTTTTTTTAAATTTAAATTTATTTATTTTACTTGGAGTTAATTACTTTACAATATTGTATTGGTTTTGCCATACATCAACATGAATCCACCACAGGTGTACACGTGTTCCCCATCCTGAACCCCCCTCCCATCTCCCTCCCCATACCATCCCTCTGGGTCATCCAGTACACCAGCTCCAAGCATCCTGTATCCTGCATCAAACCTGGACTGGTGATTAGTTTCTTATATGATATTAAACATTTTTCAATGCCATTCTCCCAAATCATCCCACCCTCTCCCTCTCCCACAGAGTCCATATGACTGTTCTATACATCTATGTCTCTTTTGCTGTCTCGCATGCAGGATTATCATTACCATCTTTCTAAATTCCGTTTATATGCATTAGTATACTGTATTGGTTTCTTTCTTTCTGGGTTACTTCACTCTATATAATAGGCTTCAGTTTCATCCACCTCATTAGCATTGATTCAAATGTATTCTTTTTAATGGCTGAGTAATACTCCATTTTGTATATGTACCACACCTTTCTTATCCATTCGTCTGCTGATGGACATCTAGATTGCTTCCATGTCCTGGCTATTATAAACAGTGCTGTGATGAACATTGGAGTACACGTGTCTCTTTCAATTCTGGTTTCCTCAGTGTGTATGCCCAGCAGAGGTATTGCTGGGTCACAAGGCAGTTCTATTTCCAGTTATTTTTTAAGGAATCTCCGCACTGTTCTCCAAAGTGGCTGTACTAGTTTTCATTCCCATCAATAGTGTAAGAGGGTTCCCTTTTCTGCACACCCTCTCCAGCATGTATTGCTTGTAGACTTTTGGATTGCAGCCATTCTGACTGGCATGAAATGGTACCTCATTTTGGTTTTGACTTGCATTTCTCTGATAATGAGTGATGTTGAGCATCTTTTCACGTGTTTGTTAGCCATCTGTATGTCTTTGGAGAAAGGTCTATTTAGTTCTTTGGCCCATTTTTTTTCTGGAATTGAGCTGCAGAAATTGCTTGTATATTTTTGAGATTAGTTGTTTGTCAGTTGCTTCATTTGCTATTATTTTCTCCCATTCCTTGAAGCAGTACATTGTTTCATGTCCAGTTCTCTCTATATACTCTCTCTGTTTTAACTGGATTTCCTGTGTTGACTTCATTATCATCATGATTCCCATATACTTTGTGATTAGGTGTTAGCTAGGTCCAGATTCACATTTTCATAGTTGGGCAATTATGAAGGAAAGTGAGTGTGGCTTTCTCAAAGGATTTTGCAAAAGATAATTTCATTTGTTTCCATCATAGAATCTCAAAGCCTAGCCAAATTAGCCCACTATGCTTAAAATTGACACCAAAATTAAACCAATACTTTACCAATACTTTGGTCTTCAAATCAAATGTAAATACATCTTAATTCCAAGAACATCATCAAATTTGTAAAATTTATTTGTAATTGTTACTGTTATGATTAGAATGAAAGCAATATATAATCTAAATGTATATCTGTATATATAGTGAAAATGAAAAATATAATGATACACAATAACTTTATGTATTTACATATATATGTATTTACATATATGAAACCTCAATTGTCTTTTTTATAGTAATAAAAATATGTGATTATTTAACTTAATTTACATTAAGTAAAATAGTGTTCACAACATTTCTTTCATGTTATGCCCTGTGCCAAAGTACTTACTTGCAAATTGGTTTAGTTTTTTAAATATTTTCAATGATTAATGTTTAGTTCTTAAAATAAAAAATAATTTAGAAACTCACAGAATACTCGAGAACCCAATATTTTCAGCTAAATAAGATATCCAAGAACCAATAGAAATGACATAAAATTTAATTATAATAGATTTTATTTTTTTTCCACAGGTTTATTCATTTTATTTTATTTTTTTTCTTTTTTTTAAAATTTTTTTTGTAGTTTTTTATTTTTTAAATTTTAAAATCTTTAATTCTTACATGTGTTCCCAAACATGAACCCCACTTCCACTTCCCTCCCCATAACATTTCTCTGGGTCATCCCCATGCACCAGCCCCAAGCATGCTGTATCCTGCGTCAGACATAGACTGGCGATTCAATTCTTACATGATAGTATACATGTTACAATGCCATTCTCCCAAATCATCCCACCCTCTCCCTCTCCCTCTGAGTCCAAAAGTCTGTTATACACAGCTGTGTCTTTTTTCCTGTCTTGCATACAGTGTCGTCATTGCCATCTTCCTAAATTCCATATATATGTGTTAGTATACTGTATTGGTGTTTTTCTTTCTGGCTTACTTCCGACATCTATGATATGAAATTTTTTGAATAACAATAAATTAGGTTAAGTTAAAACATGCTTTAAAGTCTGTATAAATATTAAACACCATAAAGAGACAATGTTTAGGGTAATATTCAAAAAATTCCATACTCTTACTTATTGTTTCTTCAGATTTTGAAAACTCGTTTTAGCAACACAGTTCTATAATATGGATAACAAATGAAAATACATAAAGAATGAAATTAAAACATTTTAAATGTATATATTAAAAGACATAATATATATAGATTAATTGAAATATAAGAAAAAATATTCAGTGCTCCATGTTTAGAAACTGAATTTATAAAAATATAAATTGTAGTCTTTACCAGCTTTTCAAAGCAGTTATATATATATATATATATATATACACATACATATATATAAGTACATATACACACACACACACACACACACACACACATATATATATATATACACATGAAAAATTTGGCTTAAAACTCAACATTCAGAAAACTAAAATCATGGCATCTGGTCCCATCGCTTCATGGCAAGTAGATGGGAAAACAATGGAAACAGTGAGAGACTGTATTTTTGGGTTCCAAAATCACTGCAGATGGTGACTGCAGCCATGAAATTAAAAGACGCTTGTTCCTTGGAAGAAAAACTATGACCAACCTAGAAAGCATATTAAAAAGCAGAGACATTACTTTGCCAAAGAAAGGTCCATCTAGTCAAAGCTATGGTTCTTCCAGTAGTCATGTATGGATGTGAGAGTTGGACTATAAAGAAAGCTGAACATCAAAGAATTGCTGCTTTTGAACTGTGGTTTTGGAGGACTCTTGACAGTCCCTCAGACTGTAGGGAGATCCAACCAGTCCATCATAAAGGCAATTATTCCTGAACATTCATTGGAAAGACTGATACTGAAGGTGAAACTCCAACACTTTAGCCACCTAATGCAAAGAAAGCTGACTCATTTGAAAAGACCCTGATTCTGGGAAAGATTGAAGGCAGGAGAAGGGGACGACACAGGATGAGATGGTTGGATGCCATCACCAACTAAATGGACATGAGTATGAGCAAGCTCCAGGAGTTGGTAATGGACAGGGAAGTCTGGCATGCTACAGTCCATGGGGTAACAAAGAGTCAGACATGGCTGAGTGATTGAACTGAATTGAACATAGATATATAAGAAATAAAATATTTTCAAAATTTCTTTGTAATTATTTTTCAAATATATTATCCTAATATCAATAACCTCAGATATGCAGATGACACCACCCTTATGGCAGAAAGTGAAGAGGAACTAAAAAGCCTCTTGATGAAAGTGAAAGTGGGGAGTGAAAAAGTTGGCCTAAAGCTCAACATTCAGAAAACGAAGATCATGGCAACTGATCCCATCACCTCATGGCAAATAGATGGGGAAACAGTGGAAACGGTGTCAACCTTTATTTTGGGGGGCTCCAAAATCACTGCAGATGGTGACTGCAGCCATGAAATTAAAAGACACTTACTCCTTGAAAGAAAAGTTGTGACCAACCTGGATAGCATATTCAAAAGCAGAGATATTACTTTGCCAACTAAGGTTCATCTAGTCAAGGCTATGGTTTTTCCTGTGGTCATGTATGGATGTGAGAGTTGGACTGTGAGGAAGGCTGAGCGCCGAAGAATTGATGCTTTTGAATTGTGGTGTTGAAGAAGACTCTTGAGAGTCCCTTGGACTGCAAGGAGATCCAACCAGTCCATTCTGAAGAAGATCTGCCCTGGAATTTCTTTGGTAGGAATGATACTAAAGAGGAAACTCCAGTAATTTGGCCACCTGATGCGAAGTGTTGACTCATTGGAAAAGACTCTGATGCTGGGAGGGATTGGTGGCACGAGGAGAGGGGGACGACAGAGAATGGCATGGCTGGATGGCATCACTGACTCGATGGATATGAGTGTGAGTGAGCTCTGGGAGTTGGTGATGGACAGGGAGGCCTGGCGTGGTGCGATTCATGGGGTTGCAAAGAGTCGGACACTACTGTGTGACTGAACTGAACTGAACAGTTATAATTGTCCTAATTTCAGAATTTTTTAATATTATCATCACTCTTCTTCTCCCTTTCTTTACCCCCTTTTCTCCCCCCATCTCTTTTCCATCTCTTCTCTTTTCCTCTTCTTCCTTCTCTCCTCTCTCCTTCCCTTCTCAGACCCTTCCTCTTTCCTTCCCCTCCTCTACCATCAACCATCAAAGCCTTTTTATCCTCCTCCTGCTTCTAATTTTTCTTCAATATACATATGTATGTACTTATAGTTCTGAAAATAAAAACTTTTGCATTTGAATGCAATAATTCTTAATAATTTCATCAAGTAATACTTCTGATATACTTGTCTCAACTTTACACTATGGCCTAAAACTCAACATACTTCCTTTTTTTATATGATGTTGCTTGTATGTGGAATCTAAAAGATGATAAAATAAATTTATTTATAAATCATGGACTTATAAAATAGACTCATAGCCATAGAAAGCAAATGTGTTTACCAAAGGGAAAGGGAGCAGTAGATTAAGTAGGAGTTTATGATTAACAGATACACACTACCGCTGCTGCTAAGTCACTTCAGTCGTGTTCGACTTTACAACCCCATAGATGGAAGCCCACCAGGGTCTTCTATCCCTGGGATTCTCCAGGCAAGATTATTGGAGTAGGTTGCCATTTCCTTCTCTATGATACACACTACTATATATAAAACAAAAAAACAAGGACCTGCTCTATAACTCAGGGAATTATATAATAAATATCTTCTAATAACATTAAGTAGAAAATAATCTGAAAAAGAATATATATAACTGAATCACCTTGCTGTATACCTGAAACTAATATAACATTTTAAATCAACTATGTGTATGTGTGTATGTGTTAATTACTCAGTCTTGTCTGAGTAACGACCCCAAGGACTGTAGCCTTCTAGGCTCCTCTGTCCATGGGATTTCCCAGGCAAGAATATGGAATTGGGTTGCTATTCCCCTCTCCAGGGGATCTGCTTGACCCAGGGATCAAACACAGGTCTTCTGCACTGCAGGCAGATTCTTTTGTAGAATTTATTTATTTTTAATTTAAGAGTAATTGCTTTCCAGTATTGTATTGGTTTCTACCAAACATCAACATGAATCAGCCATAGGTTTACCCATGTCTCCTCTCACTTGTACATTCCTCCCGTCTTCCTCCCCAAAGTTGTTCCCAAACTGCGCTTTGAGTTCCCCAAGTAATACAGCAAATTATCATTGGTTATCTATTCTACACATGGTAATGTATCAAAACACTTTATTTAGTTAAAACAGATTTTTTTAAAGCTTCGTAATAGTTTCAAAGCACAGGCGGCTGTGATCAGGTGCACGAAGTGCGGCTGAGAGGAGTTACCCCACGTCCTTGGTCAGGGGCAGCAGCCGAGAGTGCCAGGCTGCGACAGCCCAGGAATGCCCGAGAGGAGCTACCCAAGTCCGAGGTCGGGGTGGCCGGGAGGAGACACCTTACGCCGGAGGACAGGGGTGGCATCTGAGAGAAGCTACCCCGTGTCCGAGGCCAGGGGTGGCGGCTGAGAAGAGCTACCCTGTGTCTGAGGTAAGGGGAGGTGGCTGAGAGGAGCTACCCCATTTCCGAGGTCAGTGGCAGCCAGGAGGAGACACCCCATGTCTGAGGTCGGGGGGGCGGCCAAGAGAAGACACCCTGGGTCTGAGGTCAGAGGCAGTGACCCTGAGGAGCAAACCTCACCCAAGGCCAGGGGTGGCGGCCGGGAGGAGCAACCCGAGGAGCTGTGGCTGCGTGGGGATAGGAGGGCCTAGAGGAGCTATCCCATGTTGAAGGTCAGGAAGGATGGTGGTAAGGAGATACCCCTTGTTCAAGGTAAGGAGCAGTGGCTGCCCTTTGTTGGAGCAGCCATGAAGAGATACCCCATGCCCAAGGTAAGAGAAATCCAAGTAAGATGGTAGGTGTTGCAAGAGGGCATCAGAGGGCAGACACACCAAAATCATACTCACAGAAAATTAGTCAATCTAAACACACTAGGACAACAGCCTTGTCTAACTCAAGAAACCAAGCCATGCTTGCCAGGCAACCCAAGACAGGCAGGTCATGGTGGAGAGGTCTGAACAGAATGTGGTCCACTGGAGAAGGAAATGGCAAACCACTTCAATATTCTTGCCTTGAGAACCCCATGAACAGTATGAAAAGGCAAAATGATAGGATACTGAAAGAGGAACTCCCCAGGTCAATAGGTGCCCAATATGCTACTGGAGATCACTGGAGAAATAACTCTAGAAAGAATGAAGGGATGAAGTCAAAGCAAAAAAATATACAGCTGTGATGTGACTGGTGATAGAAGCAAGGTCCGATGCTGTAAAGAGCAATATTGCATAGGAACCTGGTATGTCAGGTCCATGATTCAAGGCAAACTGGATGTGGTCAAACAAGAGATGGCAAGAGTGAATGTCGACATTCTAGGAATCAGTGAAATAAAATGGACTGGAATAGGTGAATTTAACTCAGATGACCATTATATCTACTACTTTGGGCAGGAATCCCTCAGAAGAAACGGAGTAGCTATCATGGTCAACAAAAGAGTCTGAAATGCAGTACTTGGATGCAATCTCAAAAATGACAGAATGATCTCTGTTCGTTTCCAAGGCAAGCCATTCAATATCACAGTAATCCACATCTATGTCCCAACCAGCAATGTTGAAGAAGCTAAAGTTGAACGGTTTTATGAAGACCTACAAGACCTTTTAGAACTAACACCCCTAAAAAGATGTCCTTTTCATTATAGGGGATTGGAATGCAAAAGTAGGAAGTCAAAAAACACCTGGAGTAACAGGCAAATTTGGCCTTGGAATGCGGAATGAAGCAGGGCAAAGACTAATAGAGTTTTGCCAAGAAAATGCACTGGTCATAGCAAACACCCTCTTCCAATAACACAAGAGAAGACTCTACACATCATCACCAGATGGTCAACACCAAAATCAGATTGTTTATATTCTGTGTAGCCAAAAATGGAGAAGTTTTATACAGGCAAAAACAAGCAAGACCAGGAGCTGACTGTGGCTCAGATCATTAATCCCTTATTACCAAATTCAGACTCAAATTGAAAAAAGTAGGGAAAGCCACTAGACCATTGAGGTATGACCTCAATCAAATCCCTTATGATTATACAGTTGAAGTGAGAAATAGATTTAAGGGCCTAGATCTGATAGATAGAGTGTCTGATGAACTGTGGAATGAAATTTCTGACAATGTACAGGAGACAGGATCAAGACCATCCCCAAGGAAAAGAAATACAAAAAAGCAAAATGGCTCTCTGGGGAGGCCTTACAAATAACTGTGAAAAGAAGAGAGGTGAAAGCAAAGGAGAAAAGGAAAGATATAAGCATCTGAACTCAGAGTTCCAAAGAATAGCAAGAAGAGATAAGAAAGCCTTTTTCAGCTATCAATGCAAAAAATAGAGGAAAAGAACAGAATGGGAAAGACTAGAGATCTCTTCAAGAAAATTAGAGATACCAAGGGAACATTTCATGAAAACATGGGCTCAATAAAGGACAGAAATTGTATGGGCCTAACAGAAGCAGAAGATATTAAGAAGAGGTGGCAAGAATGCATAGAAGAACTGTACAAAGAAGATCTCCATGACCCAGATAACCATGATGGTGTAATCACTAATCTAGAGCCAGACATCCTAAATGTGAAGTCAAGTGGGCCTTGGAAAGCATCACTATGAACAAAGCTAGTGGAGGTGATGGAATTCCAGTGGAGCTGTTTCAAATCCTGAAAGATGATGCTGTGAAAGTGCTGCCCTCAATATGCCAGCAAATTTGGAAAACTCAGCGGTGGCCACAGGACTGGAAAACGTCAGTTTCCATTCCAATCCCAAATAAAGGCAATGACAAAGAATGTTCAAACTACCGCACAATTGCACTCATCTCACATGCTAGTAAAGTAATGCTCAAAATTCTCCAAGTCAGGCTTCAGCAATACATGAACCGTGAATTTCCAGGTGTTCAAGCTGGTTTTAGAAAAGGCAGAGGAACCAGAGATCAAATTGCCAACATCCGCTGGATCATGGAAAAAGCAAGAGAGTTCCAGAAAAATATCTATTTCTGCTTAATTGACTATGCCAAAGCCTTTGACTGTGTGGATCACAATAAACTGTGGAAAATTCTGAAAGAGATGGGAATACCAGACCACCTAACCTGCCTCTTGAGAAATCTGTATGCAGGTCAGAAAGCAGCAGTTAGAACTGGACATGGAACAACAGACTGGTTCCAAATAGGCAAAGGAGTATGTCAAGGCTGTATATTGTCACCCTGCTTATTTAAGTTATATGCAGAAGACATCATGAGAAACACTGGACTGGATAAAACACAAGCTGGAATCAAGTTTGCTGGGAGAAATATTAATAACCTCAGATATGCAGATGACAGCACCCTTATGGCAGAAAGTGAAAAGGAACTAATAAGCCTCTTGATGAAAGTGAAAGTGGAGAGTGAAAAAGTTGGCTTAAAGGTCAACATTCAGAAAACGAAGATCATGGCATCTGGTCCCATCATTTCATGGGAAATAGATGGGGAAACATTGTCAGCCTTTATTTTTTTGGGCTCCAAAATCACTGCAGATGGTGACTGCAGCCATGAAATTAAAAGATGCTTACTCCTTTGAAGAAAAGTTATGGCCAACCTAGATAGTATATTCAAAAGCAGAGACATTACTTTGCCAACTAAGGTCCATCTAGTCAAGGCTATGTTTTTTTCCTGTGATCATGTATGGATGTGAGAGTTGGACTGTGAAGAAGGCTGAGCGCTGAAGAATTGATGCTTTTGAACTGTGGTGTTGGAGAAGACTCTTGAGAGTCCCTTGCACTGCAAGAAGAACCAACCAGATCATTCTGAAGTAGATCAGCCCTGGGAGATCTTTGAAGGAATGATGCTAAAACTGAAACTCCTGTACTTTGGCCACCTCATGCAAAGAGTTGACTCATTGGAAAAGACTCTGATGCTGGGAGGGATTGGGGGCAGGAGAAGAAGGGGACAACAGAGGATGAAATGGCTGGATGGTGTCTCTGACTCAATGGACGTGAGTCTGAGTGAACTCCGGGTGTTGGTGATGGACAGGGAGTCTTGGCGTGCTGTGATTCATGGGGTCACAAAGAGTTGAACATGACTGAGCGAGTGAATTGAACTGAACTGAGCGGTTTCAAAGGCAATACTTAAAAGATCAATTTATGATCTAAGAATATTAATAACTCATTTGTTTAGCCATGGCTCATGTCCTAGATATTAGTTGATAAATTAGCAGAAAAAACTCAATTGACCTTTTAGTACTGAATAAAGGCTTATTTTGCCTAGGCTAAATAGGTGGTTAATCCACCTGTTCTTCAGCCTATATAGTTTACTAGTAAACCAATACTTATTTTTACTAAGATTTTAAAAGGCCAAACTTTTATTAAAAGTATTAAGATAGCAGAATATAAAATCAAAATATAAATAATATAGCATTTTAAGTGTAAATGTATTTTTGATGGCTCATTAATTTATTAATGCAACCCTTTTAAAATGATAGCAATTTAGTTATCTAAAATAAAATTCCCAGTATAACAAGTAAATATTTCATGCCATCAACATATTCCTCATCTGTCTATTATGAGTACAATCTATAATTTGCACATTCCTGTACTCTTGTTTTACCCAGTGAGAAGGTGCTAGAAAATGTTTTCCATTTGTGAAAGGGCATTTCCATTTAAGTTTTCTTATGCATGTTTTTCCACCCAATGTCTTGCTCCATAATTTCAACCTTCAATGAAATATAAGCATGATGCTTTTTAAAATATCCTTTTCTATTCAAGGTAGAAGAAATGGCAACCCACTCCATTATTCTTGCCTGGAGAATCCCATGTACAGAGGAGCCTGGTGGGCTTCAGTCCATGGTGTCACAAAGAGTCGGATGTGACTGTGTGACTACCACTACTTTCTATGCTAAGCATACATTGTTCACAAGTGTTTGTCTAGCAGATCCTTTATGTATCTATTCTCTATGGAACTTAAGATGTCAGAGTTATTATTGTACTCATAATCCTGTGCCTTACAATTGTTCTGTAGAAAAAACTGTGTCAAAATTCTGTCATTCAGTCTTGTAGTGGTTGCCTAAGGTGAATCTCCACATACAGTACACAACTTGCATAAAAAGTTAAGCTGCTCCCAGCTTTAAAACTTCTGCAAAATTCTTTTCTGTCCTTGAAATCCTGGTAGCAATATTGACTTTTCTTAAACGCTGTTATTAAAAGAAAATGAATACATATCCATTCAGTTCAGTTCAGTTCAGTCTCTCAGTCGTGTCTGACTCTTTGCGACCCCATGAATCGCACCACAGCAGGCCTCCCTGTCCATCACCAACTCCCGCAGTTCACTCAGACTCACATCCATCGAGTCAGTGATGCCATCCAGCCATCCCATTCTCTGTCGTCCCCCTCTCCTCGTGCCACCAATCCCTCCCAGCATCAGAGTCTTTTCCAATGAGTCAACTCTTCGCATCAGGTGGCCAAATTACTGGAGTTTCCTCTTTAGTATCACTCCTACCAAAGAAATTCCAGGGCAGATCTCCTTCAGAATGGACTGGTTGGATCTCCTTGCAGTCCAAGGGACTCTCAAGAGTCTTCTCCAACACCACAGTTCAAAACCATCAATTATTCGGTGCTCAGCTTTCTTCACACTCCAACTCTAACATCCATACGTGACTACTGGAAAAACCATAGCCTTGACTAGACGGACCTTAGTCAGCAAAGTAATGTCTCTGCTTTTGAATATGCTGTCTAGGCTGCTCATAACTTTTCTTCCAAGGAGTAAGCGTCTTTTAATTTCATGGCTTCAGTCACCATCTGCCGTGATTTTGGAGCCCCCCAAAAATAAAGGCTGACACTGTTTCTACTGTTTCCCCATCTATTTGCCATGAAGTGATGGGACCAGATGCCATGATCTTAGTTTTCTGAATGTTGAGCTTTAAGCCAACTTTTTCACTCTCCTCTTTTACTTTCATCAAGAGGCTTTTTAGTTCCTCTTCACTTTCTGCCATAAGGGTGGTGTCATCCCCATATCTGAGGTTATGGACTAAATCTGGAACACTTACAACATCAATTACTGGCAAGGATGTGAAGCAACAGGAACTCTCATTCACTGCTAGTGAGAATAAAAAACAATGCAGTGGTTTTGGAAGAGAGAGTGAGGTTTATTAAAAAACTAAACATACTCTTACCATTGAATCCATCAGTCACACTCCTTGGCATTTGAGCAAAGAAGTTAAAGATTTACATATGCACAAATCTGCACGTGAATATTTATAGAAGTTTTATTCATAATTGCCAAAACTTGAAAACAACCAAGATATCTTTGATTAAGTGAGTGGATAAATAAAATGTGATTACTCCAGACAAAAGGGAATGAGCTATCAAGACATGAGAACCTTAAATGGAAAAATCTTAAATATATATTCAGCTCAGTCACTCAGTCGTGTCCAACTCTTTGCAACCCCATGAACCGTAGCATGCCAGGACTCCCTGTCCATCACCAGCTCCCAGAGTCCACCCAAACCCATGTCCATTGAGTTGGTGATGCCATCCAACCATCTCATCCTCTGTTGTCCCCTTCTCCTCCTGTCCTCAATCTTTCCCAGCATCAGGGTTTTTCCAGTGAGTCAGGTTTTCACATCAGATGTCCAAAGTATTGGAGTTTTATCTTTAGCATCAGTCCTTCTAATGAACACCCAGGACTGATCTCCTTTAGAATGGACTAGTTGGACCTCCTTGCAGTCCAAGGGACTCACAAAAGTCTTCTCCAACACCACAGCTCAAAAGCATCAATTCTTCTGTGCTCAGATTTCTTTAGAGTCCAACTCTCACATTCAAACATGACCACTGGAAAAATCATATCCTTAACTAGATGGACCTTTATTGGCAAAGTAATGTCTCTGCTTTTTAATATGCTGTCTAGGCTGGTCATAACTTTCCTCCCTAGGAGTAAGCATCTTTTATTTTCATGGCTGCAATCAACATCCACAGTGATTTTGGACCCCGGAAAAATAAAATCAGCCACTGTTTCCACTGTTTCCCCATCTGTTTGCCATGAAGTGATGGGACCAGATGCCATGATCTTCGTTTTCTGAATGTTGAGCATTAAGCCAACTTTTTCACTCTCCTCTTTCACTTTCATCAAGAGGCTCTTTAGTTCTTCACTTTCTGCCGTAAAGGTGGTGTCATCTGCATATCTGAGGTTATTGATATTTCTCCTAGCAAACTTGATTTCAGCTTTTGCTTCCTCCGGTCCAGTGTTTCTCATGATGTACTCTGCATATAAGTTAAATAAGCAGGGTGACAATATACAGCCTTGACATACTCCTTTTCCTATTTGGAAATATATGTTACTAAATGAAAGAAGTAAACCTGAAAAATCTATGTACTTATATGACAGTTTGGAAAAGGCAAAACTATGAAGATGATTGTGGCTGCCAGGGATTGGTGAGAGGAGAGACATGAATAGATGGAGTACAGTGTTTTTATGGGAGTGAAACTCTTCTGTATGATACTATAGTGGTGGATACATCTAACCCATAGAATGTGCAACACTAAGAATGAACATAATGTTAACTCTCAACTTCTGCTGATAATGATTTGTCAATTTATTTTTTGGAACTGTTTACTTAAGAAAGATTGAAGATGAAATTTGAAAATACAGCATCACTGGATTTATTTTTAATAAAATTTTAGAATGAGTATCTTGAAGCTCCTAAAATTGCCTTTAATATCTCTATTCACACTCCTATTAAGATACTTCTGAAAGACTGCTTTCTCTTCTGTATTAATAAATGAATCCTATAAAATTCAGATATGTTTTCCCCTATAAATAGCATTATTATCAATTTAATACAGACCCAGTAAGTTGACAAACAAGAAGCAAACTCACTTCTCACATTAAAAATGTACATATTGATACAATTAGTGTTCATTTAAGTTGTGTGTGTCTATATTTATATATGAGGTGTCCTTATTGCACCTTATCTTGTGGTTATGTTACCTTTGCAGAATGAGAAAAATAGATCATGAGCTTAAAAGTACCTTTCTATAAGATGTAGACACTTTCAGTGGATGGTGTTCATAGATATTAAATTATTTTTCTTCCTATTAATGATCATTTTGCTTTTATTTATTGAAACATATTTCATATCTCTTTAACCTAATATTTAAAATTGTCTTGTATCTTAAGCATCTTTTTTTCTTTCCTCAAGTAATTTATATTGTAGTTTTACAAAAGTCTGGGAAAATTGTGGGAAAAAATGCAGTTGCTTTACTCTGGATAATTTTTTTTTTAATGTACATATTGATACAATTAGTGTTCATTTAAGGTGTATGTGTCTATATTTATATATAAGGTGTCCTCATTGCACCTTACCTTGTGGTTATTTTACATTTAGTAGTATTGATTGATTCTTTATGGACAATTTTGATGTTTTGTGCATCATGAGTTTCTGCATTAATTTTGACTTTAACAACATATTGAATTAAACCGTTAGTAATCTTAATTACTTTTTTTTTTTTTCCTTTCAGTGTTTGTCTTTCAAGAATTGCCTTTCTCACTTCACTCTAGTCTGGGCCCTTCACAGCACACCTTTAGCTTGTCGCCTGAGAAGCACCCTTTTTGTCTCCTGCACAACTTAGCAGGAAGAACAGTGAAGATCAATGCCTTCAGTCCACTGTCCCTGAAAGCTTCCCAGCTTCCTCAGATATGCACTTTTCACCCCTTTCATTGTTGCGGATGCCTTTTAGGATGTCATCTGGGGTCCAGAGGTTGATCAGTGGTTGGTTAATCAGGGTTACTCAAGAGTTGGGAAGAAGGTAGTATTCTACTTCTTAAGGATCAAGGCCTAACTTCAGCAGCACAGAAGGGCCCCCTTGGCCGAATAGACCTGGCACAGGTCTAGATGTAGGAAACTAGGGTTCCCATGGAAATGCTTTCCAGAAGGAGGAAAGAGCCTCCCAAAAATTGCTTTATTTATCTCATTTCCTCTACTTTTTATATAAGTTCTTCAAAACTGGCTACTGTTACCTCCATAAAATATTGTGTATTCAAAAATGTTTCATGCACAGTTCTTCCAAGTATGAAAGCATACCATGAAAACTGCATGGTTTTATGAGCAGTTGGCTACAAATTTGATTCAAACTTTTCTCAAAAGCAACTTAAACAGGAACCCATGATTAGTTAAGATCATCCCCTATAAAATAAAAGTTAAATAAGAAAAAAAAGCAAAAAATGACAATAAATGGTGAATCAGAGTAACAATGAGCATAGAAAGTCTGTAGATAGTCTCTGCCTTAAATTAGCATTACTCCCCACTGCCTCAACAATGGATACAAAGGAAAGAAATCAGCCATTCTATCTACAATTGTAGAAAATCTGCATTAAGAAATTTTTATGATTTCCATAATCTGTTGTATTGTCGGCTTTGCTTTTTACTTTGTACAAAAAAAAAAAAAAAGCAATATTTTTCCTGTCTTTACTCTGAAATATTTCTATTCCCAGCTTTTTAATATTGAGTGAAATAAAAGTCAGATCATGTGTAAGCAAGGAAATAATTTTTCCCTTTCATTTTTTTAACATTGAGAAAGAAAATATGATTAACAAACAGGACACCATTCCATTTGTTTGTTTTCACACTGCAGGCAATGCACTGCCATCCATGATTATATCTAATTTGAAAGAATCAAACTATTCATGCCAGAATATTTTAGTATCAAGGGGATGGCCAGAACTGTTTTCTTCTCAGACACTTAACTGCAATGTATGGCAAAGAAATACTCTAGTCATATTTTTCATTTTATTGTCAATCTTTTGCTTTCTTCTTAGAAAAAATTTCATACATTTATGGGTGATAATGTCTATCTAGTCTGTCTTCTTATGTGATTTATGAATAGAAAAAGGGGAGAGAGGTATGAAATGGTCCTTAAGGAAAATTAAAAGATTTCTGAAACTTTTTCCTTGGGGAAAAATAAGGCATGATATATTTAACAAATAAAAGAGATAAAATTTAAAATCTTGGAAAAAACTATTTCCTTATTACTACTGTATTGTGTGCTTAGTCACTAACTTGTGTCCAACTCTCTGTGATGCCATGGACTGTAGCCTGCCAGGCTCCTCTGTCTATGGAATTCTCCAGGCAAGAGTACTGGAGTGGGTAAGCCATTCCCTTCTCCAGAGGATCTTCCTGACCCAGGGACTGAACTCAAATCTCCTGCATTGACAGGTGAATTCTTTACCACTTGAACCACCTAACAGGCCCTATTACTATATTACTTTTCAAAACAAATTCATCTGCTAAACATTTTGGTGTCTTATACAGAAGGGAGAATTCTTCATATCCTGAATATATGAATTAATCCTTTGGAAGAGTGATGAGGTATGGTACTCTATTTCATTATAGAATGAAAGAGAGAAAGAAACAGAAAAGTGAAAGTATAAGAATTTCTTATAGTTTAGGGTGAATATATTTTATATACAAAAAATGAAAATGGTAACTCTATAATAAAGAAAGTATATCAAGACTTTCTTATTCCTGTAACAATTAATTAATGATTAAACAACTGGACCAACTTTGAAATGTTAGAAATCCAAGGGATCTCCAAATAATGCAGCTTTTATTTTTCTGAAAAATGTCTCATAATAATTCCTGTTAGCCAACCCAGATATATAATAACTTATTTGCAATTAATCACATTCAAAGATATACTCAATAATTGTTTTCACATTTATGTATACTTTTGATATTTGCAATATAACAAGTAACTTTGGTAATGTTTTATAAAATATTTTTTTTAATGTGACTTAAGTTATCTGCTCTTGAACTGTGGTATTGGAGAAGACTCTTGAGAGTCCCTTGGACTGCAAGGAGATCCAACCAGTCCATTCTGAAGGAGATCAGCCCTGGGAGATCTTTGGAAGGAATGACGCTAAAGCTGAAACTCCAGTACTTTGGCCACCTGATGCGAAGAGTTGACTCATTGGAAAAGACTCTGATGCTGGGAGGGATTGGGGGCAGGAGGAGAAGGGGACAACAAAAGATGAAATGGCTGGATGGCATCACTGACTCGATGGATATGAGTCTGAGTGAACTTGAGTTGTTGATGGACAGGGAGGCCTGGTGTGCTGCAATTAATGGGGTCGCAAAGAGTCGGGCACGACTGAGAGACTGAACAGAAGTCATCTCAATATATCAGCAAAACTGATATATTAGCATTTGACTCTCCAAGAGTTGGACACGACTGAGCGACTGAACTGAACTGGACTGAGAGCTCATTTATTAAGATTTTAAAGTTAGCTTACTATCTGTTATCATAAAACTATTTCAGAATTATCTAATATATTTTATAGCTATCAGTAAGTATTCAGAAAGGGAATTATTTCAAGTTGCTATTAATCTAATTTTTATAGACTTAAAATGCAGTTCAAGGAAATCGAATTTCTGTTGAACTTACTACCTAGTAAGAATAATGGCAGAAATAAGAACAGTAGCGGGGGAAAACTTGCCCAATTACTTCAAACTATGTGCATCTACATCTATCAATGTCTTCTTAAATCCAATAGTACTCATCCAAAGACAAGTAATTCAAGTTGCATGACTGCTTTCATTTATTCTTTAACTATCATTTGTTCAACACTAATAAATATTGTTTAAAATGAGAATGCTTGCCTCATGAGAAATTCAAAACTGGATAATTCAATAAGAAAATGTCAATGCATGAATTTTAAAATTTGAACTAGCCTATCATGATAGTTTGCCACACCTAGCAAAATAGGAACTTGATAGCCAAATACCAATTCGAAAATATCTATTAGGTAGCTAACACTATGTTTAATATGAATGATTAAAATTAAATGGTATATTTGTGAATAGACCAATGCTCTTAGTATGGAGAAAAGTTAAAATTCATCAAATAAATGCATTATATTATGTAAAATTTTAGGACCTAACTTCCTCCTGCTCCACAGATTTCAAGTCAAAACTTTAGTCTTTTTCATTAATCTTCTGTGAAACATCAATATGACAAGAGATCATAGAATAAAAATCCAGTAGAAGAGTCAGATCATGTATTTTAAAGATGAAATGGGTCTTTCAAAATCAGATTGCTAGTCTTGATAAAATGTGAATTAAATAAAGACTTCCTGCCTTCATACCCAGGACAACTAGGAACTTGATCTTTAATACTGCTATCAACTACAGTCAAGTTAATAATTTTAAAAAAAGTTGATGTCAAATATTCCTGGTTTCTGATGAAAGAAATTCTGAATATTCCTGATGGTAAAAAGTTGGTCCATCCCATCTTGTGGCAGAATTGGAGCTAACTATGTATATGTGTGTACTCAGTCATGTCCAATTCTTTGCGACCACATGGACTGCAGCCCACTAGGCCCCTCTGTCCATGTAATTCTCCAGGCAAGAATACTGGAGTGGGTAGCCATTCCCTTCTCCAGGGGATTTTCCTGACCCAAGGTTCGGACCTGTGTCTCCTGCACTGGTAGGCAGATTCTATACCACTGAGACCACCTAGGAGCTAACTATGGAGGCCAATAAAGAACTTACAAAAGTAGGTTGGGTTTGTAGGTTTCAAGAATAAACAGCTGTGATGGCAGTTGTTGGGTCTTAAGGCTAATTTTAAATGGCGAGCACTACTGAGGCCCAAAAGAAACAATCAACTGTCATCACTAGGAATAAAAGCATGGTCCTAAAACAAGGGGACATTACACTGAAAACAGCAGAAATTTGAGGGAAACCAGTACTGAGTTGTTTTTCTTTCTGTTTCATTGACTACGCTAAAGCTTTTGTGTGGATCAGAACAAACTGTGGAAAATCCTTACCTGTCTCCTGAGAACCTATTTGAAGAAAAAGAAGCAACAGTTAGAACCAGACATAAAATAATGGACTGATTCAAAATTGGCAAAAGAGTACATCAAGGCTGTATATTGTCACCCTGCTTATTTAACTTACATGCAGAGTACTTTATGCAAAATGCCAGGCTGGATGACTCACAGCTGGAATCAAGATTGCCAGGAGAAATATCAATAACCTCGTATATCCAGATTATACAACTGTAATGGGAGATAGTAAAAAGGAACTAAAGAGCCTCTTGATGAATGTGAAAGAGGATAGGGAAAAAGCTGGCTTAAAACTCAGCATTCAAAAAACTAAGATCATGGCATCTGGTCCCATCACTTCACAGTAAATAGATGGGGGGGAAATGGAAACAGTGACAAACTTTTATTTTCTTGAGCTCCGAAATCATTGCAGATGGTGACTGTAGCCATGAAATTAAAAGATTCTTGCTCCTTGGAAGAAAAGCTATGGCAAATCTAGACAGTATGTTTAAAAGTAGAGACATCACTTTGCCAACAAAGGTCTGCATAATCAAAGCTATGGTTTTGCTAGTAGTCATATACAAATCCAAGAATTGGACCATGAAGAAGGCTCAATGCTGATGAATTGATGCTTTCAAATTATGATGCTGGAGAGTCCCTTGGACAGCAAAGAGATCAAACTATTCAATCCCAAAGGAAATCAATCCTGAATATTTACTGGAAGGACTGATTCTGAATCTGAAGCTCCAATAATTTGGTCACCTGGTGTGAAGAGCTGACTCATTGGAAAAGACCCTGATGCTAGCAAAGATTGAGGGCAGGAGGAGAAGGGTGTGACAAAGGACAAGATGTCTGGATGGCATCATTGACTCAATAGACATGTTTATGCAAATTCCAGAGATAGTGAAGGACAGGGAAACCTGGCATACAGCCATTCACGAAGTAGTAAGTTGGACAGGACTTTGCTACTGAACACAACAGTACTGAGTTGTTTTCTCATTTACTCACTCATTCATGTCTGTTTCTTTTACACCCCATGGACTGTAGCTGTCCATGGGCTTTCCTAGGCAAGAATATTGGAGTAGATTGTGATTTCCTTCTTCAGGGAAAATCACCACCCAGAAATTGAACCCAAGTCTCCTGCATTGGCAGGTGGATGGATTCTTTACCACTGAACAACTAGGAAAGCCAAACACTGCGTTTAGAAGAGCTAAATTACAAAAGAATAGATATGGATGAATATGGATGACCCAGAGGAATGGTACGAGGAGGGAGAAGGGAGGGGGATTCAGGATGGGGAACATGCATATACCTGTGGTGGATTCATGTTGATGTATGGCAAAACCAATAAAATATTGTAAAGTAATTAACCTTCAATTAAAAAATAAATTTATATTAAAAACAGATAAACGTGTATATATTTGATAAATCATAGTGGTGAAAATCTTAATCCTGTAATTATATTGAATGAAGTTTCTTCCTGAATAATTTGAATACCTAGAAAAAATGAAATAGTTTTTAAAGATGTGGTTTGGTAAAGCTTCAATCATAGAAGGGCATATAACAATTTTCAAATATTTCAGTTTTGGTTTCTGTCCGCATATGTGAGAGTGACCTGGTTACACGTTTGATTTAAGAATGCATAAAGTGGCTTAGCATTGGATATAATTTATTAGGCGCTATATCAGACATAATTTGAGGAAATGCAATATTTTGGTTTCATGCTAAACTTATTATAGGAGTAAGCATGTTCTTTTGTCAATAACAAAGAAGACTATAGGTAAATATTAAATTATTAACTAAATTTATTACTTTTTTCCAAATTACTACCATCCAATATTATTTTTTTCATCAAATTTTATTTTCTGTGTAGACAAAATTGTTACCTTTCTTTAGTCACAAGCCCACATTAAATTTATTATACATTTTGTTTCTAAGTTAAGTTCAGTTCAATCACTCAATAGTGTCCGATTCTTTGCGACCCCATGAAAGGCAGCATGCCAGGCCTCCCTGTCCATCACCAACTCCCAGAGTTCATTCAGATCCATGTCCATAGAGTCAATGGTGCCATCCAGCCATCTCATCCTCGGTCGTCCCCTTCTCCTCCTGCCCCCAATCCCTCCCAGCATCAGAGTCTTTTCCAATGAGTCAACTCTTCTCATGAGGTGCCCAAAGTACAGGAGTTTCAGTTTTAGCATCATTCCTTCCAAAGAAATCCCAGGGTTGATCTCCTTCACAATAGACTGGTTGGATCTCCTTGCATTGCAAGGGTCTCTCAAGAGTCTTCTCCAACACCACAGTTCAAAAGCATGAATTCTTCGGCATTCAGCCTTCTTCACAGTCCAATTCTCACATCCATACATGACCACAGGAAAAACCATAGCCTTGGCTAGATGGACCTTAGTCGTCAAAGTAATGTCTCTGCTTTTGAATATGCTATCTAGGTTGGTCATAACTTCTCTTCCAAGGAGTAAGTGTCTTTTAATTTCATGGCTGCAATCACCATCTGCAGTGACTTTGGAGCCCAAAAAAATAAAGTCTGACACTGTTTCTACTGTTTCCCCATCTATTTCCCATGAAGTGATGGGACTGGATGCCATGATCTTCGTTTTCTGAATGTTGAGCTTTAAGCCAACTTTTTCACTCTCCTCTTTCACTTTCATCAAGAGGCTTTTTAGTTCCTCTTCACTTTCTGCAATAAGGGTGATGTCATCTGCAGATCTGAGGTTATTGATATTTCTCCTGGCATTCTTGATTCCAGCTTGTGTTTCTTCCAGTCCAGCATTTCTCATGATGTACTCTGCATAGAAGTTAAATATGCAGGGTGACAATATACAGCCTTCATGTACTCCTTTTCCTATTTGGAACCAGTTTTTTGTTCCATGTCCAGTTCTAACTGTTGCTTCCTGACCTGCACACAGATTTCTCAAGCAGCAGGTCAGGTGGTCTGGTACTCCCATCTCTCTCAGAATTTTCCACAGTTTGTTGTGATCCACACAGTCAAAGGCTTTGTCATAGTCAATAAAGCAGAAGTAGATGTTTTTCTGGAACTCTCTTGCTTTTTCCACGATCCAGTGGATGCTGGCAATTTCATCTCTGGTTCCTCTGCATTTTCTAAAACCAGCTTGAACATCAGGAAGTTCATGGTTCACGTATTGCTGAAGCCTGGCTTGGAGAATTTTGAGCATTACTTTACTAGCATGTGAGATGAGTGCAATTGTGCAGTAGTTTGAACATTCTTTTTCATTGCTTTTCTTTGGATTAGAATGAAAACTGACCTTTTTAAGTCCTGTGACCACTGATGAGTTTTCCAAATTTGCTAGAATATTGAGTGGAGCACTTTCACAGCATCATCTTTCAGGATTTGAAACAGCTCCACTGGAATTCCACCACCTCCACTAGCTTTGTCCGTAGTGATGCTTTCTAAGGCCCACTTGACTTCACATTCCAGGATGTCTGGCTCTAGATGAGTGATCACACCATCGTGATTATCTGGGTCATGGAGATCTTCTTTGTACAGTTCTTTTGTGTATTCTTGCCATCTCTTCTTAATATCTTCTGCTTCTGTTGGGCCCATACCATTTCTGTCCTTTATCGAGCCCATCTTTGCATGAAATGTTCCCTTGGTATCTCTAATTTTTTTGAAGAGATATCTAGTCTTTCCTATTCTGTTCTTTTCCTCTATTTCTTTGCATTAATCGCTGAAGAAGGCTTTCTATCTCTTCTTGCTATTCTTTGGAACTCTACGTTCAGATCCTTATATCTTTCCTTTTCTCCTTTGCTTTTCACTTCTTTTCTTGTCACAGCTATTTGTAAGGCCTCCCCAAACAGCCATTTTGCTTTTTTTGCATTTCTTTTCCATGGGGATGTTCTTGATCCCTGTCTTCTTTACAATATCACGAACCTCATTCCATAGTTTATCAGGCATTTTATCTATCAGTTCTAGGCCCTTAAATCTATTTCTCACTTCCACTGTAAATCATAAGGTTTTTTTTTTTTTTTAAGCTGAAATAGATATATGTCTTTTTTAATTCTAAAGATCTCTTCTGAAACATTGTGTGTGTGTATGAGAGTGATATTTTTACCTAAATGAAGATGATAGAAGATGATGCCCTTTTAGAAAGTTAATAGAAGTTTCTTAGCAATTAAAGAAATAAAACTGTAACTATAACAAGATTTTGTGTTTAACTTGTAAAAAAGATACTCTTCAAATTTCCATGGTATTTAGGCAGTCAAATTATCACCCAGTGGCTCGAGTTACATCCAATCTCTAAGGCTATTGAATTTTTGCTTTTCATGAAGAGCATAGCTCTTTTATTTTAAAATCTGAAAAGAGTCTTCTAAATGACATGTACAATGAATGGCAACCTTTACAAAAGAAGGTTTGTATTCTGTGTTCTGATAGATCTTGATGTAATGATCATCAATATGCAGCAGTCAGGAAATGATCATTCAAATTGGCCTGTACCATGAGATTACATAGAATAAGAAAGGTAGGAATTTTAGTTGTGTGTAGAAAGACACTTTAATCTTTATCATGGTTATGATTATAATGACAAGTAAAGAACATAAAGGCAGGGAACTGGCATAAAGCAGTTATGAAATACAAAATTGTAAAGTGAAGGGATGATAAGTAAAAGTGGGATAAATTTCTTTCACTGCTTACAGGGTATGTAAAATCTTAATTCTTCAAGTTTATCATAGAAGGTTTACACTATACTTTTGTATTTTTTTCTTGCTAGATCAGTATTTTTTCAACAGAACTTTTTGCAGTAATGAGAATGTTCTGTAACTGCATAGTTCAGCAACCATTAGCTTTATGGGACTACTGAGTACTTGAAATATTATTAGTGAGTGTAACCAAAGAGAGCTTTCTGATGGCCTAGATGGTAAAGAATTTGCCTGCAATGCAGGAAATCCAAGTGTGAAACCTGGGTCCAGGATATCCACTGGAGAAGGGAATGTCTACCCACTCCAGTATTCTTGCCTGGAGAATCCCATGGACAGAAGAGCCCAAATAACTGAATTTCTAATTTTATTTTAATTAATTTAAATGTAAATAGTCGTAGGTAGTCAGTGGTTATTCTATTAAACATTACACTTCAGGATTTCTGTTTGCTGAGAAAGTATAATCAGAATTGTTTCTTAAATAATGTAATTCTTGAAGAAGTATTATCATAGATGTTGAATGTCCTTGTATAGTACTATTGAAATATCCAGTATATTTCAATAAATTAGAAGCTTCTAATGGAGTAATCAAGCCAGGTAAATAATATGACATAGCTATCATAATATGATAATGCTTATTTATAATATAACTGGGTTAGTAAAAACTTCTAATTGCTGTCATTTATTGCAAGACCAATAAGCAGTTTACAAGACTGAATAAATAATTCATTAATTCAAAACACAATTATTAAGTGCCTAACAAGTTACACATTACTCAGACTTCAGCTATTGTGAAGATCAATAAAACAGATTCTTCCGCTTATTGAGAGGTCAGACAAATAATTACAAACAATATAATAAATGCTGTGATACAGCTGTGTCTTCTCTCCTATTAGGATAAGATTGTTTTTCCCCACTGGGAAATTTCTAAGAAAATGTGATTGGAGTTAAGATGATGGTAGAAATATAGATTGAAATTAGATTGCAGTTTTTAATGCTTGCTGTAAAGATGTTGGGAGCTGCTATAGGCATTACTGACATCATGGAGGCATGGCCCCAGGCCTCCTCTCCTCATTCCACAGGCACTGTCCCAGGATGAAGAGCTAGGCCTTGTAGTTCTAACTTGTCTTTTCCTCTCCTCAGCTCAGTTGGCTGAAAAGGCATATTAAGGTGCTTATTGTTCTTGAGAGGAGCATGAGAAGGCACAAAGCCTTCTGCAGCTGTTCTCAGAGAATAATTCATAAAGTTAATCACTGACATTTGTTTAAGGACTTTTACAAAAGAGTGTTCCAGGATGAGCACATAGGCCACAGCTTGAGGCCATGGGAAGGATTGCTATCTAAAGCTTATTTGTGAGGAAAATGTTTATGGCAAAGGAGTTTACTGAATTTAGGGCTTAGAAATAATTAAAATAGCTAGAAGTTAAAGACTTAAGGAATGTTGTAAAGTTAGCATATTTTACTATAGCTTATAGAAGTTAGGAATTTTTAGAGACATTATAGCTAGAAGCCTTTTTAAGAGATAGTGAGCTCAGGATGTTAGTGGCAAACAGGATTTAGGAAGATAAGTCGTAAACTGAGGAATGTAGCATGAGTTACAACGTAATCACAAGTTAACTATAGGACACATTAGAAGAGGTAGATAATAGATGGTAAAGCTGATTCCGAGAGAGTCACTGAAGCAGAAACTCTGTGTGAAGAGTAAGAATGATTTATGAAGATAATAAATCTGGGTAAAGGGGAACTGAAAATGTCAAACCTCTGACCTAATATTTTTGTAAAAGTATAAAAGAGAATCTTAAACTTAAAATAAATAGGCAGTCCAAGAAAACTGAGATACTGTCTCATTTACCGACACTGTTCACCTCTTCAGCTTGAATCCCTGGCTGCTGGAGCTGGACTCCAGCATAAAATATCAAACATCAATTAACTTTTCTAAGAAGGCATATGTTGTAATCGCATTCTTTCATACAATGAGTCCTTTGGGGACAATCATGGATATTAAATATGCAAAGGAAGCAAGGAGATGAGTTATAAATCTACTGCACAGGTCAAGGCAGTAGCCTTTCAGGATCTAAACAAAAACAATGGCAATACAAGGCCAAGAGAAATAAAGGTTTAAAAAAAATACTTAGAAGTTCAGTAGAATCTAGAAGACTTTATTTTAAAAAGAAAAACAAAAATAATTTAAATGATGGCCTGGAGCTTTCTGTCTTACCTGTGAATTCATACCTGTGAATGGTAGTGGTATAAAATTTTCTTATGGTAGTGAATACTGACATAAGAAAATACTTGAAGGGAAGATATGTTCAATTATGTACATATTATATCCAGAGACTTAAACATACAGATGTTTAGAAGGAAGTTAAATATACACATTCCAGAATGGGTACCAAATTATTTTTTACATTTAATTCCGTTCAGTTCACTTCAGTTCAGTCACACAGTCGTGTCCGATTCTTTGCGACCCAATGAATCACAGAACACCAGGCCTCCCTGTCCATCACCAACTCCCGGAGTTCACTCAGACTCAAGTCCATCGAGTCAGTGATGCCATCCAGCCATCTCATCCTCTGTCGTCCCCTTCTCCTACTCCCCATTCCTCCCAGCATCAGGGTCTTTTCCAATGAGTCAACTCTTCACATGAGGTGGCCAAAGTATTGGACTTTCAGCTTTAGCATCAGTCCTTCCAATGAACACCCAGGACTGATCTCCTTTAGAATGGATTGGTTGGACCTCCTTGAAGTCCAAGGGACTCTCAAGAGTCTTCTCCAACACCACAGTTCAAAAGCATCAATTCTTCAGCACTCAGCTTTCTTCACAGTCCAATTCTCACATTCATACATGACCACTGGAAAAACCATAGCCTTGACTAGATGGACCTTAGTCATCAAAGTAATGTCTCTGCTTTTGAATATGCTGTCTAGGTTGGTCATCATTTTCCTTGAAAGGAGTAAGCGTCTTTTAATTTCATAGCTGCAGTCACCATCTGCAGTGACTTTGGAGCCCACAAAAATAAAGTCTGACACTGTTTCCACTGTTTCCCCATCTATTTCCTATGAAATGATGGGACCAGATGCCATGATCTTCATTTTCTGGATGTTGAGCTTTAAGCCAACTTTTCACTCTCCTCTTTCAGTTTCATCAAGAGGCTTTTTAGTTCCTCTTCACTTTCTGCCATAAGGGCGGTATCATCTGCATATCTGAGGTTATTGATATTTCTCCTGGCAATCTTGATTTCAGCTTGTGCTTCTTCCAGCCCAGCATTTTGCATGATATACTCTCCATAGAAGTTAAATAAGCAGGGTGACAATATACAGCCTTGACGTACACCTTTTCCTATTTGGATACAGTCTGTTGTTCCATGTCCAGTTCTAACTGTTGCTTCCTGACCTTCATGTAGGTTTCTCAAGAGGCAGGTCAGGTGGTCTGGTATTCCCATCTCTTTCAGAATTCTCCAGAGTTTATTGTGATCTACACAGTCAAAGGCTTTGGCATAGTCAATAAAGCAGAAATAGATGTTTTTTTTTGTTTGTTTTTTTTTGCAACTCTCTTGCTTTTTCGATGATCCAATGGATGTTGGCAATTTGATCTCTGGTTCCTCTCCCTTTTCTAAAGCCAGCTTGAACATCTGGAAGTTCATGCTTCACGTATTGCAGAAGCCTGGCCTGGTGAATTTTGAGCATTACTTTACTAGCGTGTGAGATAAGTGCAGCTGTGCAGTAGTTTGAGCCTTCTTTGGCATTGTCTTTCTTTGGGATTGGAATGAAAACTGACGTTTTCCAGTCCTGTGGCCACAGTTGAGTTTTCCAAATTTGCTGGCATATGGAGTGCAGCACTTTCACAGCATCATCTTTCAGGATTCGAAATAGCTCAACTGGAATTCCATCACCTCCACTACTTTTGTTTATAGTGATGCTTTCAAAGGCCCACTTGACTTCACATTCCAGGATGTCTGGCTCTAGATGAGTGATCACACCATCGTGATTATCTGGGTTGTGAAGATCTTTTATGTATTAACATGGGCAAACTAGAATATTTAATAGGTTTAAGAAGATGATAAGAGTCTCAACTCTATTTTTGGATTTATTAATTTGAAAATATCTATCACATTGTACTATTCAATAGGCACTTAGGTATATACTAGCATGAAACTAGACTAGTGTTTTAATGTCAAATTGGCTATTTTGGTTAATATAACTCTAGTTAATAAGTTATTCCTTGCCAATTTCACTACTAAATTCCCACTTATACAGTGTCTTTGTGCTATTTTGTTTGGTTGTTGTTTGTTCTCTTCTGTACCATTTCCTTATGTTTGTTACTTAACTTGATATTTGAGATGCTCTTTCCATTTCACATTCTATTCTCTATTGTGTTCTCTATTCTCTATTGTATTCTAATACATGAAATATTCTAAATGAGCTATGTGATCAAGTTTTCAGATACCACCTCATTGTTCACACACATACACACTCACAAACTTAGTGTAATGGATAATGTTGAATTTTTTTAAATCAACACTTTCTACTAACTCCATGCGCTGAGTTGTTTACTATTATCTCCTGTCACTATTTTCTTTTTTTTCTAATGAACGGAATCTCTTACATAGTCAGCCTCTTGCTGTGTATTTACTCCATCCTCAACCCTCAAAGTGTTACATGCAACAAGATGAAATGTGGGAGAAGTCATCAATATAAAGTATATTCTTTTTAAATTAAAATTGTAATTCACTGACTTGGAATCAGACCATAATTATAATTTATTTTAAGGTTAAATATAAATATGTTAATATAGTTGTATTAAAGTCATTCTCTGTTGCTGTTTAGTCTCTATGTCTTGTCCAATTCTTTTGTGACCCCCATGGACTGACTGAAGCCTGACAGTCTCCTCTGTCCATAGGATTTTCCAGGCAAGAATACTAGAGAGGGTCACCATTTCCTTCTCCAGGGTGTCTTCCCGACCCAGGGATTGAACTCTCATCTCCTCTATTGCAAGCAGATTCTTTACTACTGAGTCACCTAAGAAGTCCAAAATTCTTCTCTACTAATTGTAACACTTTAGTTTCTTGAGATTTATTCCTCTCAGGTTTGTCCATTTATTAGCAATAAAATGGATGCTAACAATAAGTTTATATTTTTCTAAAAAATATCTGCAATTGCTTTTATTATATCTATGTTAATTATTAACCAATTATATTAATATATGTAATCTTTATGCCTGGTTGTTTTTGATGATTTCCTCACTCAGAGTGCTGGAGTGGATTGCCATTTCCTTCTCCAGGGGATCTTCCAGACCCAGGA
This sequence comes from Capra hircus, assembly GCF_001704415.2. NCBI lineage: Eukaryota > Metazoa > Chordata > Mammalia > Artiodactyla > Bovidae > Capra > Capra hircus. The sequence goes on along the minus strand of NC_030833.1, from coordinate 49,723,681 downwards.
ATTGAACCTGGGTCTCCTGCATTGCTGGCAGATGCTTTACCATCTGAGCCACCAGGGAATCCCCAATGTAATCTTTATGACTCGTTGTTTTTGATGATTTCCTCACTCAGATTTCCTCCTGGATTTTTTTGTTGGCACAATCCAATAAGCAGGTAAAAGATGAGAGGTTTCATTCATTGTGGATCACCCTCTAAAAGTGTGGAGAAAGGTGGAAAATGTATCTATACAGGCAAGCAGAATGTATTCAGTGCATTAATTGCTTATTTTGATAAAACAATTCTGAGTAACACAGGAAGTAGTTTATTCTCTAGGTCAAATTGTGCTCTGTGTAAAATCTGGATCACTGCAGCTAGAGCTTCTGAATATATTGGTTCTGTATTATTGCCTCATTGCATTTGTGGTTTTTATCTTTTTGTTAAATAATAAATAGTTGCTCATTTTTTAATCTCAATAAGATGGAACATTAACAATTTTCTTTAATGACAATGAATCTTAGACCACTGATTCAAGGATACAAGAAAATATTTTAAGAAATTTATTATAGCTCAATTTATGTTCTGAGTTCAAACTCTGTTATATAAGCCTTGCAAAAAAAGTGGGATAGGCATAATCAATTTTGCTAACATATAGAGTGCATGGATAAATTTAATATTATACATATTTAGTATTCCAAGTTTATCCTAATGACTGAGTCCATGATGTTCTCTTTCTTCATTAACAAACAGCTTGTTACCTTTTAGTATCCTGACATTATAACACAAGCTCACATATTACAGTTGGGTTTTGAATAAGAGATAAACAAGTGCATATAAATTAATAAGACTTTTCATAAGATTAAAATTACTCAAGGGCTATTACTTCAATGAATAGAATTAATATAAATTTGCATGAGTTAAATAAATATTAGTTAGCTCTGTGGTTCTTAGCATCGTCATACCTCATGATCTGCATTTAATTCATTGGCCCATAATTAGGTCAGAAGAAATAGCTATACTGGAGACCATACATTTACAATATAAATATACACATATTTCACATGTTATATTTCAATTACAAAACTGTAATACACACACATATATGACCATTTTTTTTGTTTAAATTTCTTGCTATCCTGTAATGATCTGAAGTTTTCCTATAAAAACACCTGACATACATTTTCTCTAGAAAAATAATTGGCCTGTATTTTTGCATGACAACTTCTTATAGACTTAATTGGTGGACTTCTCAGTTTGCTTTGCTCATTTACATTGCCTTCCTGACCACAAGAGCCACTGAAAAGGACTAAATTTTAAATGACTAAGAAATGAGTTGAAAGGTTTAGATAGAGCCTTATAAAATCACAGCATGTGTCCCAGTTTGAATATTATAAAGAGGCTGGAAAAATCAAGTATGATAAAAAAGATTCAAGCAAATTAAACTTATGACAATTATTATGTACATGAAATCCTAATTTATTCGCATACAATGGAGAATTCATAAATTTCAAACATTCTACTTGTTAACTCTTCTTGGAGAATGAGTAAGGAATCTAAAGTTTGTGTGAGGAAAGGAGAAAAAAATAATTTATTGTCAGTCACAAGCTAGATGATTCGTCTATCCATAAAGAAATACATAAAATATATATATACAATGGAATTATATATATATTATACACACAATTGAAATATATGTATACATATATATACACAATTGAAAGGGATGAACAAGTGATATAGAGAACAATGTAGATGAATCTCAAAAATTATGCTGAGTGAAAGAAGTGAGGAAAAAAAGTTCATGTTGTATGACCCTGTTATATAAAGTTCTATATGACCTGTTATATATGACCCTATATAAAGTACTAGAAAATGCAAACTTATCTATAGTGAGAGAATTAGATTTTGCTGCTTGGGCATGAGATGGGTGGTGAGGGGACAAGTGTGTCAGGTAGGAATGGTTACCGAAGAGCATGAGGAAACTTCTGGGGGTGATGGTATTTTCATTGCCTTTATTGTAATGATGGTTTCATGAGAATTAACATTTGTGAAAACTTTATTAAATTGCACACTTTAAATATTTGCAATTGTAGTATGTTAATTATATGTCATGTAGAATTAATTAACCAAGGTCACAAAACTAATGAGTTGAACCAAAGTTTGTGTGATACTCAAAGCACAATCTATCTTGAATTATATTTAATAATTGATTAATTAATGTCATTATCACTTTGACCTGTGTCACTTTTTAATGTCCTTCTGTATCTTGAAGCCAGGTTTGCAATTGTTCAGCAAATATTTTTTTTTAATAAATTAAGTAACTGACTAGAAAGCTATTCATATTTTAAATATTTCCCTTTAAGGTATTACTCCACTATAGCAAATATTGTTGCCTCAACATTCTTATCTTACAAGGCAAAGTAAAAATTTGAAATCAGCTGATTTTTCTATCATTTCAGTCTTATGATTCTGGATGCTGTCCTTCTCCCTGGTCATTTCATGGGCCTGCAATTAGTAATTTCCAGTCCTTTTTCAATGGACAAATATAGATTTACTTGACAGGTTGCTGACTGCTTCTGACAGGAAATCCACAGTGAAAAACACCTACATTTGTCTCTGAGCAAATATTACACATGATTGGATGTTTCCTTTAGATATAAAAGGAGAAAAGTGGTCCAGAAAATTTGATGCCAAAGAAATATAGGCATACTTGATGCACATTACCTTAGAAGTAATTACTTTATTGAAAAGTTTGCTTTCTTGATGTTTGCTCATTATTTTGTTATTTTACAAGTTGTTATCTGACCAACACATATTTATTGCTTTTCCAAAAAAGAGCAATCAACTCTGACAGCTTAAACATTTTTTCTTCTATTATGTGCCTGAAATTCGTCAAAATATGCATTGCTTCTCCCATATGGCAATGACCTCTATAAACTCAAAATAGCAATCTTCTTTTTAAATGACAACTGAGCTAGTCTGAAGCGAAGCACTTATACAAAATTTTGAACTCACAATAGGAACCCAAAGTTGTGGGTTATAGAAATTTCTGCGACAGAATAATTAGTTTAAAAAATCAGATAATAGGTGTATATTTTGGGATAATTATGGTTTACCTCAAATATTTGGACTAACACATTATTTGCAGTCCTTCACCTGCAAAGAAGAGGATAAGTAAGTCTTGTAAAAAATATATTTGGCAAAATACAACTGTAGGATTGCTAGTGATAGAGAAAGCTTAGGAAATAAATCATTTATTGTTAAACTTATGTGTTATGTGGTAGAGATGGAAAAAGGAAAGTGAAACACTTTATTTATGATCATAATACCCTCTAGAGAAGATATGTGATAGGAATGGATAGTGGACAAAAACTGAATTTAAATTCTATATAGCTACTTTCATTGAAACCATAATGAAGTAATTATTGTATGGTTTGTTTTCCTCAGCAAGAAACAGGGATTAAAAACTGATCTTACCTATTTAACAGCATTGTTATAAACTCCAAACTCAAAGAATACGTGAAAATGCTTTAAGCATTATGTAAACACATGGCATCATTATTTCCTCTCTGACGGTAAGTGTACAGAAACACATTCCATGAGACAATATTTTTAATCACCTAAGTTTTGAAAAATAAATCTCTTTACAAATAATTTGCCTATTACTTTTTGATTAGTATATTAAACCAGTATCGTTTGTCAGCCAGCTATGATATAATTTTGTTTATACTATTTTCCAATCATTTATAATTCATAGAAAAATTTGCAATATTTGCTGCATTCTTCTTTTTCATAACTGTCAATAACTCACTGCCTCCTGTGGTAAAATCTGAATAAAAAATTGCAAAACATGGAAAATACTCCTCTGACCATGGAATCCTCCAGGCAAGAATAGTGGAAGGGGTAGCTATTCCCTTCTCCAAGGGATCTTCTTGACTCAGGTATTGAACCTAGGTCTCCTGAATTGCTGGAAGATTCTTTACCCCACTGATCCACCAGGGAAGGCTCTAGAAAGTGTACTTCCAGAGGTGATGGGGCAGTTGCATATTTGCCTTTCAGAAGGTAGAGACTCCAAGAGAGGGATTTGGACAATTGATCTTGATAAAAGTACACACAAACCAAAACAAAATAAAAATTTATCCAAGAGAACCTCCTGAAGTTGAGACATGATAGAAGTCAGTAAGGAATAGTTGGTAGAAGACTGAAGAGGTAAGTTTTAAGCACTCAGATAGAGGACCTCAGGAACAGCTTAGGAATTGCAAGACTTTGAAAAACCCTGAGAAACATTTGGTGAAGTTCTTTAGATATGTAACATCATGAGAGACAAACAACACAGTTAAAGAAATCAAGTGGACTGTACCAGTCAAGGGAAACTTTTTTTGCAAGGATATATCTGATTAAGGGTTAATATCTTAAAAAAAAAAAGAAAGAAAGAGCTAATACAATTCAACAAAACCCAAGCAATCTTATTTTAAAAATGGGTAAAAGACTTGAGTAGACATATTTCTAAAGAAGACATATAGATGGCCAACAGGCACATGAAAAGATGCTCAACATCACTTATCATCAATAAAATGCAAATGAAAACCACAGTGAGATATCAACTCACACCTGTCAGAATGACCATTATCAAAATACAACAAATAGCAAGTGGCAAGAATATAGAAAAAAGGGAACCCTTGTGCACTGTTGGTGGGAATGTAAACTGATCCAGTCACTATGAAAAACATTATGAAAATTCCTCAAAGAAGTAAATGAAGAAATATGATATGATCTGGCAAGTCCATTCCTGGGTACATACTAATCTGAGGAAAACAAACACTAATTCAAAAAGATATATGCACCTTTATGTTCATTTCAGCCTTAAAAAGAAGGAAATTTTGCCATTTGCAGCAACATGGTTGGACATGGAAAGTATCATGCTAATTGAAATAAGTCAAAGAAATACTGTATGATTTCAATCATATGTGGAATCTAAGAAACAAAAGGAAAGGAAAAGAAAGTGAAGTCGCCCAGTTGTGTTCGACTCTTTGTGACCACATGGATTGTAGTCTACCAGGCTCCTCCATCCATGGGATTTTCCAGGCAAGAGTACAGGAGTGGGTTGCTATTTCCTTCTCCAGGGGATCTTCCCACCCAGGGATCAAACATGGGTCTCCTGAACTGTAGGTAGACACTTTACTGTCTGAGCCACCAGGGAAGTCCAAGAAACAAAACAAATGAGCAAACATAACTAAACAGAAATAGAGTAATAGATACAGAGATTATATAGGTTATTGATAGAGGAAGCAGGAGAAAAATAGGTGAGGGAGATTAAGAGATATGAGCTTTCATTTATAAAAGAAATGAGTCAGTATAAAATATAAGAGTATAAGTTGGGAGTATAAGTCAATAATTATGTAATATTTTTTATGGTGACATATGGCAACTAAACTTATCATGAGGATCATTTTGAAATGTATAGAAATATCAAATCACTATGTTATGTACCAGGAAGCAACATAATGTTGTAAGTCAATTATACTTCAAAAAAAGACACAAACAAACTCACAGAGAGAGTTCAAATTTGTGGGTATCAGAAGCAGGGGGTAGGGGAAGGGGAAATTGGAGGAAGAGAGTCAAAAAGCACAAACTTTCAGTTATAAGACAAATAAGTTTAAATACATAATAAATATAATTAACATTGCTCTACATTATACATGAAAGTGGTTAAAAGGGTAAATCCTAATTGATCTCATCATGAGGAAAATTTTTTTTATATTTCTTTAATTTTATTTCTATATGAGCCGATGGATGTCCTCCAAACTTATTGTAGTTTAGATCTTTTCATGATGCATGTAAGTCAAATTATTACACTGTACACCTTAAACTTACACATTGCTATATGTCATTTAGGTCTTCAACAAAATTGGAAGAAAAATAATTTTTTAATTTTTTTTAAAAAATTGTAAAAGTAAATTTAAAAAATAAAATGTTAAAATAACCACATTTTAAGGGAGTTTTGGAGGGAATAAGTACATGTGTATGTCTGTCTGAGTCTCTTTGCTGTTAATCAGCTACACTCCCAAGTAAAATAAAGCAAAAATAAAAATTAAAAAAAAATAAATAAAATAATTTAAAAAAGTTAAAAAATGTACCAGCTACATTTTCTGTAAGAACATATACTTATGGAAATATTGATTGAAATATGAGTAAACAGATGGTTAGCATGATAGACAAAAATTGTTGGAAAGAATATGTCATTAATAGGCTAATATTAGCTAATCCTTTGGGGGTTTTGTGCATTATCAGCTCCCTAAATTACATACTCATTAGATATATATTTATAAACTAAATTTTCAAATTACTTCAACAATATTAATGCAAAATTAGATTAAAAACTCAAATGACAATAATATAATTCCAGATACATTTACAACAATTCAAACTACCTTAAAGTTTTAGGGAGTTTGCAGTTTAGGGAATGGACTGGAAAGGATATTGTTAGATAGGTACTTAAAGGAAATTTGTATATTATGCAATCAGAGTTTACAAAGCTCTTTCTATTTAGAGGTAGTTATTGGAAAAGACCCTGATGTTGGGAAAGATTGAGCGTAGATGGTGAAGAGGGCAATAGAGGATGAAATGATTGGATGGCATCACTGATTCAACAGACATGAACTTGGGCGTACTCCAGGAGATGTTGACGGACAGGGAAGCCTGGAGTGCTGCAGTCCATGGGATCACAAAGAGTCAGACATGATTTGGCAACTGAACAACAACAATATCAAGAATGTAGAAGTTTTAGCGAATTGTTTAAACTTTTGAAAGACCATCTTGTATCTAAGAAGAGTGAGATAATGTCAGGTTTTTACATAAAGAACATGTATTAAATTAAAGAGATGATGAAGAAGTCATTCAAGATATTAAAAGAGGCAACTGATATGATGTGGTACTTTTTAAAAATTTATTTTTAATTGGAAGATATTTGCTTTACAATGTTGTGTTGGTTATGTGTGTTCTCACATTGGCAGGTGGATTCTTAACCGCTGAACCACCTGAGAAGCCACCCAGATGTGTTTTCAAAATTAAACTGAAACTAATGTAAAGAGTAAAATGAAAGATTATGTGAAAGTCAGTATCAATTCAAATGAGAAATGATGTTTCTAACCAAAATATTGTCAGAAGAAATAGAATACAAGACCAGAATTATTTAGAAGATAGAAGTAATAAAGTTGGGTGTGTGTGCTTAGTTGTGTCCAACTCTTTGTAACCCTGTGGACTGTGATAGGTTGATTTACTTATTCTATGTTGGAAAAGTGAAGCAGAGATAATGATGAAGGTTTCAACAAGATGAAGCTTGTGAAAAATCAGTTTGTGATAAGATGTTTTATATACATGACCTAATTCTTTGTATGAGGTAGACACAAGAATCCTTATTTTACAGAAAAGAAACTGGTATTTAGAGAAGCTAAGCAAGCTTTCAAAATTTGTTCAATAAATAGATTGTTGAGGACCTTTAATGTACCAGAACCTGGTGGTCCAGAGTCGACCGATAAAAATGTAAAGGAGAGAGAAACAGGCTGATATTCCTTGGTTTATGCAGACAGCCAATAAAGCTCCTGGCATGGGGCTTGCTTTGTTCATGGAGGCCTCAGGCGCCCTCTCGATGGGGTGAAGGCACAGAGCGCCTTCTCGAGAAGGTCTTAGAAGCCCAGTGAGGAAAGTGAACTCAGAGGACCTCTGTGCTCCAAAGAAATAACCTGAGAGAGAGAGAGAAAGCAAGACATGGGGACCAAAGCTCTGATGGAGCAAAGGTGTTTTAATCAACATGGTGTGGGCATATATACTGTAGTAATTCTCAGCAAAGCTAAAGATTAAAATTCCAGACTTACAAAACATAGGTGATCCATATTAAAGAGAGAGAGAGTTGTAAAGAATCACTTTTACCATATGGTTCGCAAGAAGGAAGAGGGTACTTATCACCATATTGTAAAACTAAGGAAGGAAATGCCTGGATCCCTCAGTCCCAGGAGAGGCTTGCCTCTCCTCTTAATTCCTGAATATTCAGGAATTAATAAGAAACAGAGGATTCCTGACAGATCCAAAACAGCACACAGGAAGCCTCCTGTTAAATGCTTCCTGACAATAGATGATAAAGAAAGGATTAGAGCTCAGTTCTTTGTGCCCCCTGGAGACTGTACTCTTATTAATTCTGTGTGTTCCCTGTTAACAGGGGAGAGAGTAGAAGAAAATTTGGATTTGACACTTCTGAACTATACTTTCAAACTATACCTGGCCTTGTTGAAGGCATAAACAATACTTTATCCATTGGAAAACCAAACACATTATATTCCCACCAACACATATTTTTCTGCCATTTTAGTCTTTACACATAAAAGATAATGGTTTAAAGTACAGCTTGAAGTGAGATGAGGCCAATGACTGAGTTTTAGCTAATGAAATGTTACCAATAGATATATGGTAAATCATTAGCATGTCTTTCCAGTGTATTAGTTTGCTAGGACTGTATAACAAAGCACCACATACCGGATGTCTTAAGCAACAAATTCTCATCTACATGCCTAGATACATAGAGTACATACATAGGTAGGTAGACAGGTGAATAGCATTTCATAAATAAGTAATAGATTGAAAAATGAATGCTAATTTTCTTGACTGACCTCAAACAAAAAGAACAGAATAAATTAAAAAAAAATTTAAAGTACAACTTGAAGTGAGGTGAGGCCATTGAGTCACATTTAATACTCGTGCAAACATGTATTTATGTTATGTATGCCTGCAATGCAGGAGATACAGTTTCAATCCTTGTGTCAGGAAGATCCCCTGGAAAAGGAAATGACAACTTACTCTAGTGTTCTTGCCTGGAGAATCTCACAGACAGAGGAGACTAGATGACTACAGTCCATCGGTTGCAAAAGAGTCAGACACAACTTAACAACTAAACAACAACAACAGTGTAAAGATCATCAGTAATTCTAATAATAGTTGCCAAAATACTTACTTAAGACATAATATTCTACATAAAATAACTTGTAATGGGATTTGAGCTTGATTTTGCATTTTAGGCCCATAGCTTGTGACCTTATGAGATAACTAACTAAGCATCCCTGGTCTTGAGCTTTAATAAACATAGAAGCGAGGATAAAATCTTTCTAGTCTTGTTCTAGGAACCATTCCTATATAGTTATATTGGCTAGAATTAAATGAAGAGCTCACAATGTCAACACTCCCAAGCTCTAGGGTTTTGTGAGCTTTTATGAGCACAGTTCAAAGATACAAGATATTAATTTAATGAAAAACAATAATTACACTTGTTGGCTACAGATTAAGCTTCCTCATAATTAACCTTTCAATTTCTTTCCCATCACTCCCTTCTTAAGGACCATAAAGATAAGAGCTACTGCTCTCTTTTTTCAACCAAAGAGAGAGCTTTATAAATAACTACAAAAAATAAATTTGAGATAACTACATTAGCATTGCTTAAGGATCAGAAGCTCTTCAGGTTGCTAAATATAATAACCACTTAAAAGAGAATGAAAAATGTCAAAATCATTTTTGAATCTGTACTTTTTTTGTTTGTTTGTTTTGTTCTCAGAAAAATTATGTGTGAAGATGCTTAAGAAATTCTTAGGAGTTACAATTGCTTTAGGTATTAGTCTCTAAATAAACTGTAAAAGAAACAATGGCAAGTGGATGTATTTAGGCATAGTTTTGCATTTTGCTCAACAAAAAAATTGATAAATAGCATAGAATATGAAATAGCATATTAAATTATCTTATCTTTAAAGATAAGCAATTATATCTGGTTGAAATGCTATTTAAAAAAAATATACAATTGATTCTAACTTTTGAGATTATTTTCCATAAATTTGAATATTCAGTATTCAAAACAGGCACGACCATACATTATTTGTCTAAGCTGCTGTAAGGTGTCTGGCCTATGATCTAGAGATGATAATCACTAGATATAATTATAAAAAATAATTTAACTTGGGTATTTTTACAGGTGTTCTTTGGAAGGAATGATGCTAAAGCTGAAACTCCAATACTTTTTCCACCTCATTCAAAGAGTTGACTCACTGGAAAAGACTCTGATGCTGGGAGGGATTGGGGGCAGGAAGATAAGGGGACGATGGAGGATGAAATCTCGATGGACATGAGTTTGAGTGAACTCTGGGAGTTGGTGATGGACAGGGAGGCATGGTGTGCTGCAATTCATGGGGTTGCAAAGAGTCGGACATGACTGAGAGACTGAACTGAACTGAAATGAATCTTAAATGGCAAATTTGGTCTTGGAGTACAGAAAAAAGCAGGGCAAAGGTTAATAGAGTTTTGCCAAGAGAACATACTCATCATAGCAAACACCATTTTCCAACAACACAAAAGAAGACTCTACACATGGACATCACCAGATGGTTAACACTGAAATCAGATAGATTATATTCTTTGCAAGCAAAGATGGAGAAGCTCTATACAATCAGAAAAACAAGACTGGGAGCTGTCTCAGAACATGAACTCTTTATTGCCAAATTCAGACTGAAATTGCAGAAACTAGGGAAAACCACTAGACCACTCAGGTATGAACTAAATCAAATCCCTTATGATTATACAGTGGAATTGACAAATAGATTTAAGGGATTAGATCTGATAGACACAGTGCCTGATGAACTATGGACAGAGGTTGATGATATTGTATAGGAACAGGGATCAAGACCATCCCCAAGAAAAATAAATGCAAAAGAGCAAAATAGCTGTGAAAAGAAGAGAAGCAAAAAGCAAAGGAGAAAAGCAGAGATATACCCATTTGAATGCAGAGTTCCAAAGAACAGCAAGGAGAGAAAAGAAAGCCTAACTCAGTGATCACTGCAAAGAAATAGAGGAAAACAATAGAATGGGAAAGATTAGAGATCTCTTCAAGAAAATTAGAGATACCAAGGGACCATTTCATGCAACTTCTGCTACTGCTAAGTCACTTCAGTCATGTCTGACTCTGTGTGACCCCATAGACTGCAGCCCACCAGGCTCCCCCGTCCCTGGGATTCTCCGGGCAAGAACACTGAAGTGGGTTGCCATTTCCTTCTCCAATGCATGAAAGTGAAAAGTGAAATTGAAGTTGCTCAGTCATGTCCGACTCTTAGCGACCCCATGGACTGCAGCCTACCAGGCTTCTCTGCCCATGGAATTTTCCAGGAAAGATTATTGGAGTGGGGTGCCATTGCTTTCACTGAGATTGCATGCAAAGATGGCTCAATAAAGGACAGAAATGGTATGGACCTAATAGAAGCAGAAGATATTAAGAAGAGGTGGCAAGAATACACAGAAGAACTGTACAAAAAAGATCTTCATGACCCAGATAATCATGACGGTGCGCTCACTCACCTAGAGCCAGATATCCTGGAATGTGAAGTCAAATGGGCCTTAGAAAGCATCACTATGAACAAAGCTAGTGAAGGGGGTGGAATTCCAGTTGAGCTATTTCTAATCCTAAAAGTTGATGATATGAAAGTGCTGCACTCAACATGCCAGCAAATCTGGAAAACTCAGCAGTAGCCATAAGACTGAAAAGTTCAATTTTCATTCTAATACCAAAGAAGGGCAGTGCGAAAGAATGCTCAAACTACTGCACAATGCACCCATCTCATATGCTTGTAAAGTAATGCTCAAAAATCTTCAAGCCAGGTTTCAGCAATATGTGAACTGTGAAATTCCAGATGTTCAAGCTGGTTTTAGAAAAGTCAGAGGAACCAGAGATCAAATTGCCAAAATCTGCTGGATCATCAAAAAAGAAAGCGAGTTCCAGAAAAACATCTATTTATTCCTTATTGACTATGCCAAAGCCTTTGACTGTGTGGATCACAATAAACTGTGGAAAATTCTGAGAGAGATGGGAATACCGGACCACCTGACCTGCCTCTTGAGAAACGTATATGCAGGTCAGGAAGCAACACTTAGAACTGGACATGGAACAACAGACTGGTTCCAAATAGGAAATGGGGTATGTCAAGGCTGTATATTGTCACCCTGTTTATTTAACTTATATGAAGAGTACATCATGAGAAACGCTGTGCTGGAAGAAGCACAAACTGGAGTCAAGCTTGCTGGGAGAAATATCAGTAACCTCAGATATGCAGATGACACCACCCTTATGGCAGAAAGTGAAGAGGAGCTAAAAAGCCTCTTGATGAAAGTGAAAGAGGAGAGAGAGTGAAAAAGTTGGCTTAAAGCTCAACATTCAGAAAATGAAGATCATGGCATCTGGTCCCACCACTTCATGGTAAATAGATGGGGAAACAGTGGAAACATTGGCAGACTTTTTTGGGGGACTCCAAAATCACTGCAGATGATGATTGTAGAGGAAAAGATGTTTAGATGGCATCACCAACAGAAAGGACATGAGTTTGCATGGACTCCGGGAGTTGGTTATGGACAGGGAGGCCTGGCATGCTGTGGTCCATGGTGTCTCACAGAGTCAGACACGACTGATCGACTGAACTGAACTGAATTGAATCTTAAATGGAATCATAAATTAACTCTTAATATGACAGTTTTAAATGATATAATTTTACTGGTCATATTATAGAAATAATTGTAGAACCACATGCAGATATAAGAAATAATATAGAGAAAGCCTGTACACTCTTCCTTTGTTTTCTCAATATCAGTAGTTTTAAAATGATAGCACAATGGATGAGATTCATTCAATCCAGTAAAGTAATTTGAACTTTCCATTTTACTTGTACTTATTTATATGTGTGGCTTTACTTTAATAAATTTGTATTGTATATTTTAGATTCATATTCAGTTCAATTCAGTTCAGTGCCTCAGTCATGCCCAACTCTTTGCAATCACATGAACCAGAGCATGCCAGACCTCCCTGTCCATTACCAACTCCCAGAGTCCACCCAAACCAATGTCCATCGAGTTGCTGAGGTCATCCAACCATCTCATCCTCTGTCGTCCCCTTCTCCTCCCGCCCTCAATCTTTCCCAACATCAGGGTCTTTTCGAATGAGTCAGCTCTTCTTATGTATTGGAGTTTCAAAGTATTGGAGTTTCAGCTTCAAAATAAGTCCCTCCAATGAACACCCAGGACTGATCTCCTTTAGGATGGATTGTTTGGATCTCCTTGCGGTCCAAGGGACTCTCAAAAGTCTTCTCCAACACCACAGTTCAAAAGCATCAATTCTTTGGTCCTCAGCTTTCTTTGTAGTCCAACTCTCACATCCATACATGACCCCTGGAAAAACCATAGGTTCATATTACCACCATTAAATACAGAATCAACGAAACAGGACAATTCCTTAACCACATGTATCCCTCAGGTTGACATTCAAAACACCACCCCTGCCCCTCCACTCCATTACCACTTCATTCCACCCTTATCATTAATCTGATTTTCATTTCTAAAATTTTATCTAAATAGTATAATTTTCCTCAGGAATCATTTTTATTTTTTAGTTTTTATTGAAGTCCAGTTGGTTTACAGTATTATGTTACTTTTAGGTGTATAGCCCAGTGATTTGATTTTATATACATAAATTTATACAGTCATATATATAAGTTTTGATTTTCCCAGATGGTGCTAGTGGTAAAGAACCTGCCTGCCAATACAAAAGACATAAGAGAAGCAGATTCTATCCCTGCTTCATGAAGGTCCCCTGGCAAAGGCATGGTAAGCCACTCCAGTATTCTTGCCTGGTGAATCCCATGGACGAAGGAGCCTGGTGGGCTACAGTCCATAGCATCCCAAAGAGTCAGACATGACTGATGTGACTTAGCATGCATGAATATATGTTATATATGTGTGTGTGTGTGTATATATATTCCATTTCAGATTGTTTTCTCTTACAGGTTATTATAAAATATTCATGGCAGTTCCCTGTGCTATACAATAGGTCTTAGTTGGTTATTTATTTTATATATAGAATGTGTATATTT